>NW_013532721.1:3363340-3507063 GCF_000836235.2 Papilio xuthus
CTAAAAGTGTCACGTAGTATGGGTACGTTCGCTTATATAGTTATGCTTATGTTTTTTTTAACCAAAACTTTAATTAACGTTTATAAAACCTGGTGCACCGACTCCACGTGTGGGACAAGGACAAGATGACAGTGATAGTAATGAAAGAGATAGATATATTTTTGTATGTCTATTTCAACTATGGAAACCCACGGATGTTTTAACCAGAACTCAAGTTATCCTAAAAACATCGCCTCTATAAAAACTTACTTTATCATTTTCAATAAATAATTCTTCGTATAAAGTTGTTTATTGTTTTTAATACAATTGTAATATTATTTATTCATAAAGAGAATTAAACATCTATATATTTTCCGTAGTTGCATTACACGAACGTGGCTCTGAAAATGATTGCAAAATATTTAATTTTTTTTCACATATGGTCACTCAGTAAGTTAATATAACGTAAATAGTTTTATCGTAAATACATAACAACATATGATAAATGAATCAATTTATTAATAAAAACACACATTTACAAGTTAAATTAATCGACAATATTTCTACCTAAATTTATCCACGTTAGAACATGCGTTAATAAACACGTTATTAATATAAAAAGAAGTTGGAAAAGTTAAACATAGAGATAAATTAATATTGTAACGCACTTTTGTACATATGGCACAAAAAGAACAATTAGCCAGCAAAAAAAAAAGAATGTATTATACTTCAAGTACTCTGTAAATTCTGTATTACTACCAAATACATTTAGACTTAGTCTAATTAAACATTTGCTTTAACCCTTTGACCGCCGCCGTTGATTGTGAGTTGGTTATGAGTACAAGATGAGAGTAAATTTTATCCTTAAATATGTTTATCTCCAAAACTGTTTCATGCATTTCTTTATTTATTTGTCAAGATCGCGATAATCATATTTCAATAATAGATTTCTGGTAATATCTAATATCAGCGAGCGTTAAAGGGTTGACATATGTAAAAGCACTATTTAAGTTTTAAGGCCCTAAGTCTTACCTCTTTTAATCGGTGTTACTGTAAAACAAAGAAAACGGATTGTATTAAAAAAATATATACGACTAGAATAACCGAATACAATGCAACAACAAACATGTAGTGCTGATCCAAACTCTTTACTTAACGCTAAGAAATAATTTGATCACTAGTGTCGAGAATTCTTTAAAATACCTACTATGCATATGGGGGCGCAGCAGCGCCTTTACTAAGGCAAGCGGGGCCGCACTTCCTTATAATATAGTACATATATTTATTAACAGGGTAATACTAACTATTGCATTGTTCGTAAGGTACGCAGACGTTGTTTTTACGCCAGTGGTGGTAGGCGCAGCGGCATTGTGGCCTGCACTGCGTCACGATGCCGATTCGGCCCACAATTGGGCATCGGCCTGATGGCGTAGCTTGGCTACAGTCGTCACTGGGACATTGCGGTGGGCATGCGTCGAATATCTCATTGTGCCCACACGCAATGGGAGCTGCAAACAGTTATTCTTTGAAACTCCCATACTCTAAAGCTAGATTAATAAAAGCTAAGTAAAAATGTCAACGTATCTCATGTTAAAACAGAAAATGTGATAGCCAGTTATTTCGCTTCAACATTATTTGTCACAAAACCTAGGCTAACTAGTTTAGCCTTTGAAAGTACTGCTACTAATCGTTGATTTCTAAGACCAAAATTCAAAAAGAGAAGTGCCAGAATCGTGGCATTTAGAAATTCTTATTCTAAGAGCATGATTGTTATAAAGTATGTACGTAGTTCAAATATAGTAATTACGGCAAGAATGTGTAGGAATGCACCTCCCCCGTCGGTCGCGGCTGTAGTTGAATCTGCAAACGCATTTTGGGGGCAGTTTGATGTGGCTAGGAGTGATGCAGGCCTCACGCAGCGCCTTTGCATTTCGGGGACAGACGCGGTCGGCGCATGGCGTCGGGTTCATCACAAGGACTTCATTCTTACGACACCTCAGTTTAGCTGTGACAAAAATTAAATTTTTACAATATTGAAACAATTCATGGGTTTGTAATTATTTCGCATATTTATGGAACTATATAATACTTAATTGTTAGCTTCAGTACATCTTAGTACACCATTTTATTTTATTTTATATCATAAGGTGACAAAGCAGCGAACGGCCACCTGAAATCGCTGAAATACCGAAGCGACCGCTGCCCATAGATATACGCAATTGCATATGCGTTGCCTACCTTTAATCTCCGAAGCAGAGGATGCACAGAAAGAAAATATTTTCCCTTTCCATGGATCCTTTCATCCGGAAAGTCCACTTGCACTTCCTATGCTTTCCTTATAAAAAAAGGGTGGGAAGGAAAAGAGGACTAAATGAGGCCTCCGGGACGCACACTCATCAGACGAAACGCGGAATTGCTTCCACTTCACTCCTGTCCTCTGTGTGGTCAAAGTCGCTCATTTTAAAATATTTCCCTTCAAGAAGAGACCACAAAGTTACCAGACTTATCAAAAAACATGATTATATTTGTCGCTTTCCAGTTTCAAACGTTGTCAATTTTCAATTGTTTTGAAGAACACTTTGCCGTCTATTATTAATTTAAAAAAAAATTAAATAGTTACATTTAACTTGATATTACCTGAAGTTATTGCAGTGTGTAATAACAGACAGATTGAAAGAATTAAAAAGCAATTATGAAGCAGCATTTTCTAGAAACGTTATCACAAGTTTTATCCTTTCTTATATAGCTTCTCGTACGTCATACATTGCAATTAAATGTATGAAACGTGTTGTTTTGCACGATTTATTATTTTAAAATTGATAAGAAATATTATTAAACATATAGAGATGGTCATTTAATCTATTTTACGATGTTTTTTTCCGATAGCTGATGGCCTAGTAATAATAATTTTCTTTTAGGAATTCTTCTATTTTATACAATATCTGAATTATTTGACACGAACTGTTTCTGCACGTTTGAGTATCAACATTTAGGAGAGAGGTACATATTTAGTATGCTTTGTTACGGCAGTGATTTCTATCCTTTCTTAAGAACTAAAACCTAATAATTACCGACTGATACATGTAATTTAATTTAAAGTCTAATGAAACCAGACAATAACATAGTAAGTACTCTTAGAAATACGTCGAAACTAACTCAGATTTCAACTCGATGAGCGCCTACAATTTTATTACTAGTGTTTCTGCTAGATTAAGATTTTGTCATTTAAATATGTATGTAAAGTTTAATTAAAGTGAATATTCAGGAAATCAAATTGTTTTAAGAAATGAAAATTTTAAGAATATGAAAACCTTAAATAATAATACAAGTATAATTTGAAATGTTTTATTTAATTTCATCGAAGTGTTTCTAGTGCAGTTAACCTAGAATATATCAATGTTATGTAGGACAAGGTATGTACTGACCTTCTTTCAGGAGATACGATAGTTGAACATCCTGTTACATTATCATTTTAGGTTATAATATTGTATTTTACAATGAAAAGAATAAACTGTCTTCAAATTGTGACATTGAAGTTGACTTGTCGAAGTTATATTCTCTCAGAAATTGAAATAGGAAAACTTATTTCTATCCTTTTTATTTGTTTAATATTCACTATTTATTTCATACACAAATTAATCAGAAACATATACTATTTAAGATTTATTAAAACAAACATTTACATAGATTAAACATTTAAAAATAAAAGAACATCAATTAAAAAAAATGTGTTTTTAATTTAAAAACTTGAAGGAACAAAAAACAGGAACTTATAGGTCAAATGGAACTTAGTAGAATTAAACATGGTATTATACTATTTTTACACACTGCATTTTTTTTAAATTACTGTGAAATAGATTTATCTTTATTGACTAAGCATTGTTGGTAGGGTACACAGACACCGTCCTTCCTCCAATATGTCGGTTGGCATCGACAAGTCGGTAGACATTCAACGACAATTAAGAATAATCCAAATAAAGGGCATTCGCCGTTCGGCGTTGCCTGACTGCAGTCGTCTGTAGGGCAGTAACCAGGACAGGGATCGTATTCTTCGTTTTCATTAGAACAATCGAATGCAGCTGTGAAAAAAAGAAAATTATTAACATCCTACTATCTGACTAATATTATAAATGCGAATGTTTGGATGGATTGATGTTTGTTGGAACCACCGGAACGGCGCAACGGATCTCGCTGTAATTAGGCATAGAACATAGTCTGGAAGAACACATAACCCTTTTTTGATACCGCGCGGACGGACAGCTTAGTATCTGAATTTTGATTAAAAAAAACAATAGAATTCAAAGTAAAGTTTGGATACTATAATAGTATATTTATCTGTAAATTTTTTATCATTAAATTAACTATATAGTCACACATAATTTACAGTACATATAATTTTCACATATACATATTTTCCGTGTTGACTGAACGTGTTGTCACGGTGGGCTGATAGATAATTGATTCGTTTTCTATATCTGACGTAAAAAGGTAACAATTTATTTCATTCAAACTATGATACCAGTAAACAAATCATACCATGGGGAAATTCTAGGCATGTTCGGTGATTAATTGGTCTTTAGACGCAATTAAAAACTACTTATAAATTTAGTAATATTACAAATGCACATGTTTGGATATACGGATTCATGTTACAAGGTATCTCCAGAACGGCTGTACGGATCTCTCTGAAATTTGGCATAAATGTAGAACATATGAAAGTAATTAATTTTATCTAATTCCTCGCCGACGGAGTCGCGTGCGACGGCTAGTTATTTCATATTCTAAAATATAATGGTGGTCCAAAAAAACCATTTGAATCAAATTGTAAATTACATCAGCAAAAAAGAAGTGTGATAAATCACAATTTATCGTACGTCCGTCGTAAAGTAAAAAATAACTGTTAACTATTGCGTGATTGACAGGAAGGTTATGTTTTTCACGGTTCTAATAGTGTTTGTATATCTTACTGGCTGTTGTCCGCGACTCAGTCCGCGCGGAAATGAATAAAACCAAATAAATACCCTATGTATTCTTTCAGACTATGTTCTACATTTGTGCCAAATGTCATCACGATTTAGTCTTTCCAGAGATAAATTCTAATAAACATCCATCCATCTAAACTTTCGCACTTATGATATTATTAAGATTAATATTATAAATGCGATGGTATGATGGTATGGATGGACGGATGTAGAACACAATCTGAAAGAACACATAGGCTACCAATTAAGTACCTATTTTTTAACTCAAAGCAGACGGAGTCGCGGGGCGACAACTATTATATTTATATATTTTGGTTTTATTAATTCGGAAATGGATGGTGACGGTTTATTGTATAATACTATTTTCGAAGTTAAGTACTACAGAATACTTACGGCATTCTCTCGCTGGTATGCAGGTTCCATTCTCAGCTCGTCTGTAGTTAAACTGACATACACATTTCGGAGGTGGGCAATGTTGTCTGTTCGGACGTCTGCAGTTGTTGAACTCTCCACTCCTTGTTGGACAAGCGTCCGAGCAGTTTGAGGGACAACGATTCAATTCCTCATTAGGACCGCATGTTACTACCGCTGTTGATATTATAAAAAGTTTCTTTTAATTTCACTTTATAACATAAAAGTGATTGTTTGTTTTTAATTCTTAAAATATAAGCGTCACAATCCTAACAATCAGGGTTCGATGACCTTTATTTGACTATTGTCATGAACCATATGGTTTTCGACCTAATGGTGAATTTTCACTAATCAAAAATATTTAAGACAAAAAAACATAATATAAATAAGTATAAGTGAATTTAATCTTGTAAATATTTATGAAATGCCACAAAAGCAAATAACAAGAAAGTTGTGACAATATTGTTTCCTCTAAAAACTGTAAAGTCATTATAAATTATCATGAATTTAATTACCTGCGTATGCCGTGTAAATAAAAACAACTCCAACCACTAATAATATCTTCAACATTTTGCTAAATTAAAAAAAAACACTACGTTCGAAACAAATGAATATCGTGTATATTTCTAGTCACCAAAAAGTCCAAAAGAAACAAACAAAATAACCAATAAATTGTTTAAATTAAGAATAAACAATTCGTGAACTGTCTGGTAGAAAATCGCGATGTGTATTGACAAAAATTAAAGCTGCGGCTTGTATTTGTATATGATTTAAGCGGTAAGGGATTCCCTCGTTCCTAATACTGACGTAGTCAATACGGTAGTTTCACTGACGATACGATTTGGAACGCTTCTGGGGGAATGGGACTTAGTGTACTTGTGCCAAAAAACATACTTCAACGACTTAGTTATTTTTAATAAATCACGATTGTTATTAAAACTAAACTTACTTCGCGTTTCCATTGCACTAATATTTATAAAAACATCGTCGAAATGGAATATTTTCGTCAAAAATGCAGAAAGAACAGACACTGAAAATAGATTTGCATTTTCATGTTGTTACGATAAACAATTGAAGCTTAGAGTTTCCTAATTGACGTAAATTATATTTTACTAATGATAACAATTATTAACAATAGGTTTCTAAGATCAAAATTTCTGTATTCTTTGACAAAACACAGATAATGATACGTTTTTAACGGGAATTTCAGTCTGTGAAACCCACATTAATTATATAATATGCATTGAATAAATATGTTTATGTAAAATAGTACAATAAACATATACATAACAGTGCCACTCATCCTGATGAAGGGCCCCCGATGGGCTCGAAACTAGTCGGTGCCGCCACCGGACTATCAGTTTAATATAATGTCTCACGAAAGTTTGAATAATTTAATATATATAATTGTGTTATCTTCCGCAAAATATTATTATCAGCCTGAACAAAATACAGCCGACGTAATGCAGAAAAATATAATTTATTTCTTTATTGAAAAAAGCCAATTTAAGGGAACGAATTGATAAGAAATTGGATGATTATTTTTAATATAGTTTGTGTAATGTTGGCATAGAACTTATACGTTATTATTTCTCTTTTATCCTTGAAATATTTCTATTATCTTAATGTATGTTTTTTAAATAAATTGTTTGTAGTTTTTTTTGTTATGTCTCGCATACTACATGCTGCTGAGCATGTCACATCTTATTATTAAAAACCAATGACACGTTCACATCTATTACATAAATGGAATTACAGCTATTAGATACATTCTTATCCTGTTATTCTGTTTATTCAAAATTCCTTACTTGTTATCTATATTTTAAAATGTTATGTTCGCTTATAAAATTGATGATTTAATTGCGTCATACTATGACTATTAAGAGAAGAGTCTTGTTAGCTAATAAGTGTAGGTACTTAGTTAATAAGTTTAAAAAATCTTAGGAATTGAAAGTATAAGTAGCTCATAAGTTTATTAATATGTCTACAAATTTGGATGTCATTACATTACAGAGGTTATAAAATTTTCATCAAATCATATCACTATTATATTAATTGATACGCAAACAAAAAAATCGTATTAAAAATAAACATGTTCCAACCAAAAAACTACGCCAATGAAAAGTATTCCATAATAAACTTGTAAATGACGGCGAATCACATTTCAAGCAGAATCTCAACGAACTCTAAAACTGGTTATTTACGGTTACTGGCCAGTTGTGACGTCAGTAATTCCATGACATATGGTTTTTGACGTATTCTCCATATGTGCTCTAACATCTGGTTTTCCTGAATGATTATGATGATGGAAGATTTCAATTTTTATATGTATACTAGCTGTCGCCCGCGGCTCCGTCTGCGCGGGATTTAAAATATATGTTGGCCGATTCTCAGAGCGACTCAATATGCTCACAAAATTTCATGAGAATCGGTCAAGCCGTTTCGGAGGAGTATGGGAACGAAAATTGTGACACGATAATTTTATATATAAGATTAGAAGGACCTAATATATTCTTCTGTTTCAATTTTTCTATATTAATCCTAAGCTGATATAAAAAAAACAAGCAACTATTATCAGTAATACTTACTTATATTATAAATACGAAAGTTTAGATGGATGGATGTTTGTTTGAAGGTATCTCCAGAACGGCTGAACTTTCGCACACATATAGAACATAAGAAGAAGTGGAAGAACACATAGGCTACTATGTTTTTTTAATTCCGTGCCTATGGAGTCGGGGGCGACAGCTAGATGTTTTATATTTTTTACATACAACTAGTTCTACTATCTGGCCAGTAGTAAAGAAAAATAGTCTAATTAAAAAATGCTTAAATATAAAGTGATATTTATAAGTATTAATGTTTATATTGATTTACCATTACATCACTAAACGCGCATTTCACATTGACCTTCAGGATTGCACGTTCGACAAGGTTAGACATGTCATTTCTGTGTCCGGCAATGGCCTATCAGACGTTTAGTTTTATTATTAACTATTATACATTACTGCAAAAACTTCAAAGCAGCTGTTAAGTTAACTTTCCTGATTTAGTTTGATCAACAATTAAATGTTATTTTAATATTATAATATTAATATGAACAATTCTTTCTCGTGGAATATTTTTGGAAAACCAAAATATAGAATCCGCCATCTATGGAACATAGGAACAAACAAATATTTTACTTTGTTAGGCTTGGAATGTGATTTTCATCACAACCGATAGATGGCGCCATAAAGATATGCTAAAAAGTTGAATACATTTTTAAGATGTGATGTTTAATAATATTGTTTATTATATAATACTAGTTGTCGCCCGCGACTCCGACCGCATGGAATGTAGAAAAAACCTAAATAGTTCCCGGAAATTATTCGAATTTTTCTCACCTATTAAACCTTCACTTGACCTCTACGAACATTTCAAAACAAGATAAGGTAAATCTGTTCAGCCGTTCTCGAGTTTCAGCGAGACTAACGAACATCAATTGATTTTTATATATATAAGACAATGTCTTCCTATATCTTAGTCTCTTTTTATTACTACTACTATCAGCTCCATATCTGCAAAATATATCCCTTCCTCATCCATCCCTCCTGCACTACTATACAAGTTTATTTACTTTCTCTCTGCTCAGAAAGGTCCAAAATGGGGCGAACAATATCCGGTCAATTCGCTTCGAAACGGATATATTCCAAAAGTTCGGACTGAAAAAAGTCTGGTTTCAGCAATCTAAGCGCTAAATTTCTGACGAGAGGACGTTAGTTCAAGCGAATCATGCATAATTCTCACTCTAGAAAATTTCACTATTATTTTTCTACTTTACTTTGTTTTTTCAATATTAAAAACAGTGAATGATTAATTTCAATAAATTAAAAAACTTTATGAAAAGATTTAAAGATAAAATGCTTATTGTTTTCATTTAATAAAAATTGATGCATATTCAAACATGAACTCTACTTAAGTTAGTTTGTACCAGTGTTTTCTAGAAACACAGATTCCACAAAGGTCTGTGGCAAACTTCCAAATAAAGTTTGTGCGCAATAGTCTTACTTGCACAAGTGTAAACGAAGACAATCTGATACAACATTGTGAAATAAATGAATTTATAGTTGGCCTAGATATCCCGGGCTTATTAATTAAATGATAACTATATAACAACGCTATGAAAACAAAACATCTTTGCTCGCCTTTCCCAGTAGGTCGATAGAAAATACAATGAAAATCTTTCGGATCGTAAAACTTAATGTAACAAAGCTTTGAATTGAAACGGTCTTATTACTAAGTAGAAAGTCTCACTTAAGATTTCATTAATCGATAAATTATTTTTTATAATATTAGGTGACAGTGAGCTAGCGGCCAGCTGCAATCCCCGAAATAGCGAAACAACCGCTGCCCAAAAGCATCTGATATTGCAGATGCGTTGTCTACCTTTATCGACTTAGGAGGAAAAGATAATATTTCCCCTTCCTATCCATTACCTCCTCCATCAAATCTACCTCCCCTTCCCACCCTTTCGTTATTAGATAAGGGTGGAAAGAGAAAGAAGACTAAGCTAGGCGAAAGTTAAATAACATAACGTCTCAATCCTAATTAATTTAAGTATCGTCTTTATGTTATTAAATTTAATTCTCAAAGCCAACGTCAGATAACAACTACAGTAATTTCCGACTTCATTGAGTGTTTTACGTGATTAAAGACTCCATTCGTTTTGACGTAATGTACATTTTTATTTACGCACATCTACTAACAAGAAATAATAAAGAGTTCAAAAACACAATAGGTCTATGTGTACACAGCTTTTCTACGCCATATTTGTTCTGCTATTTGCAATAATGTGGGTCTTCAAACTTCAGTATAATTTTGATATTCAAAAGAATTGCTGTACGTAAAAATGTACAGTAAATTCGTTGTGTTTTATACGCTAGTGTTTTATTTAAAATCCGCATGTGAGTAATAAATATTCCATTAAATCGTTCAAACGACTTAAAAACAATTAGAGATAATGTTAGTCAATTTTTTGGCTAAATGTGATTTAATTACTCCATTTTCAAATTACAATTGTTTCAGTGTCTGGTGTTAACATTGACAATGGTTTAAATCTTAGGAACACACAACAAATGTATTTGAATAACCAAAATAAGCAAAATGGCCAGAATACAAATAGACCTTTGGATCTATCCCGTGCTGCTAGAAATAATCACCAGGAAGAAATTTTACGTGAACAGCATCAGAATATAAAAGTTCCATCTGTTAACCCATTATTTCGACAACCAATAAGTAAAATTCGAAATCAATTTCCAAATGAACATGTATTATTACCAAATAAAAGGGTTGACAATATTTATAATACTGGAAATCAATTCGCAGTGACTTCGACAAGGAATGATAACGAATTTAAAAACAATATAGTACATCCACAACAAAATAATTTGAAGCGAGAAGACAATGGACAAAGTAATCACCCAGAGAACTTTAACGTGATACCTGTTAGGCCTACAGTAGAACATAAAAATATAGTAAGATCTACAACAGGTCTATTTGAAAACAAAAATAGGAAAATTTTAATGCCCTCAACGATACAGCCTGTGTCCAGAGTACCAGATATTGACGTTAACAATGCACTTTTAAATAAATTAACGCCCCAAAGAAATAACATCCAAAGATCTGTTACAAACGATGCCTTTGACCGTCAAAAACCAATGATTAATCACCAAAATGTATATAGTCATCAAGGTACGTACAGCAAGACTAGAAATTTAAAACATAGTATTTAAAGTGTTGTAAAATTATCTATCGAAACATATTTAATACATTAATAATCAATGTCATATTATATATTTTCCAGAAAATATACAGCCACATCGAACGTTACAGAATCCCAGAAATAATATACAAACAAGTCATTCCCCTCAACATAAACGTTTTGCTGTAATTCACGACAATGGATCCGTCGAATATTTTGATAACTTAGAAATTATTATAAGAAAGTATCCCCATGTAAGGATGGCAGAAAATATTCGCAACCTAATTCCAAATCTAAATCCTAATACTCCTCTATCCAAACCCTTGGCACATAACTCTGATTCCAATGCAAATATAAAAAACAATCTGCCGTTAGGACAACATCAAAATCTACCAAATAAAAATGTACCACCGAAAACGCACACATTAAAAAACACTGTAAAACCAAAAATAGAAACTATTATCAAGAAGAAAGATATTACAGTAATGAACAAATCAAATGATAATTCTGGAACACTGCAGACAACGATATTACCAACTAAACTAGATAATAAAAAATCAGAGCACCTTAAATCTTTAACCAAGGAATCTATGAAACCTTCAAATAATACTCGAATTGCACCAATGAATTTGCAGGAAAATAAAAAGGAGAATATCGTAAGGAATGTAACAACGGCTGAAAATTCAATAAATATTGTTCCAAAGCAATCCAGTGATGTTTCTAGCAAGAACAAAACAACGCCGCTTGATGGTAATAAGCAAAAACCACCAATTGATGTGATATTAAACAATGATCAAACAATACCATATCAAGAAAATAAAATTAACGTTTCACCAGTGATTTCCAATAATAACAATGAACATTCTGAAAATGTAACTAAACTTGAAAAAGAGGATTTACATTTAAACAATTCTGAAGAAGTAATATCTCCTATAGTTGTACAAAGTAAAACTAACAACAGCACTGTTCATACACAGGAAAATAAACCAGAAATTTTAAAAATATCTTCTTCTAATAATGGCACGGTAGATAAAAGTAATGAAACACAATTTAATTGTACGAAACAAAATAGAGTTAAAAACAAGATAAAAACACAAAACCTTACTGTAATAAACCAGAAAGACAATAAGGAAACGGATGACGATTATGATGAAGGTTAATTTAGTTCTTTCATAATTTCCTAGCCTTGCAATTTTTACAGTTGCAACTTAATTATAAAAATTAATCTTGAGTTCAGATAGCAAAGAAATTAATTATTATTTAATTACGTTTAATTTTATTCAAAGATAATTTCAGATTTGGTGTCCCTTGGCGAGCCACTAATGTGGTTTAGTTCAACAGATCCTGAGTTTTGGAAGAAACTTGTTAGTGTTGATGGAAACCCTAATTTTATTTACATCATCAACGTTCAGTCTCAGCCTAAAATTGAAAAAGACAGAAAAACTATAATACATGCAAATGGAACCACTGTTGAGGAGATAAAAGAAACAATCTGGGATGCAGGAGATGGTAAGCAAGAATCTTATAGTTATTTATTAAGTAGGATTGCCTACGTGACTAGAGACCAAGAGAAATTATCCAATACTTAACGAGAAGTGACTTCTTTAGATAAAAACACCGATATAATATTACTAATGTTATAAATTCAAAAGTTTGTAAATATGGATGTATGTTTGTTAGGAGGTATCTCCTGAACGGTTCAACAGATTTCGATGGAATTTCGCTCAGACGTAAAATAAAGTCTGGAAGAACATAACTAATACTAGCTTAGTTTTTTTAATAGCACGCAGACGGAGTCGCGGGTGACAATTAGTAATGATTATAAAAATGAGTATGGCTATTGAAACACAACTGATTGCATTCATGGTCGTATAGTTAATGATATTTAATCCGTGTCTATAAAGCACTTCAATCTAGAATCTAGAAAGTTTCATGTGCTATTAATAAAACTTTACACATCGTACTAAGATGTCGATGATAAATTTTATTAAAATTAAAATTAATTTCTTTGTAGATGAGCCACCGAAAATTACCAAAACTATAAAAGTGACTCCCGCAAACGATGTTTTGGATGGAACTTAAAGTTAAATCTTTTTTAAAACGGAAATTTATCTCGGATTATTAAAAATTACAATATTCTATTATAATTTATTACAGTAATCTATAAAATATCTGTTAATACTTTTTTTATTAATAAATCTATTAAAATTTTATGGTATTATTATTCCTCATTACCATTACATTGACTACTATAAGTCTGAGCTTGGACATGCACATCGGACAAACTAAATATATGAATTTAGCCGATTAAATTAATCTATATACATATTGATAAAATTGGACTGTCTATATGTAAGGTCACAAAAAATATTACGTGCACAAGATGTATTTGCACAGCTGATAACGAAAAACAAATTTTTAATATTTTTCTGTCTGAATGTCCGCAAGGTCACGTTTCTTCCGGGTGATCTCCGGAATAGCTGGGCCGATTTCGACAGAACTTGGACGGGTTGCTTATGCATGCGGGCATAATGTTTTTTTTTTTTTAATTTAAAAATATTACCAGATTTTTTTGTAAATTTACTTATATTTTTTTTTCCATTCCAACTAAGCTCTAGACTTGTGCTAGGATATGGTTTACGACAATAGTGGAATGGCGGTATTCGAACCACCGACTACGTGGTGGGATATACGTACCCTTAGCCATTGACGCATAGGCTATTGACGCTTTAATTATAGAGTACTTTTTTACTTCTGCGCTGATCTTGTCACGGGTAACTGTTAGTTCATAACGTGTAACGATAGTTTGAATGATTTTATTCCTTTTATTATGTATATAAAAAGATAACAGACAAACATAAACAACAACATAAATGGTTGAAATACGCTAAACAGTTTTTGTTCGTTTGAAATCAGCTCACAAAGCTCTGCTCAGTTATACACGTTATGTGCTGCGCAGTTGGCAAATGTTTCATATAAATATTTATATTACCCAAAACCGCTGAGATGAGTCTGACGCATATATGTTCATAAATATATGTTGTTTAATGCAAAAGAAACATAAACCAGCCAGTGCGTAATGTCAATTAAAGAAGAAAACTTAATTCGAACGGGGGTAGAGCCTGTAATAACTATTGCACGAATAGGCCGAATCGCCTGGTGTATCCATGAGCACAGAAGACGTGAAGTGGAAGGAACTTCGTGTTCCGTCTGGTCAGCGTGGATGCCGCCGTATAAAGAAGGCCTTGTTTCTTCCGAGTAATCTCCACAACAATGGGACCAATTTTGTTAGGACTTGGAGTTGGTAGCTGTAGGTAAACGAGGGCATATTATTGGCAACTTTTTTTCGTGCGGGTGACCACTACTTAAATATATAAAGAATTATGACAGGTAAGACATCATCACCCTCCCTTTTTCATCTCTATCTGATATCACTTCCTGTATGCATACATTATTCGATTAAACCATAATTTTTCCCTACTTTTTTCGGTTTACATAAGTACATATATATTTCAGTAAGTATATCTGATTAATTTGATATAAATATTCGCGCTATTGGTGACTAGCTTAATATTTCTTTAAAATTTATTATACATTTTACGTATTCATTCTATGCATTTAATAGGAGACTTTTTTTTTGTTCGGTGTAAAAAAAATCTGTTATGTGTTTTTGGAGTTATTGGTCTTGAGGTGTGTTTATTGCCTATTGTTTATTCATGGTTTGTTATTCATCTTACATTTATAATCATTGTCATCACTGACTTTTGTGTTGCGAATACTTACTTACAAATTAAAAATGTATGGTAACGTTTGCAACGGTATGTTGAGTCTTAGCGTCTAAATATAGATGTTGTTATCGTTATCCAACATAAGTGTATGTAAAATGTACAGAAAAGTATATAAAGCGAAGTCTGCTCCAGAGTTTGTTAGTCTACATTTATTCTCTCGTGTCGAATGTAAGTTGTAGACTAATTTTATTAAAATTAATTGTCTTAGAACCGAACAAAATAACAACGTAAAGGTTATATACAACGATAAGGTTATGTTGAAAAGACGTGTATTTAATATTCTAATTAAAAATGAACTTTGAAAGTCTTTCCTTGTTTGAGTAGAAGTGTATTTTGCAATTTGTCTAACCCAGTCTTTCCCAAAGTGGGCGATAACGCCCTCTTGTGGGCGCTGCAGTTGCGGGTTATAGTAAAAGTTTCGTTTACAATTCTCCGTTAATCTTTATATACATAATTCTTCTGTGAGTGTGTATGTCACTGAACTTCTCTCAAACGACTGGACCGATTTTGATGAACTTTTTTGTGTGTGTTCAAGGGGATCTGGGAATGGTTTAGATTCACAATTTTCATCAAATATTATATTAATTTATCCAAATTAAAGACGTGTAGACAGGACAACGTCTGTCGAGTCCGCTAGTATACATATATAGGTCACAATAATTAATTAATTTAATTTGAAGTTATAGTGGTTTTTAAATATGTGAAAATATGGGGTCGCTAAAAAATATTTGTTCTCAAAGTTTGCAGTAGTCAAAATAAGTTTGGGAACCACCGGTCTAACCAATCTGTTTCAGTTGTTATAGTCCTAAAAACTTACTTGGCCCGTGGAGAATAGCGTAGTTATTGTGTTAGTTCTCACAAAAAATATGGAAAAAATTACTACGTACTTAAGCATAGAAAATAACATCCAAGCATCACCCAAGTTCCTTTGTTTTAATAGTGAAATGTTGCCTCGACTTTTAACTTTCTCACAAACCGTGGGTTTCCGAGTTCAAAATCTCAATTTAAAACATATTGCTATCTCAATGTTGTGAAAGATAGTGACATAGATAACGATATGATTTAAACAAGAATTTTGGTTTCAGAAACTCGCAGTCAATTATGCCCTTGTATACGATGAATTATTTTCTTAATTACAGATTTGGAGAAAAGTAACAATATGGATTTCATATCTAATATGTTAGCTCCAGTGGGTGCAGCACTTACAGGTTCATCTACTTCTACATCTGAAGGTTCCAACAAGAAAGAGGAGATGACAAAGGCAATCGCAGTGGTAGCAAAGGCTGTTACTGTCAACCCGCTGGTTGTTAAGGCGGTAACAACACCGTCAAAGAACAATTAATGGTATTCGTGAAATAACTATTCTTTTCGTATTACTATCGTCAAAATTTGTGTTTATTTTGTGTATTTTTCACTAACAACTTCAATCACATTTCATATGTTTTGTATATTTTTTAATAAATACTAATTGAAGTTTGGTTTTATTATTAGACTACACAAGGTTTGAATAGCATTCCTTTATTTTTGGCAACTATATATTTTGTTTGATATATAGAAATCTTATGTATAAAATTCTCGTGTCACAATTTTCGTTCCCATACTCCTCCGAAACGGCTTGACCGATTCTCATGAAATTTTGTCAGCATATTGAGTAGGTCTGTGAATCGGCCAACATCTATTTTTAATCCCGCGCAGACGGAGTCGCGGGCGACAGCTAGTGATTACATAACAATATATCACTAGTATCATGTTTACTTAGATTTATTGGCGAATTATTATATTTTCTATCGGCTTGTACTTTTTCCGAAGTACAAGTCACTAGTGAACTTCTTGTAAGATACAATAAGAAGTTATGGCAATCTTACTAATATTATAAATGCGAATGTTTCGATGGATGGATGTTTGTTTGAAGGTATCTTCGGAACGGCTCAACGGAGCTGAAATTTGGCATACATATAGAACATAGTTTGTCTTATTAAGTATTTTTAATTCTGCGCGGACGGAGTCGCGGGCAACAACTATTATTATATAGAAAGATAATTCTCATAGTTTTCTAAACCATAATGAACATTAGTTATTTCTGTATAATCAAGTAAAGGGTTAATTGTTATTGTATAAATACGGTTAAAACAATAAACAGTACATCTGGCGTCCATAGTTTGCTTAATGCAGGCAAAATTGTAGTCTCTGGGGAGTTGTAACAATACGCAAATTCAAGCGAGAAAAATGAATCATGGCGTAGTACCTACGCAAAGAGTTATAGATAAATCCCAGCTCATTTACAAATGGATATATAATATTAATGTCGAGTACAATTAAGACTATCTTAACTAATGATCTGTTACAGATTTCTTCAGATTCTTTCTGTGCATCCTCTCCTCCGTCGATTAAAGGTAGGCAACGCATTTGCAATTGCGTATGTCTGTGGGCAGCGGTCACTTCGCTATTTCAGCGATTTCAGGTGTCCGCTCGCTCGTTTGCCACCTTATGATAAAAAAAAAACAATTTAGAATAGAAAGTTATAGGGTTTCTTAATATTTCATTAGTTCAATATGATATCCATTCAAACACAAATCAAAATGTACTAAGGACTCTTTCAACACGGACTTAAAAATATAGTGACCAATGTCATCTTCTAGACATCTGTGTCAATATTGATCAAGATCCGATTAGCCGTTCCACACTTACCTTCAAAGGAACATACATCAATCCATCCATCCATCTAAACATTCGCATTTATAATATTAGTAAGATATCCAGAAAGAATATATCTTAAAACTTAAAAGTATACATTGGATTAAAAAAAAAATTAAAACGCGTTCTCTGAAAGCAATTAATAAGAACTATTTTGAGGAAATCATTAGAAGAATTTGCAGTATTTTGAAACAAAGGAACGCAATTATAAAACTTTTTCCCAAGCAACGAACAAAAGCTAGTGCAGTGATTATTTCTATACTGCTTATTAAAAACTTGTACACTATTCATATCTTAATAATCTCTTGAATTTTAGTTACAAAATACATTAGTCCTGTATTTAAAATACTAAACTTTATAGTATTTAGCACATTTAAACGTAAGATCAGGTCAATAAAAATGAAAAGGTCAACAAGGAAGTTGACAACTGCTAATCCGTGTAACTTTCTAATATTATAAATACGAATGTTTGGATGGATTAATGGGTGTATTTTAGTAGGCATCTCCAGAACAGCTGAATGGATCTCGCTGAAATCTGTAGTATTCATTGCTACTAATTAAGTTCAATTTTAATTACGGGCGGACGGAGCCGCATGCGATAAATAGTGTTTAATAAATGTATTAAAATATCACCTGAATATTCATACATAATTTTCAATATCATTAACTTTTTAAAACCTTGGTAAAAGTTATTTAATTAGCAAAGTTTTCGTTCGTTCGCTGTTGTCATTTTGCTCCGCCATCATTCCAGGGGCCTTCATTTCTTAAGGCACCGAGGCGAGGGCTCAAAAGATTGTTCCGTCTTGCAAGCTCCAAGGGTAATTAGTACTACTACAATATGCAGCTACACTCATGTTCTCTCTAATAATGTACTTCATTTTTTGTGCTAAGATTTTATTAATATTGCTACTTTTCCGACTGCCAAGATGTGTTTTATGTATCTTTTATTTATTGCCAGGGTGAAAAGATAATTTTATTTTAAGGTTGAGGTAAATTATAACTCCAGCGAGTACTCTTCCTACAATTGCTTGATTGTCTTGGTTTAGTATTAAAGGTTATTTATTCCGATGGAATGTTGTAGATGGTAAGTGCGAAATACTCCAACAGTGTTTATTATTATTTGTATTTGAAGCTGTCACCCTCGACTTCGCCAGCACAAAAGGTAGTCTATACTGTCAGTTACCTTCTCGTACCAGTCCTGTTAAACTTAGTCCAGTTCCGGAGATTATACGGAACAAATGCTGCTTTGTGGATAGACAGACAGACAGACAAAAATCTGAAAAAAAATGGTTTTTGTTATCTTCTTCTTCCATGGTGAACTGATGACTAGGGAATAAATTATACAGTGGTTTCCCGTTGCCTTCTGCATTAGACTTTTATTATACGCAAAGCAAATTTCTATGAAATATGAATTTCGTATTTCGATGTTACATACACACACTCCCAATCTTATTAATATGTAATCTTTCTTTATCATTCTTTAAGACGTATGTGTTTTAATATGAACCGTGTATGATTTATTTGTGGATGTAATCCACATAATTACCTATAATTATTAAGAGGAAAATCCGACACTGTGCCGGCGTACTGGCGCAACACTAGCCTTACTAAAATGTCGACGTTCATGTCCCCTCACTAATCATTCTGACATCTGACTTTGTAACGAAAGCACGTCATTCGCGCCAAATAATTCTAACTAAAAATGTATAAAATTATTATATATACATTATTATTACACTCGAACGCAATCAATACTCAATCTAAAGTTTATTTGCTGATTAGCGGGTATTGCACGTTCACCGCAAACTAAATCAAATTACGTCACTGATAACCGCACTTTATTTCAAATTCTATATATTTCATAGATATTAAATCTATCATGTAGTAAATTAGAAATTATAGTGTTACCTGAGCTATCCAAGAATAGTTATAATAGAATTTTTATATCTTGGAAGTTGCTGGATGTGGAAAGAAGACTGAAGAGAGAAGAGACCAAAGAACGTGTGGGTAGTCTAGTGTGAGCATCACTAGATTATCCAAATTAACCATAAATGGTAACTTAAGTTTAATTTAATTTCTCAGTTATGTGCAATTTTTATGTTAGTTGTTATTTCTTGGTTTATTTTTTATTACCTATAATAAAAACTTTTCTTTCTTCTTGTTCTCCTTCTTCTTCTTTAACGGAGAAATATTACTGAAGGCAACGCGGTATGTCTATGTTCAGTAGTACATGATGGTGATGATGTGACTATGATAGTAGATGATGATGATGATAAAGATTTAAATCTACGTGAGTATTCCTTCTCTATAGGTTATGTTAATTGTCGTGACCACCTTTTTGAACCTTTGTTGTGACGGCATTCTATATTTGAATATCCGGAGAGCATAGTTCAATGAAATCCAGTTATTCTAGACATCGTAATTATTAAAAATATTATTTTTATTAACTTAATCAAAATAACTTTATAATGAAATAAAAATATGTGAAGTTAAGTGAACAATTTTTATAGAAATAAATTTTCAACGATTATAAATGTCGGTCGTTATAGTATATTTTTACGAGTTAATTTAGAAATTTTATTTTAACGTTGAAATATGCTTCTTCCCTCTTTTAGAAGCGTAAAACCATTTCACTTAGTTATATTACTGGGTCGATAGTTCATTGGATAGATGATTGCTATTCTCGATAATTCATAGTAGTATATTTATAATTCTATTAAGCCAGAGTGATATTCGATATTGGCAATGATGGTAACACAAATCGCAATTTTAATTGCCACTTAAGCATTGCTAATAAATGTATTTGTCAATATTTCCAGAAATGAACATTTTTATTTAGTACTAGCAGTCAACCGCGACTCCATCTGCGCGGAATTAAAAAAAAACTTAATTAGTAGCCTCTATGCTTTATTCCAGCGATCTCCATTTAGCGGTCTCCGGAGATACCTTCAGACAAAAATCCATCCATCTAAACATTCGAATTTAAAATATTATTAGTATGATTTTTACATAATTTTGTAGTTTTTTCGACCGTAATATTTAACTCTATTATCAACACAAATAGATTTACAAAGTTAAATAAATATTTAATTAAAATACGATGGGCAAATGGTCCAAACATTATCTTTCAAATAAAATTGGAGGGGAAAAAACATCATCTTTGGTTGTTAAAAGAAACATAAAAATTTATTTGAATAATTTAAAAAGAAATTCAAAGATAATTTTTCTACAGGTACACTTTGAGAATAAAGTAATATAATTTGGTCACGACGTCAGATTCATTCGTAAATATTAATTATTTTTTACGACAATGGCCGTCAGAGGGCACTTAATTTTTATAATCCGTTTTTCCATAGTTTATTTTAGATAGTCATTTTTTTACGTTTTACAAGCTAGCGCTTGACTACGATCCCACCTGATGTTAGTGGAGATTTGGTCGAAAGGTGGTACGCGCTAGTTTAGTAAGTGCCTATTCACCCTACTTTTGAAGGTCCCAACATCATATTTGGACGGAAAAACAGAGGCTGGCAACTTGTTCCAATCTTTTGCGGTACGCACAAGGAAGTCAATTAACATTAAAAAGGATTTTTTAATTAAATATATAGCAAATTTAGGAAATGATATGTATTAGATACGTTTACTTACCAATTACTAACATTTGAAGATATAACGTTTGAAAACCGTCCCTTAGGAGAATTTTACCTTAAACGGCTGTTTACTTAAAGCTGTAAATTACTTTGATAAAGGCGGTTACTTTAGTTTCAATTTAAATAATCAAAAGCATAATTGAATGTAAAAAAGTACACAAAAAATAAATAAAAAAGTACTGCGAAATGTCTATGTGCTAAAATTTTATTTCCGTTGCTGAAATAAGCGTATGTTGTCAACTTTGTCACGTCATAAAGTGGAACTTTATGCCCTTGTAAAAATCCGAATTCGGGATTTATGTGCGTACCGTACCGTACCGCCTTACTGTAGAGTTAAATTTTAAAAAGCCTAGTATTTGAAAATACTTATAACAGACAAACAGAAAGTGATTATATAGAAAATGTCTGCTATGTTGAATTGTTACTAGTTATCGGAAGGTAATAAACGTTACGATTTTTGATTGTAAAAAAGTGCTTTATTGACTACTACTACTACCTTAACGTCATCATCATCAGCCCACTATACGTCATAGTCCAAGGGGCTCGGAGCCTACCCTAAGTTTAGGGTGATTAGGCCATAGTCCACCACGCTGGCCAAGTGCGGGTTGGTTGACTTCACCCATATCTTTGAATTTCTTCTCAGATATGTGCAGGTTGCATCACTATTTTTTCCTTCACCGTAAGAACGTCGGAACTACTACAACCTACGTTAGATTTATTAAACATCTTAAAACTCATATAACTTTCAATTAACGATTTAAACCATATTCTTTTGTGTTTTAACCCCTTGGGTACGGATTTATTTGAAAAAATATTTGCATGTGGAACGGAAATAATTTTTGGTTGCTTGGAGTTGAAGTAGAGTAGAGTAGTATGTAAAGGCAGTACATTTTTGTAAGAATGTATTTCTTTCTAAATACGTCTTTCTAGATACGTCATTAGCTCTTGGGGGAAAAAAGTGAATGTCGTGTCTCAGATGTCAAATGTACCCAAGGGGTTTAGCCGATAAAAGTAAATTATACAAAATGCTATATTTATTCCGATTAAAAATCACTAATCACAATCTACCTATATGTTTTCTCTTTCTGCAAATATTTAAATATAATTCTAACTGTAAACACATCCGAACAAAAGAATATTTTTATATCAATTTATGATAGAGTGAAAGAGATGATAATATACATGTGTTTCTTCGGTGGATACCTAATTTAATATTCATATCAAAAGTTCATATCATTTCATAAAAAGTTAATAGGATTCGTTAGAAGTGGGACATTGTAATGAACAAGGTTTGACCCTTCTCATCCTGACAACTGACAGTATACGTAATGAATGAAGAAAAATATTATTTAATGAATAAATTAATCATACTGTATTTCACTGTTGTTTGTATCACGATAAGTATCGTTATTTTTTTTAAATATACTACAAAAGAGAAAAATATACAAGAAATAGAATGTTGTGTTCAGCCAGTATCTATTATTGTCTGTAGGCACTGGTTACAGTAAGTCATGGTTAAGGTGTAAAAGAGTTATTCTTTTGGCTATGATGTGAGTTTTGTAAAAATATTGTTTACTAGAATATAATTTCAAAAACGCCAATAGCCTAATGGGTAAGGTTGCCGGTTACTGGTCTAGTAATCGTGGTTTCGAATCACACCATCGACTGTCGCAAACCATATCCTAACACAAACTTTAACAAGCTATGGAATTACACGAAATGTTAATATTTTATTAAAAAAAAACTTTAATATGTTGATTTACCACACCGGGAGTCTGTAAGTGTGGTTTTAGTATAACAAATCTAACAGTACACACCTAGGGACACCTTAACCAAGAAACAATTCAGTGTTCAGCAGTTATATTTACGTTTGATGTTTTTTTTTTAATCTTTTGATTTTTTTAAAAGACATGAACTAAAAGAGAAATATAAATTAGATTACTTGAAATTGTAGAATAAATTTCTTCTATTTTTGCGAATGAATTGAAAATCCTTAGAAACGTTTTATAATACCTTTGTAATGATATTACTGTGAGTAATTTTCTTAATGAAAATATAGATTTAAAATCATCTCAAAATTTCCTTTTTATACTTGTTTTATCAAACGAAAGATAAAATGCGTTACTTTTTTGTTTATCTGAGATATATAGAATTACCTACCTAATCTTCCTGCTATTTCCATAAGAAAATGGTGGTAAGAGGAAGAGGACTAAAATTAGACCTCCACGCACACTCATCAGGTGAAATGCGGAATTATTTCCCTTCACGCTCTGTGTGGTCGCGACACCACACCGGTAGAGCAGGCCGATTTGTGGAAAAGATGGTATTAATTTTTTCTATCTAGTTAGGCTGTTCCGACATAGTGGTAATTTATTTTTTAAAAATAAATTAAATTTTTCCGAGATATAAAAAATTCTATCATTGAAATTAAAATTTCTTAAGTAAGGACATAGGTTAAAAAAAAATGTACGCTGAAAGTAATTCAGGTAAGACTTTAAAAAGTAAAGAAATACGTATAACAGAATTCAGCACAGACTATTTTCATTAAAGGAAACAATTATAACATAAGCCTTTGTTTAACGCTTACGCTTCGAGTTTCATAAATAGTGAATCCTTTGTTTTAGAACGTTGGAATGTGCGATAATGATTTTCCATTAAAACAATTCTCATGCAAGAAGTTAAACTATGATTTAACCCGAAATTAATGTATCTACATAAGTATAGAAAATTATTAATTACATATACTGTATTCTATGATAGCTTTTATAACGAAAAATTGCCAAATAAATGTAAATTATATCATTTAAATTAATATCATTATATATTTCTCTGACGTCACCACAATTATACCGTAATTTACAATATCGCATCTTAATATATGAAAATAGTAAGCCGACCTTAAATGATATAAAGAACAGAACTGAACAGAACAGAGTAGAGAAGAGCGCCCACTCCTCCATCAAATTCGCCTTTAAAAACTACGAATTGCTATTAATTCCGAAGTGTTAAAAACATTTCGGTATAAGGTAAAATGTCCATCTAAGTCTAAACTTCCGACATAAATGTTAAGTAACTTTTGTACATCACCTGAACTTGCAAGTGAACTCAAAACTAACATCGCCGATGTTTGCAGAAAGTGCATTGGAAGTGAATTTGCGTTTAACAAACTCCAAGCATGTTTACGGAGTGCATGATGTGAGTTTTCGTCGTGAGATTATCGATCTCACAGCATCCAACTTGGAGATACCGAGACACTCTGATAATAACAAATAAGTTAAGCTTATTTTTTTAATCTAAAGGTTCATGTGATCTACAAACGAATAGTGGTTGATATTAGAAGCTGCGCTGACGACTCCGATATAAACAATCATATCCAACAATTTCGTAATTTTTCGATCTCTATGATGTTTTTCACAAATACATCTATGTAAAATTAAAAGTTTAATAAGAAAAAATAGATTTCTCTAGATATATACGATCTATCGTATATTGCTTTTGCATGCGGCGTAAGTTTATAGTAACAATTTATGATTTTACTTAATTTCTTTAATGCATAAATCATTGGAAGACTGGTAGAGTAAGACTTATAAGTAGGATTCTCGAGCTACTTTCCGTAGTCGAAAGCGCTCAACCGTAAATTCAGCTAAAGTATTCATCGCACAGTTCTTGCGGCGACTTAAACGCTCGGATAAACGTTATTACAGAGTCAATTGCCGCTCACCTCGCACTGATCGCAAATGAAACGGAATTTGAAAAAGAAGAAGCAATAGAAGTGTGTTTTATACTTAATTTTATAAGATACCCTTTCAGCTACGTTAAATTATCACATTTACTTTACACTTCGTGTTTTTATAATAATATTGTATGCATTAAGATTGCAGCTACCAATTCTTCATAGTCTAGTTAATTTTTTATTATGCATATATACCTCCAAACCAAACTGCCGTATATATACGTTTTACAATATATACATGTAGATTTTGTATGTATGAATTCAATGTTTGTACTTAGTAAAAGTCCAAAGTCCTGTTGCATAATGCCTCTACTGCAGGCTAATTAGAACAGCTGCGAACTCAATGCGGACCTTAAACTTTCTGCGCAATGAAAAACGTTTGTACAGCTTTAGTATTTTTACAAAGTTATTTAGATACTAGCGGACCCGACAGACGTTGTCCTGTCTACACGTCTTTAATTTGAAAATTCGAATATTATTTAAAATTTGACAATGCGATGGTAGCGCCGTCTGTCGGATCCAATGTAAAACATTCCAAAATCAACAACTACTAATAAATTAAAAATTTATTAAAAAAACATTGTCCAGCGGACAAAATTATGAATCTAAACCATTCCCAGAACCCCTTGAACACACACAAAAAATTTCATCAAAATCGGTCCAGTCGTTTGAGAGAAGTTCAGTGACATACACACTCACAGAAGAATTATATATATAAAGATAGCAACAAATACGCTAGCTTAACGAACGTATGATCCACAAAATTATTGAAGGAAATGACACGTTTTAAAATATGTTTCGACTTTTGTTTTATTAAGTTTCCTTATACGTTTTATATCGACCCTTAATTCAATTATGCAGACATTTGTCTCGGTTAATGAGTACAGTCAGGGCCTTTTGCAGTGTTCAAATTACAGAAAAATATACTTGTTTCACCCTTTCTTACAGCATAACCATTTAGGTAGCAGTGAGTTGCGCAAATGATGGCATAACAGTAAAAAGTAATTACCGTGAGTTTCAGAGACTAAAATGCCCGTTAAAAATAGTGACAAGGATGACGATATGTTTAATATAGAAATGTGGGTGTCAGAATCCATCTGTAAGAAGAAAAAATACACAAATGGTTTTAGTGTTTATTTTAAAATTATCTTTTTATGGTCTTCTTTAAGAACACAATTTTAATCAGCCAAACGCTATTTTTTTTACAAATCATCGTTTATACTATTTACAACCTTTGTATACAAAGACGGTTTAGATAACCCATTATTAAATTTCCCTATTTATCATTATTATATAATGGCATGTGTTTATTATTATTACATTATATACTCTCCTATAATAATATAAGAAACAAGTCATGTAAAATAGTAAATATTTCCTGTAATATAGTAAACATAATATCAGCAGTGCATTAAAACTAATGTGCCTTATAAATATTAGGTACATAAATTAATATATTTTCGTAATACAATAATTAAATACATAAAGATGACTTATATCTAGAAATTTATTCTATATATTGATAATGATACAAAATGTTATATAAATTCATATTAATAAATTGTAAATAATAATTTCAAACTAGCGTTAAATTTATTTGTGATAGATAAAGCAATTTCTAACAGCATAATCGCGGTTGGTATTCGTAATTTCTCATATGAATAAAGTTTATTACTCAATTACACATATATTAAGTTGTAATATTATATCTTTTGTATGCGTTTATCATGATTCAAAGAATTAACAGTGGTAGACTCCGCTTTAACATCTTCGCACGAATCGGCCCGGCACGCCCGGTGAAATACCACGACCACACAGATGACAGGCGTGAAGTGGAAGCAATTCCGCGTTTCGTCTGATGAGTGTGTGTCCCGGAGGCCTAATTAAGTCCTCTTTTCCTTCCCACCCTTTTTCTTATGGGGAAGGGATGGGAAGTGTAAGTGGACTTTCCGGATGAGAGGATGCATGGAAGGGGAAGATATTTTCTTTCTGTGCATCCCCTCCTCCGTCGATTAAAGGTAGGCAACGCATATGCGATTGCGTATGTCTATGGGCAACGGTCACTTCGCTATTTCAGCGATTTCAGGTGACCGCTCGCTCGTTTGCCACCTTATGATATAAAAAAAATTAGAATAGCTTTTGTGATAAAATAATTGGAATGTCAATTCATTACCATTTAAAAGATTTAGAGATTTCTTTGGCTTTTTGCATATTTGTTAGAATTAAACATAAATTACTTTCCAAAAAAGGTTGAGAGGAATAATATACGGTCTACTATGTTATGTTTACTCTGTTTCCATTCAATTTCGTTGTGACAAGGGACTTAAGCGTATGCTTAAAATATCGAGAATTTGCTAAAAAATTCGAATAAAATGAATTTACTTTAGTATCTTGAGTTCGACTAACTTGAGTTTATATTTTGCGACCGTGAAAATTTAACCCACTTTGCTTTATAGTTTATAATAAAGCAAAAGTCTCGGAGTAATTATTAATCTTAATAAAGTCCTAAATCTCTCGAAGTTATATTTGGCACATTTAATTTATTTTTATGTATTATTATTTATATTTATTTAGAAATACTTAAAGAAAAGACATTGGTTTTGGCACTATTACAAGCTCCGTCAGGGAAACTAGAAATTTTGTATTATTACAAAATGATTACTATAAAATAATAATCAATAAAACATAAAAATATTTAACAATTATATTTAAAAAAAAAAAGTTAAGCGCAATTATCTGATTATATTAATCTAATAAATATAAGTAAATAAATTAATACAAAAACTAGTTCACATAATATTAGTTATTATACAATTCTTTAAAAATAACCTCCTGTATATTAATGTTGTTATTATTTCTATTTAATATAAACTAATTATAATTACTTTATATTTCATTTTATATCATATCTAGTTGGTGTTTCATTTGATCTCGTTTAATGTATTTCACAAAATATATTTTAAAAATATTTTTTTATCTACATTTTAATATAGTTGACTGTTACAAGTGCAAATCGCTTTTCAGCGAATAAATTGAGCTGCCGATTTATTCTTATTTTATTTTTTGTTATTTTACATCAGTATCTTTACATGTCCACTTAAATATAATTTAGTTTATTTATATTATTTCTTTACACTATTAAATAGAATTCAAATTTTATGCTAACACATATCCACAAAGTACAACTAGACATTTAAAAGGATTGTTCTTAAATCTAAAAAGATATTTAGTCATAATTAATAGGTAGAGCACGGATATGTTTCCCAAGTGGTCGGCGTAGTAAGGTGAATGTAGATTCGGGCGCATTGGGCATGTAAGTTTAGGTAGCCTTCTAGTTGAGTCGTTCAGCTTAGATAGCGAGTGAGTTGGGTCGTTGAGCTCAGATGGCGGGCAGCAACGGGCTGGGCGAGCGCGAAGAGCGCGGGGAGCGCGGGGAGCGCGCCTGGCGCCGTAAACTGCCACTCCACTCCATCATATCCTCGTCTCCCTGCACACGCGCACTCGACATACTCTCACCATCATACTCCTCAAGTTCCCAACTCTGAGATCGAGATTTTGAGATTGTTTAGCGGTAGACATGCTGCTTTTTGATACATTATTCTACAATACCGTTTCCGTAATATTTATTTCGATTCATGGATAACATTAACAATTTAATATATCATAAAACAAATGATCAAAACAGGAAAACGAAACTTTTTACAAAATAATATTAAAATTGTAATCAACTTTATAATTCCATGCAATTCTATAAGGATCACAAAATTACTGAATTAGATAAAATAAAACGACATTTTTTTCGTTTACACGCTATTCTATTCTATTTGTACGCGTGCAGGTTTGGGGGCCAGAAATTTAAATCACGTATTACGGTGTTAACACTTACATATAAGAGGTAATTACCATCATCGTGTGTGGCGCTGCAGTCGTGGCGTGGGTCGCGGGCGGTGCGGGAGGCACCAGTGGCGGAGGAGGGGCGGGCGGTGGCTCGGGGGACGCCGCCGCGGGAGAAAACGACGAAGGAGCGAGTGGCGACTGAGCTGTAAAAACACTTTAGCATTTAACCAAAACTTTTTCAGTAAGCAACAAAATGTTATATTCCTTATATTCCTAAAGACGTATAGATGGACTTATTAAATACCTGCAGCTGTAAGAGCAAGCACGAACTGACTCCAGTGCACGCAACACCCGCAACAGAGCTGGAGGGCGGCACGGCGCAGCGCTCGGTGCAGCGCCATGAACAGCAGTGGGTTCACCGCCGCGTGCACATACGATATGTGCAGTGTTATTTGGAAATACATCTAAACGTACAAACAACCATAAATATAAATATCATATAATTTTGCACCTCGAAATGCTGTTATTTTTGTAATTAAAAAATAAATATGCAATTTGGTTAGGTAAAAGGAGATTATAAGATCTAACCACAGTTAAAAACTTCTAAGCCCAAATACAAAACTTTGTACGTATAAGAACGCATAAAAATGAAATAAAATCTTACTTCATAAGCTACATGCGAAGTCAGGGCCGGATGATGTAGCAGCGTTATAATAAACAGCGGGCCCCAGAAGAGGACGTAAGCAGCGGTGATGACTAGAAACATGCGTACGCGCCGCACGCCCTCTCTCTCCACACGAGCGAGATACCCTCGTAGACGACGGCCACCGCCCAGAGGTAAACTAGCACTTCCAGGGCACTGACCATCAGCTATTGCGCCATCTACAGTCTAGAAGTTATTTTAATCACAAGATAAATATACAAATAAGCCATAAATGTTTGATTATTTTTCTAAAAGCAAACATCTTTTCCTACTACTTTTTGAAATTAGTGAAATTTGCGAAGGCAATTGAGTAAACCAAAACTCATTTTGATTATTTCATACGTTTAGTAATGAGTTTTTTAGTTATCACAGCATAAGACTTTGAAAATGAAATAAAAAATAACAACGAAAAATACTTAAATTATTAAAAGTTAACAAAGTTATCTGCACTTTGAGAGCATAAATATTCTTAGCCCATCGGGACTCAAACTCTTTAAACAAAAGATTGCGGAAAGAATTAACAATACGAAACATTTTAAAATTTTACCATAACTACATAGATTCCTGGAAATTAGAATAAAGGCAGAAGGATTAAGGGTGCACACAGATATAATATTTACTGTGACATAAAGACACGACAGCGAGAGATGGACTATTTGTTCCAACATGCACGGTACTCACTCTTGGTCCGACGCTGTTGGGCAGCGAATCCATGCGCCTGTTGTCGCCAGCCATGCTGACAAGCGTGGTCACTAAACCAGCTACCCGTACAGCTTCTACGTTAGCCTGCATGCCATAAGATTTAAATTATCGATACCTAAAATTTCCTTTTTCCTAAGACCGGCAAAATGCCAATGATAGTATAATTTGAAAGAGAACATCAACATTACAAGAATCCAATCACGTTGTACATCGAATACGAAAATTTAAATCTTATTTGCTTATAGAATACGTGGTGATATCGGCAGATTGCCAACGGCAGAGTTTTGATGTTGTATTTGCATTTTTATAAAATATAAATTTCACACAAAATATTACGAAATTGTTAATATAGAATTAATTTTCTTTGCCAGTACCTGTGTGCTGTCAAAACTACAATACATTGTACACACTTATTACTGTATCTACGACTCTATTGTTTCTTCTTGGAGCAAGCGCGATGTGATTCATGTTAATATCTGAATCGAATGATTGTGAGGAAGTGGGAGATCAATGGTAGCTTTTTATCTAAGCCAGAACATAAATTAATGCGACAGCAATATATTCAACAAAGCGCCATTTATACAAATTACTCAAATCAAAACTTCTCCGTGCTATATTTATTTTATTAAGCCAAATAAAAGTTAAATACGAACCTTCGTAAGATCGCGGTGAAGTTTTCTTAAATGGAATAAAGTAAGTCCAATACAAACTGCGTTGACACCGATCCAAAGAGCGTTGAGTACGTAATGCCGGAAAGGTCCACGTACTAATGGGCAAGATGGGGATGGACCGTAAGAACCATAGGAGCCTGCGCTTGCAGCTAGAGCGCCGGATAAGAATGTTGGTCCTAGATTTATAGTTATTGATGCAAACCATATCATAAATGTTCCAAAAAGTACACACTGAAACAAAACAAATACATTTAAAATAATTCTATAAAATATCTACTAATTGTGAACTACGTATATTGGAACGAACTAATGAAGTACTTGTGGGCTATCCATAAGTAAGGGAGCGGTTAAGTCGGCTTGCTCTTCTTCGTTTTCAGGAAATATAGGACTATCATTTAATACAGTAGTTAGCATATTAACTGTTGACACAGTGACCTAAAACAAAACATTATATATTGTTAGAAAAATAAATTTTCCATCAAAATTTCTCTACATGAATGAGTGCTTCAATTTATTTGTCACATATTGCAAGAAAATGCTCTCCCTCTAAGCTTATATCCATGTGAAATATCATATTCCTAGTTTTTCAAACTTACAAGTAATAAGAAAGCAGTTTCTACTAGTGAACATTTATAGACGGGTTGGCAACGAAACACAGCAATGCCAAGAGGTAGAAGAATAGCGGCGCGCGCACAGTCCACGACCGCCTGGTGAAAGAGGAGACCATGCGACCATCTGTAAAAATTTAAGAAACGCATTTAAGAAAATTAATTCGTACATGAATTACTTTCGATTGTGTCACTAAGTAGAGTTTCCAAAAATTCTTACTATCTATTTTTTCTACTCTGTGACATTACGAGAGATTCTTCGCTACTTAAAACTACTTAAATAATCTTCCAAAATATTTCATCAAAGTAAACTTATTGGGGAAAGTTAAACAAGATTTAAAAGCTGTTTTCACTCTTCACAAAGTATTTTAACTAAAAGTCAATACAGATCTGATCAACTGTTCTAGATCAAACGGATTCACAGACGATGTTTAAACTTACGTCGGTGAAAATAGTTCCTCTAAAAATTTACCGTACCCTGTCAATTGATAGAATAATAGAGTGGCACTTTATGCTTAAAATGTAAAATCAGTTTCTATTAAGAATTATTTACGTTATTGTTTAATTTTCCGTCTGAGTATTTTTGACGAACCAAAATAGAATTCAGGTTCGATCAGACGCAGTATTTTTGTAAAGTCATATAAAATATTTAAAAATCAATTCATCGTCTCGGTTTTATCTATTTCATATCTAAATTTAAACGGAAAAAGAGTCTAGAATGGCCTGAAGCTACTTTTAAATAATTTGTATTATTTAGGATCATCAATAACACTGTCACTCCTAACTTAGGGTAGGCTCAGAGTCCCTCGGTGGGGACATATGGTGGGTTGATGATGAATAACAAGTTGTCAGTGGTACACCTACCTCCTCAATTGTTTTTTACTAAGTATGACAGTCATAAGCGCGATGTTTGCTGACATGCCGAGACTGGACAGGGCCAGGAGTGCTGCAGCACTGGCCGCGCCACCTGGCGGACAGTGCCTCGTGTTGTTTATTATTGATGCATTGTTTGCACCAGACGAACCGAACCGTAGGTTCGCTCCTATCATAGCAACCGCAGATCCAGCTTAAATAGAAGAATACTTATTACATATCAAAGAGATTGCTCAACAGAACTGGCTTGAATAGAAATATATTTGTGATTTATTATAGTGCCGATACATCGATCTATTTGCAAATTCAGCTGTGACAAGGGATAAGCAAGATTAAATTATTATGATGTAGTAGGTATAATCTAACTACATATATCTTGCAAGCCACAAGCCAGACGGTGTCGAAGTTCGATGTCTAATTGGCTTACTGAAGTGTCGATGTGTCACAGTAAATTCACAACGAACTTCGGACTTTACTTATAATTAAGTTTAACTACCTGGGGATCTTTTGCCGTCACTTTCTCAAATATAACTTCTATAAACTTGCTTCAATGACTGCTAAGGAGCTTCAAAAATATGCAAAATGATACAAAGGAATATTAATAATGGAGCAATAATTTGTAATAAATATCAACTTTAACAACAAAACTGAACAAGATTTGGTTCAGTCAAGTCTTTTAAAAATAGTCAACGTTATCTTTTAACCCAGATATTTTTATTTGGATTAAGTAAAAATAAACTGAAATGACATACCTGCAGACATCATGTAAATTTTTTTTCGGTTTTGTCTCTTCTAGGTTATAAATGGCTTTAATTAATAGTGGTGGTAATTAAGTCCGTATATGAACTAACACCAGTTACATCTTCGGTAATCGATTGCATTTTTTAATATTTCACGCCAGAGTCTGTATTTCACCATTAGTGCAATAAAATAGAATTATTTAATTATGCAATTACAAGAATACGGCCATTTTTTTTTAAACTTTATTAGTTCTGGTTACGCTGACGTATATATGATGTTTTTGCCTGAAACAATAAAGAAAAAATAAAAAATATACAGGAATTTATAACAATAATTTTATAACATTATATGGATGTAGTTTTGAATAACTAATCATATCCCTTCGTTGTATTCTAGATTAATCTTATTAATCTAAAAATACATAACCTCAAAAACGATCAATTATATTCCAAACTTGAAGAATTACAATTTCTACAAAATCAATCAATCTTTAAAAGTAACATACAGTTATATTTCAGTAAAGTAGAAATAAGTTTTTAATTTCACAAGACGCAGTGTTAGAGGCTGATGTCGAAACTTCGTTGTAAGTGTAACAGATTTTAATAAATCTTAAGCACCTGCGGAATTTTCATTTTAAACTTTCTTTGATTTGTTTGCGTTGAAATATGAATCCAGCTGTATTTACTGTTCGCTTATCCGAACGTAATTTAGACGTATTTAAATAATTTATCGTTACAATTTTCTATATTTGGATAAATTTTAATCTTACTAATATTATAAATGGGAATGTTTGGATGGAAGTGGACTTTCCGGATGAGAGGATGCATAGGAAGGGAAAATTTTTTCTTTCTGTGCATCCTCTCCTCCGTCGATTAAAGGTAGGCAACGCATATGCAATTGCGTATGTCTATGGGCAGCGGTCGCTTCGCTATTTCAACGATTTCAGGTGACCGTTCGCTCGTTTGCCATCTTATAATATAAAAAAAGAACGCCTTTGCTTCTTTGAGTAATTGGTCACAGATGTATAAAAACAGGAAAACTATTATATATACATATGCTACTATTTTTATTTTAATTCAGCGCGGACAGATTACCCGGCGACAGCTAACATATTGCGTCGAAAATTGTATTTGGACCCATTTAAAAAAAACTTTATTAAAACACAATTTTAGACTAAAAATATTATTAAAAAATATGTATTTTTTGAACGGTAAGATACTGTGCGTATTACAACATGCCAACGAAGGAATTACTGAGGGCACCTTTGTTTGCATTTTTACGACCGAAGCACGCGCTTGAAAAATTCTATAAGTAACCGAGGCTTTGTTTATCTTTTAATGAATCCAATTATCTCATTAATTGCTTTACATTGCTTTTTGCTTATTGGAAAAATTAATATGGAGAATTTGCTTTTTCGTTTGTATATTTTTAAAATCGACAACTAAGTTATAATTCGTAATATCTTGACTTAATTTTATCTATATTTAGGTCTGTTACCAATGAAATACGTTTTTTGAACTGTAACTGTACTGACTGTATAAAATTTTTTTATGCGAAAAAGCTAATTTTAACAGCTCATTTCTTCATAAACTCAAGACGAAATGTCAAAGAAATGAAATCGTTGGTTTGCACAACAAAAAAATCACACAAAATGCCTTGAACTCGACGGCCCCATTAACATTTCAGTGAACCTGTCCCTTCGCGTTTTACGTAAATTTCTTTGTGCACCTTTTGGGACAATTAATTCACGTTTTAAAGGCGAAGAACAAATTTGTTTTATTTTAGTGAATTATGTGGGTTACCTTTTGTGAGTCATTCAAAACTGATGTCGATGGGAAATGGATTAATGTTGATCTTAAATGAGTCAGCAGGATTAATTGTTGATTTTTAAAATTGCAAATGCCTTTTTGTTGATAGGGTTAAAACAAAATTTTGTTGTCTACTGGTTCCGATTGTGATACTACGTTTAATATATGTTAATTTGTATCAAAATAATATGATTTTTCCTCAAATAAAGTCAACAGAAACAGTCTGCAAAAAGAATAGATGGAAAGCTTGTTAAACAAAAAAAATCTGTGTTATTTTTTGAGTTTTGAAATAACTTCTCAATTCAAAAAATTTAAAACGTCGCTGGTGGTGCCGTCTATCTATCAGAAAAATGCCACCTCCGTTACAACGATTGTGTAATTTATGGCGCTTTTTTGTAGACCTTCAAACGCAGCGTTTTCCGAAAAGGGAAGATAAAACAACAGATTTGACAAATGATGTTTCATCTTTTTCATCATAATCATTATCATCAGCGTGTGTCTGTTCACTGATGGACACAGGGTTGGACTTTGATTTTACTTATTTAATAATAAATGGCTAAAATTTAATAATATATTTAAATGATAAAAATATATGCAAAATTAATACATAAATATTATTACGTTTATATTTAATATTGAAATAAAAGCAAATAAACCGTTTTGTAATTGATTTTTATTAAAATATAATATGTTAATTGTTGAAATCAGTGAATGGAAAGTCTATTAAAATTTTATTCGAATTCCGTGCTTTCATATGATAATGACTATCAATCATATGTGTAACGTTTAAAAAGTAAGAGAAAATATTACTAAAGCTATTTATTTGGTTTTCATATTTTTTAAAATATCAAAATAAAATATAAACTTTTCAAACTATTAAAAAAAAGTTAAATGTGAAATGTGGTAAATAATATATAACAAAATAAAAGGAATGTTTACTGTATTTTCAACTGAAACTTTAATAAATATCTCGTATTAAAAGAATTAAAAGAGAAATACGCCAGCAGTAAACTTTATTTGCACCGCTGCTAAGGGGAAACTTATTTAAATCAAGACTATCTTTAAACATATATTCAAGCTCAGGTAAAAAAATACATTTAACGCTTCTCATTAGACGCTCCGAAATTAAAAATAGAGAGTTTTCTTAGAAATAAAAAATTGTTCATCATCATCAACTTATTATATACGTCTCCATTGAAGAGCTCCTTCTCGGAGCCTACCCTAAGTAAGGGGTGACATAGCCAATAACGCTGGCCCAGTGCGGGTTGGTTGACTTCACACATATCTTTGAATTTGTTTGCAGATATGTGCAAGTTGCATCAAGATGTTTTCCTTCATCTTAAGAACGTCGGATGTAAATGTACACATGTAAATCGAAAACGCATTGGTACATGGCGGGACTCAAACCCCGGACCTGCAGATTACAAGTCAGGTTTTTCCTCTCCAGGTACGGAACCCTAAAAATTAACAATATAATAAATATTTATAATAATCATTACGAATAATTTGTTTAATGTAGGTCAGATACAATTGAGTTGAAAATTTGAAGTGTTTGCACTCGGTGTGAGTACGGCCCGCTCCCGTAAACGAAATTGCGGTTTTCGAGCACAACAACCACAATGGCGGGTCTCGCCTTCTCACAAAAAACTCACACCAGCCTAATAAAAGTGTACAGACCGCATCGGTATAAAACTTTCAACATTTATATTGAATTTTTCAAAGTTTCAGTGCAACACAAACAATACGTTGCGCAGTAATGAGAAATGTATGAAATAATACTAGTTTTAAAGTAAAGAGATTGAGTTGCAGTATACAGGTGGAGGTATGGCTATGCGAGTCGTTAAATACATGCTTTAAATATACCGTATACATGATTAATTGCATGAACAAAGCGTAAACATATAGTAATGTTTATTTGCAAGGCGATTGACACAAAGCTTCCTCGCTTTTTGGGAGTGAAAAGCAGATTGTAGAAACAACACTGGTAACAAGCGTCAATAAACCTAACCTAAACAATTGCAAAGTGTAGTAACGTATCTTACGTGAAGATTTTTATGTTCCCTTTCGTATTAACCTTCAATTAGTCAAACAATTATTTATTCAAGATCATAAAATTGCAAAGTCAATCAATTACTGCGAGATTACAAAAAAGTAAAAAGACAAATCTTTTGAATAAATATTTTAATTTTAAACATCTCTTTGTGATTTAAGGAAATGATAACAAAACTTGATATTTCTTAGAGATAAGACAAAAAAAATACAAAGGGAATGAGTGACAAAGGTTAATGGATTCCTTGCTAAAATAAAACTGTCTTATTACGATTTCAGTAGACTCTACCGTAAAGAACATCGGTACTCTAGCATTTTGTTTTTAGCTTTGTAAGTCTCAGAAGATTTTCTTTGATATGGAAATCAAAAATATTTATTTCATACAGTTTATTTTAAAGAGTACAGTAGACTACAGTTTGTAACTGTCATTTTGTTTAAATGTATTTCTGCTAACGACAAAACTCTCTGCAATAGTTAAAAATCAAAGACATTCTACATTTATCTATGAACTAGTAGTCTCTAGCGACTCTGTCCGCGAGGAATAAAAAAACGTATTTATTAGCCTATGTGTTCGTCCAGACTATCAATCAGTATTAGTGCCGAATTTCATCAACATTCGTTTAGCCGTTCCGGAGAAACCTTCAAGCAAACATCCATCCATCCTTTCATGCATCCATCCATCCAAACATTCGCATTTATAATATTAGTAAATAGTAAAATTGAGGTAACACGTATTGTATTAGCTACTTATTTTGCCTCTTTACTAAAATGTTTCTTATATATGAATAAAATAAAAATGAAATAAAGTGACTAGTCCCTGTTAAATTCCATGAATAAATGAGTTGGTTATGCACAAGCGCTGCTGAGCTTCGATATATGCAAATTCAAAACTAGATTTATTAAGACACAAAGCCACGCAACACTGAAATAGAGCAATGCATAGGTCAATGAGTGTTGCTAAATACAAAGTTCAATCCGTGTTTTGAAATTGTTTTTATCTACAAAACAATGTTTTCAATTTCAAAGCTATGGAATTTCAAGCAAAAATCTTTGCGAATTTAATCTTTCTGACATTTTAGGTAGCAATAGATTTCATATGTTAAAGATATATTTTAAACTTAATTTCTAAGTTTTAATTAGTTACTTATAAACTCTCAATATGCATTAAGGATTATTCGTAGTTTAATTACGTATTTACTAATTACTAAGTGTGTGGAAAATGTATAAACTAAATAGTTTTGGCCATTAAAATTTTGATTTATTAACTAGCGGTCGTTCGTGACTCCGTCCGGATAAAATAAAAAAAATAGTAGCCTATTTGTTCTTTTAGAATGTGTTCTATATATGTGACAAATTTCATCAGTTACATTCAGCGGTTCTGGAAATACCTTCAAACAAATATTCATCCATCCATCCAAACATTCTTATTTATAATATTAGTAAGAAACTTTCAAATTTAAATGCTCGAACAAAGCAATCTTTATAAAATACTAGCTGTTGCCCGCGACTCCGTCCGTGCGGGATTAAAAATAGATGTTGGCCGATTCTCGGACCTACTCAATATGCTCACAAAATTTCACAAGAATCGGTCAAGCCGTTTCGGAGGAGTATGGGAACGAAAATTGTGACACGAGAATTTTATATATAAGATTTCTCGAGTAACAAAGTGTGCACACGTATAAAGGGAGTTTCGAATTGTTTCAAAAGACGTAACAATAAAAAGGAATGTATTGTCGAAGCGAGACAAATAGTCTTAGCTGGGATTTCTGCAGCAGTTCGACTTTATTCCAGCGCAAATAGTTGTGTCCAGAGAGTCGTGACAATAAATTAACTTTGGTCTAGGAAATAATTTGTCTTGCTTCAGCTTCGTTACTACACAAATGATCCAAAGTTTTTTTTTTCTGTCTAAAAATGTCTTATGTATAAAATTTCTCGAGTCAATGTTTGTTGGCATATTCCTCCGGAACGGCTTTATCGATTTTTATGAATATTGATATTTAGTAGATCTGAGAGTAAGCTATTATCTATTTTTAATCACGCACGGATGGAGTCGCGGGCAAGCACTAGATGAAATAAAAAAATACCAAATAATTTAGTATAACACTCATCATATTAAAACCGTATGTAATTAATAGAAAAAATACTGTAGTCGACAGAATTTCGAATATAAATTACATAATCGAATTTTATAAGAGTTGTTATGAAAATAATTTTAGGAAATAATCACTTAGGTAAAACCGACTTAAAGGTCTACAGCTGTAATATCGTAAGTACTCCATTTTGATTATAAGAGGTCCTTTACCCTTCGCAAAGAAGGGCTTGAGAAAGGATTAACGTATTTTAAGACGATGGGAAACTGTATTAGGGATTATCTTTAAATATTGTACAGATAAATGTATGAAGCGAATGTTGCTACCAAAGTCTCGGATGTAAGGAGAAGACATGTCGCTACCCGTGGGATTCTAAGACCAAAATCACCATTTAAAACATATTGTTTTGTCAAAGGTAATAACAGGGATGATGATATGTTTTGGATTTGATATGGGATTTTTGGGTCAGAAACCCATGGTAAGATGCGTAACATAAGCAAAATGAATGTACGGTGTAACAAGAAGGGATAAAGTTAAGAATGTATATATAAGGAGAAGTTTGAAAGTAGCACTACTGGTGGAGAAATTGAAACAAAAGAATATCGTGGTATATACATATGCGGGGAGACAATGACCTCACAAACAAGAAAGCAATGAGATTGAACGTGCATGGCTACAGAAGTAGAGGAAGACCGAAGTATGAAATGTTTGTGTGAATGAGAGTAAAATCAGTTATGACTGCTGATAGAGATGTATGGAAGAGTACTTCATACTAGACGACCCTCAATAAAGAAAAAAGGCAGGTTGATGATATTAAAGTGTCCTCTCATAAACTTATTGATTTAAATATTCTCCGGCGCTTAAGAGATAATAAATTATCATTTTTATTCTTAACCCTTAACCTTAATGATAATGATAGACTTATTAAATGATAGAAGATAATGATAACTCTTGAAAGGCCTTTGAAATCTGTAGGTAACGAAATATAATAATGCAAATATCAAATATTCATTACGAACTTAATTATAATTATAGATGATCATCACCCCCAGAGTATCTGCGTAATAATCTTAATTGCTTTTTTAATCCGATTAAAATGAGGAGTTTTATGAAAACAGGAAATAATTTCCATGTAATGTATATTGAAATATTTTAAGTAAGAAATTTTTATTTTTTTATACATTATGGAAATAACAAAAAATATTTATGTTAAACAGAAGAACGAACAAGAAATGCTAGTTGATAATAAAATAAAACTTTATTACTGTCTGTCGCCCACGAGTCCATCGGTGGTTATAAAAAAGTTAACAAGAAACCTATATGTTCTTCCAGACTATGTTTTACATGGGTTCCAAATTTTATCAAAATCCGTTGAGCCGTTCCGGAGATACCTTCAAACATCCATCCATCTAAACTCACGCATTTATAATATTAGTAAGATTAGAGACACTGTTTGAGAACAAGTATTTGATATTAGGACTTTGAAATCACTTAAACCTAAATAGAACCTAGTTTTAGGCATAAAGTTTTTAATAATTTCACTTTAAATTTCCTATTATCTGTTTTTAGTTGTATACATCGTCAACGAAGTCAATGACCTCGGCGGGTGCTAGAAAAGCAACAATGGCTTCCGAAACAATAAAGACAAAGCGTCGTATTATGATTTCAGAATGCGCTCGTCGCGTAAACTTCGTGTAGTATTTTAGACGAATAGTCTTTTAGTATCTTTCATCTCATATTTTATACTAACATCGTAATGTTTTTCTCTTAAAATGTATTCTTTTTACTTGCAATTTTCTAGCCTTCTTTTATATTATTCTTCATTTTACTGTTTATGTTGTTTTTAAAATTTTTGTTTTACGTATTTCTACATTTCCATTTTTTATTTTACTTTACATAAAATTAATTATTTTTGTTTTTGTAAATTGCAGGATTCATCGTTAAAGCTAAGCGTTAAAATAATAATTTGAGGTTATAAAAAGATTTTCACGATTTAAAACGAATATCGAAAGAACAAAACTGTGTACAAACTTTTATGACTTTGTATACCGTGAATTTTCTTAGCGACTATAATCGATCGGTATCGGAGATTTACGTAGCCCTGTACGATAAATAAAGTCTCGTCGATAACGGACTAATAAAAAAACGAGAAAGTATTTGTTTTCCCTCAATGTTTTTCGAGATTGAAATCTAGAATCAGATCTCTAAACAAGACTCGATTCTATCAACCCGTTTGAGTAGAGGACAGAATTGAATCCATAGATTCAATTCTCCCAAACAGTTTGGATACGTATAATAACATCGGACATAGTAGCACTTGAAGAACTGCCTTGAACCTTATTAAGTGGACGTTCTTCGTTATCGTTAGTTAGCATACTAATAGCGAATGAAATTATTTGCTAAAAATACTTTTCTTCGACAATTTCTATTTTTTTTTAAATATAAAAAATAACACAAAAAATGTTGCGATAAGTAATCCAACTTAATCATTTCAAACTTATCACATGTCAAACTTATCATCTATCACTACCGTTATCTGCAACGAATCAGAATCACTTTAATTTAGGCCGTAATGAAATTATTAACTGATGTCCAATGTCAAAACACTTTTATAAATTCATATAGTCATCTCTTTTACTCGCTATGAAAAAATCGAGATATTTTATACAAGTATTTTGGCGGTGTAATTTCACAGACATTGATTGAACATTATATTGTAGCGCCATACTGGTTGTAATGACGTTTATAACACATTGCTTCGACGTCTATCGGCTTCATATCCCTAATAATTTTCGGTTTCCATTTCACTGATACAAAGTGAACTAAGCCTCAGGGGTTACAACGATGTGATCATTGCCTAATGCTTTAGAATACGCAAAGTGATTCTAACGGATATTTGCTATTCGATTTTAACTCTGAATCATTGCTAGAAGTGATTACTCGGCTTAAACATTTTAGTAACTTAGAAATGTAGTAATGTAATTCTTAAAGATAATTTAAGAGATAACGCAAATAAAACTTAATATTTTCTATCTCTGTCAACATCAATAAGCTAGACAGAGACATAAATAACACTTACTTTGAAAAAGAAAAAATCTTTAACAATAAAGACGCAATATGCTACAGTTGTGAGGATATCAGAAAGTAAATGGGATTCAATAGAGGACAATTCGAGCGAGCGAACGTCGAACTGATAGGCCATTTAGCCAAACATTCTGCAGGCTTCAAGAGTATTTGCGAAGGGCCTTATAAAATTGCGCAAAACGAAAATGCTTGCGGCAAAGGTAAAACATACGGTATATTTTCTTTAAAACCTTATCTTTATCTAATTGTAGTCACCGTGTTGACTATGGCCGAATCACCCCTAACTAAGAGTTAGGCTTCGAGCCCCTCAGTATAGTCAGCTGATGATGATGAGTCGCCGTATGACTTAATAACTTTAATGGTATAAGCAGAGATAAAGCTTCAAGTATTCAAAGTGATAAGACAACAGGCTTTTTCTTTTACTTATCAAATAAAACATTCATACGCGCGTAGCATATACGTAGCAGTAGTGTAGCACGTAGCACAAATACACATACGTATACAAATGGACGTAGCATAAAGATCAAACTAAGCGATTTCTTATAGTAAGGGGTTATGCTGAGTTTCATAATCCACATTTTTGTAGCATCATAATTACTATGTTAACCTCAATACAAATTAAGATATGATACAAATATAGCTTTGGAAGAATGTTCAACGACAATGATTTTAAATTGAGCCGTCTCAAACTTAGAAAAAGTAAGATCGCGTTAGTAGCCTGTCTTTTAAGCCAGACATCTAACGAGATCCTAGTAATACATTATTTTGCGTTTAAGCCAAACATATATGACGATTCGTCACCATATATTTACTACAAACCGTACAACGCTTTGGAAGTTTTTTTTCTATTTTATTTATCATGTTTTGTTTTGCATGAACAAGAAATATATTTGTATCTAAATTATTTTTCACGGTTCATTATGTATAGAGATAATCAACTCACCTTATCAATATAGAGTTATTAGTTTAGACAAAATGTTGTAATTTGGCATCTTGACGACTTACGAATTAGAAAAGAATTGTAACTCCAATGTAAGAATCAAATATTTTACGTAACACGCATTTCATTTTTTACTTAACTCTTACAATAATTTGATTCTTACACCTTGTGAATTATAACTATATTTGGTAAATACAAATTGCGAAATAACTATTGCTTTAATATTATTATAATAATACTAGCGTAGCCCACGACTCCGTCCCCGCGGAATTAAGAAAAAACTTAATTAATAGCCTATGTGTTCTTTCAGGCTATGTTAGAACATATGATGTAGACATCTATGCCAAATTTCAACGAGACCCATGCAGCCCATCCATCTATACATACATCCAAACATTCGGATTTATAATATTAGTAAGATTAGATAAACATCAATAAATAAAATCGTACAATTATTACGACACATAACAGCAGTGTAATTGTTTGACATACTTGAATCGAAAAGGTCAAATACACTATTTTGGTCGAAGTGAGGGTTACATTTTTAGCATTTATATAGGGTATGTTACAAATATGGAGTATATTTAAAGAATTTATCGTCATAGAAGCTAAACTTCAAAGGTCAATCACCTTCAGTTAATTATTTATGGCAAATACTACATATAACTATATAATTAAAGTGAAAATAAATCTATCAATAATTGAATAAAATTTAACATAAATATATCATGAAATTTAAATCCATTCAATAAATGTAACAGACTTACAATAAAATGTGTGAACAGTTCCCCAAAATCAGGTATATACAGAATAAAAAAACACAAAACAATTCCCACAATAAAATATAAAAACCAAAAACAGTAATTTCTAAAAACTCACGAATCTCACTATGTAAACTCGTTGAAACTTACAGAAGAAAATCTACTTACAACACGTTAAATCTCAAAGAATTCTACTAAAATAATCATATTAATATTAAATACCGTTTAAATCACTGATCATTTGTGAAATACGCAGTGTTTTTTGCTTAATTATTTCAATTCGTAAGATTTGTTTAAGCTCGAAAGCGAGAACCGCTAACAGGATTAGTGTCGACAACCAGCCGCGGCGGCGGTTGGGCGGGTACTGTCTTTGCGGCAGGAGCCTGCGTCACTACTGGACCCCAACACCTTTTTGCGGGACCCCAATTAATAACAGAACGTTATGCGGACGCGTTCGATAACAAATCCTTGATAAACTGTGATAGCTGCTTATAATGCTGCAATAGGTAAAGTAATTCTAAAAGATTTCACTCTAAGTTTCTTTAAAATAATTTTAAAACGTGAAACAGAACCTTATAAACAAAAAATAAGTATTATAATTTTTAGAATTAGTTGTCGAATTATTTCTAGATATCAGACTTTGCGGATGATAGTTAATAACAATGTTATGGTGAAAAGCAATCGAATTTATCATTTTATACAACTTTGACTGTCGTACTAACAACGTAGCTCGTAGCAGCGTAGCTCAATAATAAAACTCATAAGATAAATGTTGGTAGATTTATCAACACCTAAAATAAATCGAATTTTGTATGAGTTAGTGAACTAAATTAAAAACAACACCAAAACAGGCCATTTGTACAAAAGAAGTATGAACAATAAATATCATTTTATTACATCGAAACACGTTATACAAAGATAAATTTGGTGTACGAAGCGAGCGAATGTAAATCTATTTTTATCGTTATTAATCATCGTAAATCGTTTTATTACGATTATCTGGAGCTTACAGTAATTTTTGTTTATCCTGAAAATGCCTTTTTACGTCTACTTACCGTTGGTTTCTGAGACAAAAATATCTGTATATAACATATCGTCATCCCTGTCATTATCTTTGACAAAACAGAGACAACAATATATTTTAAACGGGGATTTTAGTAAGTTATGACTGAACTTATCAACCATAGCCTAAATGCTTACTCTCACATTAAGAGTAGTTTGACGTTTAAATAGTAACTAAATGAAGATTTCTTATCCTATTATATATTGACAGCAACGGTCTCCCTGAATCACTTAAGAACTCTTTTTGTTTAAAGGCAATTTATGTGGTAGGTTTTATATAGCTTGTATAACGCAAGGAAAGCTTAGACTACATTAGCTGTTCAAAACCTTTAGCAAATGTATATCACTAAACAAATATTTCTTCACGGATTTGGTCTTGTTTGATCTGCATTCTGTTTGGTTAACATTTCAAACGTAGCAGCAGAGCCGTCGTCCGGTCTCACAGCGACAACCACTAACTTATCGTGGGTTGCCGAAACCAAAATCCATGTTTAAAACGTATTGTTATCTCGTTTTTGTCAAAGATAACAACAGAGATGACGATATGTTTTTATAGAGAAATTGATCTCGGACGCCAACGGTAAGGAAATCTAAATAATATGGTACTGCAATTTCAGTATGATATATTCGTAAGAATTTCATACTGAAAATGAAAATAATAGAAAATCCTCTTTTAAAGGTACTGAAATGTATTTCGCTTTATGAAAGTTAATTTTAAGCTAGTCAAGTTTTGTATTGTTTTTTTCGGACAATGAAATAAATATGTAGGTTATTTTTTTAGCTACTTAACACAACGAAGGCTGAAAAGAATGTATCTCGCATTAATTTGTAATTAAAAGGATCTTGAATGTGACCTACTTAGTATGCCGACAAACAATCGGAACTGGCTGAAAGACGAAATAACTCCGCACAGTAAAAATGTCTTACGTAATTAACTTAACTTAGTTGATTTTAGTTCTTATTGCTCAAAAAATAAGAGTAATTTTCGTTTGTCATACGGTAATCATAATGGAGCTATTTACGAACAGATATTTCGGCAGACTAGTTGTGAGAAAGTCGGTAATGGTTTTATAAATACGTTACAGAAAACAAGTTTTCGTTTTATTTTACGTCAACATTGGGTATAAAATAAAGCTCCTATGTGAAATAATTCCACTTAATTGCACGAAATTGAATTTATACTAAGTTAAAAATATTTACTTTTGCCGTGAGTTTCTGAAACCAAAACTATCTATAATACATTTCGTCATTCATTATCTTCGACAACGTAGAAATAAAATTATGATTTAGACGAAGATTTTAATCTCAGAAACCCACGTAGACGTATCGGGCAAGATAAAACAAAAAATGTTTTTATTTTTCGATATGCTTGCACTATGGCATGTGATGTTTTTTGACATTAGCGTAAATCTGACGTTGGCATTGCGGTTAGCTAGTTAAAAACTTTTTAATGCTTAAAACTCGAACAGGTTTAAAAGAAAAAAAAAACATAAACGTTTCGCTGCCTATAAAAGTTGGCTGTGAGCCAAATTCTAACCCGCATCTCATTATATTAACAGATACGATGGTTTCTTTCATGCATAAAGAGGTACATCAAAAGATCCATTGAATCTTTGGGTCATCTTCAATTCTCATCCATTAGATAATTTAACCTTAACAAGTGTATTCGTACTCATATACCAAAGAAATAATAGCGAAGAAAAAGCATTAAAATTTAATATTAGTTTGTGTTTGCACTTTTGTCTCTTACAACACTAAAAGCCCACCAAGATTTTATTGACCCCACGAAATATCTGCATAAAAATTAAGTTTTTACGGCAACTTATAATTTAACTTTAATAATAGAAAACACATATATAGCACCCTATAAAAGAAGTCGTTATAACATAGTTATAAAATTCTAAGCAGTGATACTTACAGACCTCCCATTGTGATGGAAATTTCATTATGAAGATGGCGATTTCCCTTCAACGTCCTTTTCTTGTGTGCACGGATATTTATTGTCCATAATAGCGTTGTCAGGCTTCATTGCTTCTTATTTAATAGTAAATTTGATCTATTTTTTAGCCAACTTCATAAACAAGGAGGTTATAAATTCGTCTGTATTTTTTGTGTGGTACCAAGTAACTCCGCTCCTGGTCCTCCGATTTTAAAAGTTTTTATTTTAATTTGAAAGGGAATGCTTACAGATGGCTTCAATTATTTTTATTAATTTTTAGATTAGAAGGCTAGTAGATTTTGAGTTTGTTACATATGCTATAAGGGATAGTTTAGACAAAGCGCAGTAGTCACTCTATTACAGATGTTTTGTAGTTTATTTATACTATCTTTGTTTAACATATAGGCGACTTGACCACTAAAACAATTATTTATTTTTCTTATTTATTCTGTTTTCAATACTGAGTACAGTTTTGTACATCATTCATAATCTTTCTTATATTGTACGCATATGGTCATGATAAATTATTAATAGAATGTAAAACGAAAGTTTTGAATACTGCTTAAACATTTGAATTCAGAACTTTTGTAACGTGACTGTGCATTTATTGGTGCTATTACTTTTCTGAATCTTTTCGCATCACATTTTACAATGTTACATCACAGGCTTCGGACTCTGGCAATAAAAGGAATAATAATTCACATTTATACTACCTATTTGAATGCGAATATTTAGGTCGTTTCCAGTACAAACTTGTGATCTCTGCCTATTTTTTCATTTTACAAAAAGCCTGATTATTATTTTAATTGCCCTTAAAACTTAGTATACACGTTCTATGTTTAATGCATAGAATTGAATTTACTTTATGATGCTATTAACATTTCTAAGAAATATTTAGTTAGTGGAAATAAAGCGGCATTTTCCAGTACTGCTTAGAATCTCTCGTAGTTGCCTTAAGCTTTCACCTTTAAAGGAGCTTCTGTCTCGCAAGTGCGCTTCATGTTTTAAACATCCTTTGATAGTTGCTTTTCCTATCTGTTATTTCACTAAAATTCTCTTTTCAGTATAAAGTATATAAAATATTTTATAATTTAAAAAATATATGTAGATGAGAGAATAAATTAACGATATGACAAAAAAAAATTGTAGGAAAATTCGTTTATTCAGTGCTACGTCGTAGTACCGTAGAATTATGGGCTACGACTTTACATAACCTATAGTTACCCGTAGACATATTATAGCAGTAGCGATAAAAGGGCTTAAAAATTATTAATAGAATTTTTGTACTTATACTGCTATAGCAGCTATAGCTATAAGTAAAAAATAGGTACAGCTACGTCGTAGCAATATATCCGTAACCGTAACATTATAGGCGTAGGTTTAAGTGTTAAAATCAGATGATGTTCAATGTAATACCAACATTATAATATTGCTCTATGCTTAATCAAAATAGTTATTTTAGTGTACAGATCATCATCAGCTCACTATAAGTCCCCAATGAGGGACTCGAAGCCTACCATAAGTTAGCAGTGACTAGGCCATAATCAACCACGCTTGCTCAGTATGGATTGGTTGGACCTTCATCACGATGTATTCCTTCAACGTGAGAAGTCGGATATATGTACGTATATGTAAATCGAACATAACTAAAGATACATTGGTACATGTCGAGTTTCGAACCCAGGATCTGTAGATTATAAGTCAAGTGCTTAACTCCTGGGCTACCGACGCTTACAGATAAGTTTCCTTAATTACAAACCCTGAGTGTCTCTAACGCGGGGATCGTATGCCAGCAAGTTGATTACGATTTTCGCCGGAAAACATTACCGCCAGCAATCTAGGTCAGACACATTTCTCCTCGTTTTTCGGCGTCATTGTCTTGGCCCCTATGAAGAAAAGATTCTTACAATATAATATTAGGTTCTCAGATGTCAACCACTACGATCCATTTGGTGAAATTAATACTTTGGTTTGTTTGTTCAGTTAGTAGATGTGACATTAAGTTGGATCATGTCCTATAATATTAAGTTATCTGAACTTATATAGAAAGCTTTGGTGTTGTGTAGGTTTAATTACTCATTTATTTATGATTATAATTATTTTATACCACGAACTTCAAATAGAACGTATTCGCTATTTTTATACGTTTCATTTGTTTTTAATATGTTTTTTTCTATAAATACTTTTTGTATTTGGTGGGTTGGCATAAAGCTTTTTAAATGTCAAACATGTAAAAGGTTTTTAAGACGGAGTGGAAAATGCATAGTAGATACTTGACCTTAAATGGAAAGCTTAAAAATAAACTAATCGATTGTGCTACAACCAAACAACAATCACAAAAAAATAAAGCAATATTGAATTGCTTTTTACGCAAACATTTCCGATTGTGTTTTTTTTTAATCTGCAGGGAAATCAATGAAAAATATCCCTCATTATACATAGCACATAAATATGGATATAAGTATTTATGTAAATAGCATCCTTGTAGTGAGTTAAAGAGTACTCAGAATGCAAACGGCAACCAGTAGCCTAACATTGATCCAAGCTCTCGGCCTCACGGCGCTTAATTAAATCTTGTGTCGTCGCTTTGACAAGGTTTCGTTACTCTTCCAATGTACCAAAGTGAACAGACAAAATTAACTTAACTCCCGATAGTGCGAATCAAGTTTGTTAAGAATGAAAATTAAATAAGGAAAAGTCGTCGCACTATCGAAATAAAATATAAAAGAATCCGTCTTTTTATTTTAAAGAATAAATAGTTTATTTTATGTCAAAAATTAATGTCATAAGTTGGTAAGTTTAGCTTTCGTCCGCGGCCTTGTCCGCGCGGAATTAAAAATAAACTTAAAAAGTTGCCTATGTGATTTTCCAGACTATGATCCGTTGAGCTGTTTTGAAGATATCTACGAAAAAACATCCATCCATTCATCTATCCATCTAAACATCCGCATTATAATATTAGTATGATTAATTGAAGTAATGAGGGTACGAAAGGTGCATTTAATTTACAAAAACCTTTAGATATATTAATCCAGCAAACCAGCAAAGTTTTGAATATTTGAGTAGATCGAGGATCTTAGTTAGTTCAGTGAGATTAAATTCTAAGTAACGGAAGTCGCCTTAAAATTAATCCGGGTTATTACCACTACGTTGCGGTGTTGATTAGTTCACCTTTGAGCTTTTAAGGTTGAACAGCAAAAAGGCTTCATAGATATTACGCGACGCAAAATTAAATTAATTTTACGTCACTAATTATATACTTCAGGTATGTTATATTACTTCATTTAGAAATTATATGTAGTTATTAAGTCTTTAAAGCTTGACTATACAAATCTACAAATAAAATCATATGTGTAGCGTTCGTTGCGTTATATTTGGCTCGTTGACGTACCGACACGTGTTGCCGGTCCAAAAGTCTGTCATCGACTGACGTCCCCTCTCTCCGACATGTACATATGGCGTGTGCGCTCGAAACAAACAACATTACGTTTATGCATACACTACATCATGTATGTTCTTGTAAGACGACATTGTTACAACAGCTTTGGTGAATAACAATTCTTCGTAACTGATTCTTCATACATCTACTTTTAACATTAAAAAAATGTTTAATTTCTCCTCTTGTTCACTTTTTCTTCACTGTCAATAACAAGTAACGAGCTTGAATATTTATTGATTGCTTATTGAAAGCTTAATATCGTATAGAGGCAAAAACAAAAGTCATACTCTTTTAATCTTTATACTCGTAGTATTTTGGTTCAACATTTCATCACATTAAATTGTTTTTAACATGTAAATATATTAAAGAACATACAAAGCTCATTTTATTCACATTTCTTGCGTGAATTATGGTCCCCAACATCCTTGACCCGTTACGGCGGAAATGAAATAAAAGAAAGGGAAGAAAAGGGATCTTTGTTTTTCATATCTACTCAAGATGATAGCAATCTTGTGACCAAAATGTGTATGAAGGAGATTCTTCGCTTTAATGACACTCTTACGATTGTTTTATGTTGTTTGTTAAAATTGTACATAAAGAAAGGAAAATTTCACCATAATAATTTAGGATTTATTATTTGAATACTACATTTGTGCGAAGAAGTTATTTTAAGTGAATCTAGGATTTGAAATTATTAATACGTGTAAAACTCTACTTCCTATAAAATTACGTCGTACTTTTTCAGTCTAACAGAATTTTTGGGACAGTAGCTCTCGATTTTCGTGACACCAAACTGTTCAAATTACCCTAAGCATTGTGGGATAGACAAAATAAATTACAGTTGATCTCCTTCGAGCGAAACCAACACTAATAAACCAAACCTTTTAAATTACTTTTACAATACAAAAAACAAGGATTAAAGTTCAATTTGTTCATAATACTGTCTTGTTTTACTTGTCTAAAAATATAAAACTCTCTTCGAGACGTTCCAAATGGTAAAAATTTCAATCGAGTCGAACGTGTACTGAATGTTGAAATGCGAAATCTTAATTCTTTTCTAAGGCCAATAAATTGGGAAGGGCCAATCATTCAACAGGTTCGTCTTTATTGCTTTTTCTCAACCATGTTAGAGCTAGACTAACTATGTATGTATAGTTTAAGTACTTACTTCGATTATGTATTTTTGCTTGCAACTTCATCAGAGTGGAAGTTAAAAAAATAGTCTACGTTTAACGAGTGGAACCCCTAATATCTGTAAAAGTGACAACAACAGTTCAGCTATTTTAGAAATTACCCAAAGTGGACAGACGAAAATGTTAAAAATTGTTTTTTCGTCATGAGTAACGCATTTTTTTTAAATAATAAATACAAATATTCCAAAATTTATTAACTATGCAGATTTCTGCGCTGTACAAAAATATTCTCTTTACATTATCAACTGTGTAGAAATTAGAATTATCGAAATTCAAATGGCGTAGCGTCAGATATTATTAGTATTTACCAGCATTGATAATCCGTACATAATTGGGACTACATCTTTAATTAGATTATATTAATACGATTATTGCTATTGACAATTATTACGGCTTAATACCCAAATGCTAACTAAGTCGCGGTAACATGATCCTTGTTAATGTGTGAGATGACATACACATGTATCGTCAGTGGAAACCCACATTTGCTGTCAAATTTTTGACGATAAAATGAATTAATTAAGAAACACGCATGACCCACTTTAAGGCGGTTTGTGAACAGAACATAAACTGTCGAGATGCTTCATAATCAGTTTTTATAAAGATGAGATGCGGTAATATCTTTTCACTTAAAGCTTTTCAAAGTTTAAACGGGAAAAAAGCTTTTGATATTAATTTTTTAAAATTTTAGTTTAAAAATCATAACATTCGTTATATCCTGTAATTGTAATAAGTAACAAAAAGGCATGATTCGCTTCCAACCTTCAAGAGACAAACTCGGTTTAGAGAGAGACCTCTATAAGCGAGAAAAAATCGCGGTCCCTTGGACTCTCGCTCATCTAGGTTCGACTGTATACATCCATATTGTTCTAGTTAAGAGGTATATAGCATTGTGTTGGAAGAGGGATATCATTTTCACAGTTGTATTTGCTGGCAAACGGCTCTTTTTTTATGAACAAATACAAAAGTGGGGAGCGCGGTTTGTTGGCGTGTGAATCGTTGAATCCATTGTTACGTTGCCCTATGATTGTGAATAGACGATTTACATTGTTATTTCTATCTATTAATAATTATAGGAATGAAGTTTATGTTTTTCAATTAACTATTCAAAAATATAGTACTTAGGTACTTATTTATTTAATAGGCTATGCATATATGATGTGTAGTAATTTTCTTCAGAACATTCGTGATATATATGACAGATTAATATATCAGTTTTAGACAAATAACCAGATTCTTATAGCAATAGTAAAAAACACATCACGTTTTTGGACCAAATCTTGAAATGACCCAAATCGACACATGTTTACGACTCAACATAAAAATAAATAATTCGTGCGAACACTGTATTGGCAACTCCCTTGTCTGTTATGTGTCTTTTGGGACACCTCTAAAAAATGGATCACAATCTTGGAATCCTTACACATATTTTAAACTTTTCATGTATTTCGGATGATATACGTATAGGCTTAATAAAGTTATTAAGTTATCAAGACTTAAAGAATCTTTGTTGTCGATTGCGCAACAAAATCTATGGATCGAAGTTTGTAATGTTGACAAGGTGTAAAAACAAAACTTAATTGGCTGTGGGCCAGTAACATCTGCCGGATTATACTGCGCAGTCAAACTCAGCAAACTGCATGCCTTGTAACGTTCAAAAACAAAATAATACTACTAGTTGACGTGAATCCAAATAGTACAATCACGATATTTGCACAATTTTTCAACAAAGAGGCTGCAAATATTTAAAAGAATAAGCTTACGAATTTAACTATGACATTATTTTAAGTAAATAATACAATAAATAGTCACAATTTAAGGCTAAGCTTGAAAGTAATGGATATTTTAAAATCTATTAACATTCTTTTGTTTTTTACAATGCAATAGTTCTTTCATTTTCAAATAAATGGAGTTGTATTTACAAACTTTGTTAAAGAATAAACAAAGCTAAGTTTGCTTTGAGGAACTATGTTGAGTTTAGTTTTTACGCTTTAATCAAAAGTTAGTCACTATACTACAAGATTGCGGAGTTTAAAACTGGATATTTAAGTAAGATTTTCTAAATCCATGAGATGTTTTTTACAAAAATATAGGTATTTTTTACTATCTTTTATATGTGTTTACAGGAATGGCCTGAAATATGTAATGTTACATACAAAGAGAATCACTTTATAATATAACGATATTATTTTCTTATGATATATTACATCTCTCGACTTTTATTAAGATTATTTTCATACCTCCAAAAATAGGATACCCTTATACAATTCACGGTAAGACCCGTCAAGCCATTCAGACCTACGTCAAATAACTGAATTAATTTCTGAACGTCTGTCCAAAAAAAAGCTTGTGGAATACCAACCATCAAAACCATGATTTTTTTATGTTGTATTGATCCACCCAAATGACACAATGGTACTGCTGGGTAAGATAATATTTGTTGGTAGTTATAACTATTCATCATCATCAGCTCACTATACGTTCCCACCGAGGGGCTCGGAGCCTACCCTAAGTTAGGGGTGACTAGGCCATAGTCAACCATAGTTATAACTATTAAACTAGTGAAATTTTTAACTTACCTACCGTTTCATTTCATAGCGTAGTACCAAAGTGTCTGGACAAACCCGCAATGGGTTTATAGACACTTTTATTTTAAATTTGTATTTTATTCCTTGTTTATATAAATAAATAAATAAAGACTAATAGAAATTCTATCATATTTACGATTCTTACTTAGTTATTCGTAGTCTAAAGTAGTAGTTGCTGTCTAAAATATAAACAAACACCCAACACTAAAATTTCGGGCAACGGTGTGACAAAACTGACCTCTCTGGCCAGAGGGCTGAAGTTTGTAAATTAAATTTCATACAAATATTATTGTTATTACATACCACAAACAACACAAGATTTTACATAGACAATAGTCATAACATAGACATGCATAGAGACTTTTACTTTTATTATTTCTACTCTAAATTTTTTCTATCGTATCCTAAACATGTTTCCTTCGTTACACGCTTTTAAAATAGCATACAAAATGACTTTGGTTACAACGGGTTATTTAATATGACACCTCATATCCCTAGTCTTATCCCGCTTCTGTAGGGTTGGCGTGTAAGGTAATTAAAACCCTAATGTTTTGGCTAAATTTTTACGGCCTTCCGCGTGCTTGGAAAACAAATTTACATTAAATATTTATCTATACTTATATTATAAAGCGGAAGAGTTTGTTTTTTTAAACGCGCTAATCTCAGGAACTACTGGTCCGATTTGTAAAATTATGTTTTTGTTGGATAGTCCATTTATAGATGACGGCTTTAGGCTATATAACATTACGCTGCGATCAATAGTTTTTTTTTTATTCGGCGCAGACGGAGTCGCGGGCGACACCCCCTTTTTATAAATTAAGTAAGTATAGCTAAGCACATTATACATGAGCTTTATAGTACTAGCATTGTCCAAGTCACTCCGCCCTATTATTGCGCTTTACCTACACTGAATAGTTAATGTAAAAGTTTAACATTTACGTAAAACGGTCCTTGTAACTTAAATTCGTTTAAAACAAGGCGACGGCGTAGGCGGTCATTTATATTCCCTTCCATTTGCCAACGGGCCCCTGAAGCAATTACAACTTTTTAAGCGACTTTTAACATGTTCAAATGAAACGTTAAATCTTTATGATTGTGTGTACTTAGGCTCACAAGGATTATTTAATCTTCAAACAGAAACAATGCTTGTATTTGTATAGGGTAGCTACTAAGTATATTACATTTATACAGCTTAAGTACCAATTTTCACTAACGAACAGTCGCGTGACTCATAGCGTTTTACTAACTACTTTACTCGAGGGCAGCCGCGCGCGGGCTGAGTTCTGCGAGCTTTCGTTAGTGGAAATAGGCACTAAAGAAGTACAAACATTTCGTAATATACGTATGAATTCGCCCTTGTAGAGCTCAGATAAAGGTTTTGCGGCAACACATATTCGGGCAACAATCTTGCGCTTATATTATTGAATAACATAGTTATTAATATACAAAATTGTTTTTACTTATGTTGGTTTGTATACAAAAAACTTAAAGATAAATTATTTGCGTCAAATGGATTTTACGGGCGGTGTAAGTTGATTATTGTTTTTTTATGCAATAAATATAGAATAATAACATACTGTTGATACTGGCAGGTTAAAATATGGAACAAAAGAAACATAATACTTCCAAATACTGCTAGACGACGTTCCAGTATTACTTTCTAGGGATCGTAGTTAAAATGAGTCAGATTCCAGACAAACAGCTGTCTATGTTTTTGTTACTTCCAATTAAAACTTTGACCGAAAATTTCACTGTTTTGTTCAGTTTATAAGTTAAAATAATTACTGATTAATTTGGTTTTTGTTCAGTTGAATCAACGAGGATTCAATTTTTTTAGATCGAATCGTTATTATATAAAGTAAATTCACATATATATATATATGCCGAGGATATAAACTCAAGCAGACTACAGAATAGACAAAATAATGTTTTAAATTTTACGAATTCACTTGATTTGGAAATTGACGGACTTTGATCAATTTCTTTTTGTGTACTTTAGAACGACTTTTATCTAAAAAGTAAAGAGATATCACAAAAGTAAAAACTCTATTTGATGACAGTCCATTTTGCACTGACCTTGGTACATTTCTTTATTCTATAGGCTTATTGACACGTGAATTTACTTTTACAAAACCAAAATTTGACATCAGAAATCTTACTAATATAAATGCGAATGTTTAGATGGATGGATGGATATTTGTTTGAAGTTATCTCTAGAACGGCTGAACGGATCTCGATGAAATTTATTATACATACTAGCTGTCGCCCGCGACTCCGTCCGCGTGGGATTAAAAATAGATGTTAGCCGATTCTCAGACCTACTCAATATGGTCACAAAAATTCGGAGGAGTATAGGAACGAAAATTGTGACACGAGAATTTTATATATATATATATAGAACATAGTCTGGGAGAACACATAAGCACACTAATTATATTTGTCTTTTAATTCCGCACAGACGGTGTCATGGGCGACATCTAGTGTTAAATAATATATAATTCAGTACGAAAAATATAATAGACACACAATTTTTGGATTGTACATTTATAACACTACATAGGCACATTTTAATTACAATTTAATAAATATACGTTATAAAGGTTCGCCGAGAACTTGCCACTCTGTAGATTATACATCGAATTGTTTGTATTGAATTTGTCCTCGTTGCCAGAGTATCAATATTTGTTCATGGTAGGCAACAAATGATGTTTCGATATTTCGTTTTCGTTGTTGTTTTGTTGTGTGTAACTTCAGCAAATTGAAAAGCTTTATCGATTTGTTTATTTTGCTTTCCAATTGTTAGGTATGGAATATTTATCTTGTTATACATTTGATTGTTGTTTTAGTTTAATTAGTAAATAATTGAAAAACATATATAAGCTTTTATACAGCTTTTTGGTATTTTAATTACCTAATAACAGATGTTGCTTTCGGAAAAAAAATTGTTCAAAATACTTACCTCATTACTAATAATAATACAGGCTTTGAGTCGACATATTAGTTACAATTTGAGGGATTTACAGTTTTCAATTCTTCCAATTTTGTAAGAAAAACTTTAAATAAATAATGCCTAAGTATCAAGTCAAATTAAGTTTCTAAAATTAAGATTCCTTTAAACTAACATTTTATAATTTGACAAGCAAGTCATCATCCATTTTATAATTTAACTGGAAATGTAAAACTTTGTCAAGTGTACTGTAGATTTAAATTCTAACAATTTGACCACAAAAATAATTAAATGCTTATAAAGCAATTCTGCACAGCGGGCCACAATTATTTAAATTACGGAAGTTTCGGACTTGAATTGTTTGAATAATTGTTGTCTAAGAGGGACAACGAACTGAGCTATTTATATTTGAATGCTTGAAGTTTCGTAAACGTTTAATACTGCAATTAACATAATGTCTTTAAAAAAATCACATATTCTTCGTATATTCGTCTAGCTGTCGCCTGCGACTCCGTTCGCGTGGAATGAAAAAAAAACTTATTTAGTTCCCGGCAATTATTCGAATATTTCTGACCTTTGAAACCTAACCGAAATGAACATTTCAAGACCAATATAAGATAAATCCGTTCAGCCGTTCTCGAGTTTTAGAGAGACTAACGAACAGCAATTGATTTTTATATATAAAAGATAATTCTAGCTGATGAAATGTATCTGTGGGTTTCCCACTATCAATTTAATTGAATAAAAACATTCTCTTTAAGCAAAATAAACAAAAATATTGTGCAGGTTTCAATATAATTTAAATAAGTTTTAAGTAAAACGTAAGTAAGTATTACTTGTGTTGAATATGTTTAATTAAAATAAATAGTAACTTTAGCTTAACTAATGTAACCAGACAATAAGAAACTTTGTAACACATGAAGAAGAAACAACACAATGTGTACTATCACGAGAAACTTGTCGTTGCATTTGTATTAAAACGAAATGTCGTTTCTGTTTATTGAAAGAGTGTCAGAGGAATGACAATATGTTTACATGCCAATGTTTGACAGTAGAAAATCAACGTTAGGAAACATCGTTTTTTTTATTTTCACGTCACGTAATATTCACAATTCTTTGTTCTAAAATAAAATAAATGAAAATAACGTTAGACAAGTCTTGATGTGTTCTCTCGTACACGTGTTAAACTTTACATTTCCCTTGGGTTAGAGCGGTATGCGGTAAAAGATTTGTAAAGGTTTTTTTCTTTTCTAACTTATGTAAGTTAAAGCTCATTCATAATTTTCAATTTTGCAGTTAATTATTTTTAATTTAAAAACCTAAGTTTCAGCTGCCTCATACCTATTTTTTTTTTTGCTTATTGAAATTTTAAATTGTTAGATCGATTAAATAGTAGAGAAAAATGTGGTTAGTTCGGTATTGTTATTAATTAAAATATAATAATATTTCTTAGTGAAGGTCTTTGCCATTTAAATGAGGGACGGTTGCTACGTGACTGTGGTTGCTACGTGACTACGTCATTGCTACGTGACGTAACATTTCCCTCACGTTATTGCGGACTCGTCGAGTTTTTGTATCAATCGTTTATCTACTAACTACAGCAATCGCTACGAAATTACTTTACTGATATTTTTGATTAAGATATAAAAACAATAATGTAACTTCTAATGTTCAATTAAGATTATGTCTTTAAATTAACTGTACAAAGCCTTGAAAAATTCAAAGTCAAACAGGAAATAACGATATGCGGGTCGCCTTCTGTGATACAAAGAACATAAAAGTTCCCAGTAATGTTACTAATATTATAAATGCGAATGTTTACATGGATAGATGTTTGTTTGAGATTTGAGTCATTAAGTTTTTTTTAATTCCGCGCGGACTGAGTCACGTGTGACAGATAGTCATTTATATGTATAAAAATTAGATAAGGACTGGTAAAATAAATTCTGATTTTTCAAAATCTTATAGTTCTAAATCTACTATACCAATAATGTTTATTACGAGTGTGTCAATAGCGTACATAGCAGCTGAGTTTAAACATAGTACTTGAAGTCACCGCAGTATTTCGTCGCTCAGTGGGGTGATGTAACACATTTTGAAACATTAACGAGCACTATAAGACAAACAGTTACAGACATATCTAAACGTCTTAATGTCGCTAGAGAGTAGTTACCATAATGTAAAGTAAGAAACGACTTATTTAAATTTAAGAGGCAACTATATGAAACTTTAAAGTTATTTGGTTTGGTTCGATTGTTGGTAAATCGATTGTAGGAAAACCAAATTGCTAAAATTAATTTTAAATTTTTACATTTTTTTTTAAGTTGATAGGTAGTGGGTTTCTGAGACCAAAATATTTGTATAAAACATATAGCTGTGTCTGTCAGTATCTTTGACAAAAGAGAGAGATTTTCATCTCAGAAATCCATTGAGTCCGAAATACTAGCAAAATTTAATAATAAAAATGTGAGTAAATTTTTACGACGTATCTTCTAGTAAATAGTGGTATTACAAGTGTATCAAGGAAAATATTTTACCATTGCATGGCTTCACTAAGAGGCTCGTTTATCTTTCATTCAAGACTCGACGTTACAAATCCCCCTTATCCGGAAGACGCTAAATTGATGCTTACAAGAATTTCCCTTTTAATTCTTATAAAAGGATAAGTATGACTTGACAAATATTTATGCATTTTTTTTTCTCTCTTGGTTTTTGTTTCCAAATTTTAAAAGAATTATATGAGTGTTACTATCAAATTTTTACCGTGATCTTGTATATTATGCGACAAAGAATGAGCCTTCAATAAAACAGAATCAAACAATGCAAAATTCAATAATACAATGCAGACAGGCACTCCGAAATACATTTCTGTACGTTGAACACGCACGAAATACAAAAATGGAGCACGTCTCTCAACAATGCATATATCTGACGACATTAAGGAACATAGCCATATTACGTGACCTATTTTTTTTAGTTTTTTCGACCCCTCCCTCCCCTCGGTGACCACTCATAGTACATGTCAAGATCCCCCCCGCCTTAGTTTTAACGTAGTAATTCATAATTATGATTTTTAATTATTTCACAGGAAAAAATAAAAATAATTTGGCTCATACTCTATACATACAGCGTAAGACTGCATGCATACTTAAATTACTAGTGAATTATGTATTATGAAAAAAAACAACTAACGACTACGTAACAAAAACCCGAGCCATCGCCCCCCCCCCTCCTGTGACTGACTGTAGCATTTTAAGGACTCCCCCCCGCCCTAAACTGGATACTTAGTATGGGTACGTTCCCTTATTATACTCTTGCCTTATTTTATACCGCAAAATGGATGGATTTAAATATTAAAACGCGGAAGACTTTTCAGGATTTTAGACTAATTAAATTCAAACATGAAAACCATCTTTAAAACTTTCAATTTCTAGAATATAGTTAAAGACGAGAAAATCGACACTCGTTTGTTTTTAATAAATATAAAAAGGATTGTAACAGACTTTACAACTAAGAATTACAAAGAAAAGATAATGATTACTATTAAAAACAAACTTCATACTAATAAAATTTATTTAAAAGTCAGAACAAAATCTATAAAAAATAAGTTAAAAAAAGTTGTACATAGATCCCGTCTCCCAAAGCATAACTTACGTCAGTGCTTGTGAATTTTTATAACAACGTTTAAGTTTTTTAACATAGATTTTTAACAGTGGTAGAGCCCGCTTTAACATATTTATTTGTCGAATTGGCCAGGCTCGCCCGGTGAAATACCACTACCACGCAGAAGACAGGCGTCAAGTGAAAGCAATTCCGCAGTTTCGGCTGATGAGTGTGCGTCCCGGAGGCCTAATTTAGTCCTCTTTCCCTTCCTACACTTTTTCTTATAAGGATGGGAAATGGAAGTGGACTTTCCGGATGAGAGGATGCATGGAAATGTTTTCTTTCTGTGCATCCTCTCCTCCGTCGATTAAAGGTAGGCAACGCATATGCAATTGCGTATGTCTATGGGCAACGGTCACTTCGCTATTTCAGCGATTTCATGTGGTCGCTCGCTCGTTTGCCACCTTATGATATAAAAAAAAAGATTTAAATTCTTACTCGCTTTAAATATAATCCATCATCTATCAGCGGAGAAAGTTTTATAATATATCTCATTACATCTACCATCAAAATTGAGATTACTTCAAATCGTTTTAATCGTTTTAAAATGCACCTGAAAATTTCTAAGTGCATAATTTTCTTTAAAATACTCTTGAAAATTCATAGTTGCTTAAATCTAAATATTTCAGTATTCAAACACTGTTGCTTATTGCGCTGTTTACATGCAAATCGTAGCGTTTACTTCGTTATGCATTCCAAATACGAACAGCTAGTTGTGACCGCAGACTTGATTTGACTAATTTGCTACACGAAAAGTGAACATGAATTTTGTTTCTAAATAATTATCGGAGTGCTATTTGATGTTAGAATTAACTTGTAAATCTTGGCAAATTTTTACATTCTTCTGATAATAAACTAACTTATTTATAATTATAAAGGGGAACTGAACTGACTAGTGAGAGAGCTTCCAACGATCGAGAAATTAAAGCAAACAATATGCAACTACATTGGAAAAATGTTCTACTTTTCTTAATTTTGAGACAGTCAACAAATCTTGATATCTCAAATATTCAACAAATGTTCTGTGTTCAGTTAGTTTGAGGATATATCTATGTCTATTTCTACTATTTAGTCTACGTCTTCGCGCTCGTCATATCCACATAATACTTAACTTTAGCGCGTGTGAACGCCGCACGTAAACTAGGTCAAGGACGCGCGTTATCCCAATATTATTATAATTTTCTACTTGATATATTCGTAAGCGTAAGTCCGTGAATAAAATTGGCTTCCCACTTAGGATTCCTCATCCTCATCACCTCACTATACACCACTGAAGGCCTCGGAGCCTACCCTAAGTTAGAGATCACTGGTCAATAGTCAACCGCGATGGTCCAGTGTTGGTTGGTTGACTTCACACATATCTATGAATTTCTTTGCAGACTGCATCAAGATGTTACCCTTCAACGTAAGAACGTCGGATAAATGTACGTATGTAACTGAAAAACACATTGGTACATTGCGGTATTCGCACCCAAGGCCTGTCAAACTCAACCACTTAGGCTTGAATATCATAAATTACTACATTACATAGGTAAGAAATAAAATTTACACGCTAAATATATCGATTTTGCGGAGTTGAAATTGCTTAATATATTTGTAGAAATAAAATCTCTGCTCTCTTAGTATTATGTAATCCGTACAACCTTCAAAAGAAGTACAGGCGACCACATGCCATTAATAAAACAACAAAAAGTCATTCACAAGTTTTCGAACGTAGTTGAGAGAGACGATAAATTTGGCGCCGGTCTGCTGAAAGACGTAGACTTCGGAGAATTTATCGACGCAAGAAATAGAACTAATATTTTTGATGAAAAGGTCATTCTTATTAATGATAGAACACTTATAAATTATATGAAACACATTAAATTTTTAAACATTTTTACAATAACATTTATGATGGGTTTTTGGGGCTAAAATCTCCGTTTAAAACATACATGTTATATCTTTTAAACGAAGACTTTGTTTTGTCAAAGATAATGACAGGGATGACGATATGTTTTATTTAGATATTTTGGTCTCAGAAACCAAAGGTAATTCGGATAACATTTAACTTTATATTATGCATAAATTCCTTAACTGAGTCCGTAAGTTCATACATATACCCTTTTGTTGCTTTTATATTCGGTAGAGTACAATATTATAGAAAGATAAAGCTTGAAATTTTCTTATTATCAAATTATTTTATAAGAAATCATAATATTTAGTTTACTTCTGTACTAATGCTGTACTATATCTTACTTATCTTATATGCGAAGTTTAGATGAATACATATCCAAAGTATCTCCAGAAGGGTCTTCAGATCTCGATGAAATTTGGCTTATATAACATAGTCTAGAGGAACACAGCCTACTAATTATGTTTTTTAATAGCGCGCGGACGAAGTCGCGGGCGACATATAGTTTTTAGAATAAAATTATTGCTAAACAAATAATATAGTTAAATTATGTTAGCTAATCACTATAATAGTTGATTACTTTAACTACGTCCTGGTACGTGAGCCGCTAATCTGAATAATTAGTAGAAACGTGATTGGGATGTTGTCACCTACATTGTCAATCATTCATCAGCTCAATCTGAACTACGTATGCACTACTGGCATTCATTTTAGTAGGAAATAGTAGCCTACCAATGTCCATGAAAATGTTTTGTCGTTATAAGTCCTTAAATTTTAGTGTTAGGTGTTCCCAACGATTAGCGGTCGTAATGAAAATCTTACATACTTATCATCTCTTAAAGTGATGTCTTTTGATCTACAAGTTTATAGGAATATTTTTATAATCTGCCATAACTATAAGCCACTCAACAACTAATTTAAAATATCTTAATAATATTAAAAACATGAGAGCAAATAAAAAGACGAGAAAACAAAGCTTAAAGTCCTCTAAGCGTAAGAAAAAAATAATTTAAATTTAAAGTCACAAATGACAATGGATATTCCTTTTCTAGTACTCGAAGTATCAACAATGGAAGTAACAAGCTTATGTGTCTACCGAAACCACCATTATGTAACACAAAATATCTCGCGACCCGAACAATGGCGTGAATTATTGCTGAATTAACTTTCAGTGAGGGTGAATTACACGTATCAATATTTTATGTTACAAATATATATGTAACGTACTTAAAGTTATTATAAGCCTAATAATTTTCTAGGTTAGATGTGCATAAGAAACTGAAAAATCTTGCTTCTTAGTAATATTCTGAATACATTGGTTTAGATGGATGGATGTTTGTTCGAAGGTATCGGGAACTGAACGACGGATCTTGATGAAATTTGCCACAGCTGTAGAATTGTCAATTTGGCAAAGAATAGTCTGGAAGAACACATGAGCCACTTCTTAAGTTTTTAAAATCGCGCAGACGGTATGGCATGCGGCAACTAGTATGCAAATAAAGGTAAATTGAAAGCTACATTTTACAATGTAACAAGTAGTATAAATTCTTTTCGGATGAAATTGTAATATTAAGGCAAGCGACGCCGCGCGCAACTGATGTACTTACATTTATAATTGGTATTAAATTGTGTATAAAGTAACACAATTACATGAATTAATACACAATTATTAATGTTTTGGTAAATTAAAGCGGTAGATATATATATAAATAAAATGGGAATGTCTGTTTGTAATATTGAAATAACCTTCTTTACTACACTTATGTATATCAAAATCACATTATGTATACAATTTTTGTCTGTCTATCTGTTTGTTCCGGCTAATCTTTGAAATGGCTGGACCCATTTTGACGGGGCTTTTATTGACATAGCTGATATAATAAGGAGTACTTAGACTTTGTTTATTTTAGGAAAAACTTTAATTTAGAAAAATAAAGTAATGTTGCAATATGCAAGTACTGTCCAGTGCGCAGCTCAAAGACAGTATTTCACTCGGACGTAGTCGCGCGCACAGCTAGTGCTGAAATAAATTACCAATGATTCGTTATTTGTTGAAAGTTATTGTGTGTTGACAAAGGATTTCCACTAAATGAGTATTCAACTACTTTCTTTTCAGATTCATCATAGGGTTTTTTTTAAAAGTCGAATGCATTTTTTAAAATTTTTAAGAACATTATTCATTCTTCAACATTTACGAATTGTTTATTAACGGATATGTTTTTTTATTCATAAATTCTTTTAAGTGATAATCTGACTGCCTAATACTTCTATGTATTATATTATTTTTATTTTGTGGTCATTATTAAATTGGAAAATTGTAAAGGTATTTATGTACATCTATAGCAAACGATTTATGCTTTAAATCTTTGATGGATTCTAAAATAGATTTATACTTTCATGTAGAAGAGGCGAATGCTGCTAGAGGTATAAATTTCAGTGCAGTCATAACAATCCTTATCTGCTACTCAGAGCGTACACTCTGCTTCAAAATATTTTAGGAATTTGATTTTTAAATGCAACATTTAAGAGTAATAAGATTAAAAATAATACAAAGATACATAAACAGTTTTTTTTTAACTTTTTCAACACTTATTAGTCTTTTTTTAAAAAGTTTAACTAGTACACTAGCTGTAGCCCGCGACGTCGTCCCCGCGGAATTAAAAAAAACTTAATTAATAGCCTATGTGTTCTTCCAGGCTATGTTCTGAATATGTGCCAAATTTCAGCGAGACATATGCACCCTTTCTTTAAGTACCTTAAAACAAACTTCCATCCATCTAAACATTAGCATTTATAATACTAGTAATATATATATAGTCACAGTAAGCTTACTGATAAGACACACAGATGACGCAAAACTTAAATTATTATATCTTCCTAAAGAAATAAAATTTCACTAAACCAGAATGCACTTTTCTTCATCACTCATGTCGTTTTAAAATATACGTACGTTGCATACGAAATGAGAGCGGCTATATCTCGTTTTATGCCGCAACTTGAATATAATAAACCTTTGGAAAACGTGCATGTAAAGATTCTATGTTATATCGTCCATGAAGCTTAAACTTTGCAAACACTACACACTACAAACACAGTGCTAGTTGTTTGTGGAAATTGCATGAAAAGTTATAATTAAATATTCTTAACTGATTTATCATGTTGTTGTGATGATTAAAGTTTCGGAAAAAGAAACTCTAAGTTAAAAAAATTGCTGTTGTTTCGCTTAAGTTAGGGGTCAAAAAGCTGACCGAGGACTACTCTGTAATATTTATATAGCTCTAATTTTTGGCAAAACTCCGCCTGAAATCGCCGCAAACTATTTTTTAGTTATAAAGCATGACTATGCAAGAACATAAAAACGAATACAACACTTCTAAAGACATGTCACTGACAGACTTTATTCCACACTCAATTTCAGATATCGTCATGGATCTGTTGGTTCTAAAACAAATATCTCTTAACAGTTTTAGTGATCTCTAATTGTTAATTTTAGACTAGACATAGCCCACAGCTTCATGTAGATTGGAGGGACTATGACCGCGGGGCATAAATAACAATTATAAACGTATAGCATAAAACAAAACAACGGACAAACTTAATTCCGGATAAAGCATTTGACGGAGTTAAAAGGATTAACCGGCCGCTCGCTGCGAGTGACGGATACAATGTATTTAAGCTCCAACTCATTTTAGAGGCGATGTTCTCCCATCCACGAGTGTGAAACAGTCGCGCGTATTTTATTATTATATTATACGTTCACTTTTTATCAACTACTAAATGTAATAATTATCCAGTATCTTCGGGACCTTGTCTAAAGGGACTCCTTTAATAAAATTATTTTAGTAAATTATTCGTTTTTTAATATTTTTTTTATGTCATAGATTTAAGACTATTCGTTAGATTCTTTTTAGTTTAGTTAGTTTTTTGCTAAAAATTGCATTAGTTGTACTAATAAATCATTATTACGTTTATACGGAATCTTATTAAATAAGAGTCTTTAACATGTGCAGTTCTAAAACCATAAATAGTAGGGCGTAAATTTTTATTCATATAATTAAACGGCATATTATACTGACTAAAATACAACAATATTTGTAGCTATATAACTCAGCTCTTACAATACAAAAGCGGGCTAGAGATTTCATATAATAATGATTAATAATCCAAAAATTGCCTACCTATTCTTGCAGATTATGTTCTACGTACAGTCAGCGTCATAAATACCGTAATAGACAAGATATGCAAATATTTCATTCCACCAAAAGTAATCAATTATATCGGTACAACAAAAAGCCTCAAATTAATAGATACATGCAAAAGTACCTTCTAACAAACATCCATGCATCCATCTATTTAACTATCTCCTAGCTCAAACAGCTCTTAGCAAAAATATCAAAGTACTTCTATTCTAAACTTATAGAGTTTCTCCTTTAGTATTATTGGATGTAAATGTTTAATGATATCGCGTCCAGACACGGCGGGGATATATTTATATCTCGTACGATACACGATTGATCTCACTTGCCAACTTATAATAAATATACAATTTTATATATTTCATCATTTTAGGTAAAAATAATTTTATAAAAGTATTTTAAAAACTATCTCAAATATAATTAAAGTTCAATTCATTTGTTTTGCTATTGAAATGCTACAAATTATGTATTTTTTCGACAATACAAAAAAAATTAAAAAATAACCATTCTTTACTAAGTGACAAAAGATTTGTATATTTATAAATCTATCTATAAATTAATATGCATGCATGCATGCATGACTTGCGACATTGAAAATTGAAAGAATTGAAAACCATGCAATAGTTTGAACAATGCTAATAGCAATATTTGAATAAATCAGAATATGTATTCTTCGATTGTACATTATTTATCGAGTAAAGTATCTCAAAGGGTACATTTAGCGTGTCCTGTCTTTCATCTACACACTTCGTATAATATATTATTCCCTTTCAGTTATGACGTGGGTGCTCTCAAGACAATGAAGTAAAGTGCTAAAGCATCGTTAATGTGTCACAGAAATTAATAACAATTTGTATTGTGCTAAGAACATAGATTACACTTAAAATAATTTCTACTTAAGGCAATTATGTGGCTGAAAACTTTTTCTTTTTATATATCGTAAGTTGGCAAACGAGCGAGCGGCCACCTGAAATCGCTGAAATAGCGAAGTCACCGTTGCCCATAGACATACGTAATTGCATACGCGTTGCCTACTTTTAATCGACGGAGGAGAGGATGCAAAGAAAGAAAATGTTTTCCCCTTCCATGCATCCTCTCATCCGGAAAGTCCACTTCCACTTCTTATCCTTTCCTTATGAGAAATAGGGTGGGAAGGGAAACTCACAAGTAATATTCCAGTCTGGCCGAATTACCAAGATTTTTGTGATTAAGATATATTTATTTTTAGAAACTATCTTTCAGTATTAACATAGTGTGGTTTTCTGTGCCAAGATGTTTAATAAATATTACGATCTAACTAATTTTCGGATTGGTTAAGTATTAAATCAATTAGTATATTGGACAAAATTATGCTTGAAGCTAATACAAAGGCATGATTGTAAACATGTCAATCGTAGAGACTGATGGGGCGCCGCTTTGACGTTAAATGGCCTCTACGAATTTGTGTCACTCAACATAGATGTTTCTGAAATAAAGATATCCTAAACTAAATAATTGTTAAAATAGAGTTAACTGACGAGGCAGGTTAACATGATAGAATTATTCTTTATCTTAAATTCCAATTGGTGTACCGTGTATATGTTTTGCAAATGAAAACACAATTAAAACAATTAAAATGAAAACACAATTTAATTGATAAAAGCGAGAAAAGTCACTATGTTTTCAACTAAGTTGTTATTGTATCTGAATGCATCGGATAATCTTAATGGAAAATGCTTGTAGCGAATACTAGAGTTAAAATACTGTATTAAAAATATCCGCCGGCTAAATTCATCTCTTTCGTTCTTTCAATAAGGTATTCAAAAGCAATTGAAATAGAAAATAAAAATAAATATTGACGCTTTCATCAATTTATAATATACTTGCATTCCATGCGTTTAAACTACCGAACTATCCGGACAAAAATATATTGCTATCCCTGTCTTTTCAAAGAGAATAAGAGAGATTATATAATGTTGATAAAATGCTGGTTAATGAGAATGATGAAGTATTTAATATGAAAAAAAAACATATATTTGCGATGCTTTTATAACGTTATCATTAAACCAGACTTAATTTTTTTTGTGTCTATCCGCAAATCCGCGTTTGTTCCGGATATTCACCTTTCGTAGATTTAGCTGAACCGATTTTGACGTGACTTTTCCTGGAATATATGCGATAATGTTATAGGCTTCTTGTTTCAAATTCCACGCTGACGATATCATTTAATTAATAAACATAAGTTATAAAATATATATTTATATATTATCTGTACTAAATTATAGCAATAACACGATATTGTATATCACCAATATAAAGAGAATTTTAAATGGTTGTCGGTGTTCCTGCACGAGATGTGCGGTTGCTGTCTGCGGTATGAAATAGATGGCATATGCGTATAAGCTTATAATATGTTTCAATATACATAAACAATCATTTTGCCACTAGGCTTAAATATGTTACAGAGTATACTATTCTAAATCATGGACTTTAACTATATAATAAAAGACAAGTCACATTTTTTATTAAAAATATTCTCCTTTGAAAAACAATGATTGTATAATTTTGCTGTTTCAATAATACTTTTGATGACAAAAGATTAGAGTGTAGAACATTGAACAAGAAATTAAGGAGATTGATAATGAATCTTTTCGAAAACAATTTTCTTTTTTATAACCCCGGATCATGTTCATTCCATTGTAAAATTTTGTTTTGTCTTGTCATTTTTAAAATATACAAAATCATACTGCTATAATACATACTCCTTATTAATTAGTTTTTACTTATAGACTTAAAATATTTTGGAATACAACTTCAATAGAACAGTGATATTCACAGAATAAATTCTTTATGTGTAACATAATGAATTGGAAAGTTAAATTGTCTGAATCCACTCTAGATTCCGGTTTATTATTGTTCCTTTATATCTTTTACGCAAAGCAAATCCATGATTTAAATAAGACATATGCTCTTTAATGTCATTAGTTTATACCCATACGAGCACCCACTAAAATAAGGGTTGTCCCTAAATTAGCGGGTCCTCTTATTAGGGGGTCTTCAAAACAATAGTTCTAGATGACTCATATAACACTTTCAATTTTATCTTTCGATATATCTATCATAGAGTACACAACTCTTATAGAAATAAAAGGTAAAATTTCAAGAGCGCAAAGATATTATAAATCCAACCCATAATATTAATGGAAAAAATACATTTTATTTTCGGTTCCCGTTACCTGACGTAATCAAGAGTAATGACGAGTATATTTCATTAAAAAAATCTCTTTTTTTAAAGCATTCACTAGACACCAGGTAAACAGGAAATTATATTTATACGTACATATTTAAAATTTCCGTTACGGTAAGCGAAAATTTCTGTATTTATAATATTAAAAAGAGTTTAAAATTAAATTAAGTCATTAACAGTTTTTCATTTTTATCTTGCCCGTTTTATTATTTATTTATTAACTCTTAATGCTACAATATGTAAAAACATGACTAAAAACTAATTTACATAGCAATTATCCTTATCGCTATAGGCGATCTCTTCCAGGCAACCCAGTGGGACAAGAGAGACTAACATGCATAGAGGGGTATATAATACATACCAGGAATATATAAATAAGAGCAAGAAATAATTATAATGAATATACTTGTTACATACGAATATACTAAACATATTAAACGACTTACATATACAATATACATGAATATTCGAACATATGAATAGAAATATATAAATTTTAGTATATAATTTTCATGATATCTTGATTTTACAGATCGCTAGAATTCATAAAATAAACTACTATTCGTGATGTTGGGACTCAATATCACGACATGCCGAAGACAGGACGGCGTGGAGGCAGCTGGTCAAGACAAGCACGACCTTCAGTAATGAAGTATAAGTAAAAGAAGAAAAATTGATAAAATAAACTACTCTAACCGTGGTTATGAGATGTTTACCGGAAACTAGATCTGAGACAGTTGTAGCTAGGTTATCTTCACTTACATCCGCCATTTATCATGGTAAGTAGTGCTATTATTATGGCTAGTTCCGTAACCGCTCGATGCGATTGTAATTCGATACTTCCTTGCCGTCGCACGTACCAAGTGATTGATGTGTTTGCTGAGAAATTGCACAACACTAGAGACCTTTACGCCGGTATCTTATAACATTATTCTAGAAGTTTAACAAAAAAATATTTTTGATCCAGTAGTTTATTTGGAACTACACTATTTAGTACATTTTTACGGGATTTTTACAGGCTAATTTTAGGATCTAATAACATAAGGTACCAATAATCAAGCATTTTCTTTAAATCCTAGATCCTTAAAACTTCGTTGTATAATAAAAAATTCAATTGTGATAAAAATATCTTAAGTTTTCTTCTTCAATAGCTAAATATTGAGCAATGAATTATTTCGTTTCAATCATACAATAGCGTTTAAACGAGAGCATTTTATATTTCATAGACTGCAAAACATGGACCCAAAGAATGGAGCGAGAAATTCTATCGTTTGCAATCTTATTTCAATCAAGATGGTCGCGATACTTGCTTGAATAGTTTCTATTCTTTTGTATAAAGAATGAAAGAGGAAATCTTCTATTATTATTTAATACTAGCTATCGCCCGCGAATCCGTCCACGAGGGATCTATCTATGCCAAATTTCAGCAAGATCCATGCAGCCGTTCTATCTACATACAAACATCAATCTATCCAACATTCGCATTTATATTTTATATCAATTAGAATTCTTTATTAATAAATAATTCTTAAAATATATTGCTATGTGGATTTGTTGCTATTTTCTGTATAAATATTTCAATAATTATGTAACTTTTATGGTGAAAAGTCTTACAAATGATAGAGAAAAATTTGTATTATCGGGGCCAACGGTACCGTAGGGTTGTAACACCAAATGGTCGATATCGTAAAAGGTGATGCGTCGACCGACGTTTATAGCGGTCAATGTTCAACCCTAACACAATCCACTTTTGTTCGGATGCAGTCGTTTATGTTGATGGTGTAATACCAAAGGTTGAGCAAAAATTATTTAACTTTTGCGCCATTTTAGCCTAAAATTCAAACTTAATATGAAGTAATAAGGCATAAAAACTAAGTACCTTATGGAGGTTATCTCTTAATTTAACTGAAAATAAAGAATTATTCATTCAAAGCTTCAAAATAGACAATTGTGATTATAATAAAGTCAAATTAAATTTATACAAGCAAAAGCAATCCATTACATCAAGCGGTGACGTCACACTTCATACCACTCCAAATTCATACAAACTGTGTATTTACAGTACTGTAGAGCTGTAGTACTCTACTAAATACTCCTATAAGTCTGAAATTTTAAAACTTAAAGCAATGGTAAACAAATTTAATATTTCAGAACAATTCGTCGTGTAAGATAAATGCCACACGGGCGACGCAAAATAACTAAGAATTTCGATGGATAGTGTAGTGTAAAACGTGCGATATTACCAAATGGGTTGACGTAACGCAAGGCACAGCGTAGTAGTCTTAGAATTATATTTCACTTGAAACTTGATACAGTAAAAAATTCTAAGCTGCGGTTCCGCACCACTGCCGCAGAGTTCGTTTGATATTTATTTGTATGTCTAAACTTAACCAAATGTTTTGGTTTGAATTTACACTCACGGTTGTGAATTCATCGTACATTGCTCGTTGTCGACGTAAATTACGTTAATTTAAATTTACGAGTCAGAGCGTTGAAAGCGTATAAATTTTAGATTGGGTATTTTGTTTATATCTAATCTAAAATTTATATCCTATTTATTGCTTACTGCTAATAATGTTTAACTAGCAGTATTAATAATTAAAATGCTGTTGTTATTGCGATTGTTTGGATAATTTCATACGTCACTACTTATCAAGGGAAATGGCGAATTATCTTTCTCCTTGAGACATCCAAAAAGGTTGACGACATCGTGCTGGTCTATGGTGCCGCGAGGAATGATATAAAAGAGAATAGCTTTATATATGTCCAGGTGTGTATCTCTGATGGCTGATTTAAATATCACTTATGATAATTATTTAATTTTATATAAATAATTACGTACAACGATGTGAGACACGAAAACATTCAATAACAAGCTGTTTTGGCAATTTTCCATGAATCTGTCGTCGATTATCGATTATGAATAGTGCCATTATCTTTATAACAATATTCATAGCTACAATTTTACATAGCTAAAAACTAAATAGCATTCTTAATTCTTTTACAGGATAGATAGTTTTTATTAAACATGACTAAGTCTTAACGAATTAAGATTTAAACTTTAGGAATAATAATACTACTTATAAGGTGAGTGTGATTATTTTTGATTATACAAAATTATCACAATCGAGATGAATATTACGGTTGAAATAAATAGCTAAACTTCACAAATGTCGGTCGCCACGGATTTCAAGCGAGTAACATTTTATTAACAGAATCACGCGAACTATCCTTTAATTAATTGAATAACTGGAGCGACTAATGAAAAGCGAGAAAATTTCGTTAAAACTCAAGCTTCGGTGACAAAATTTTTGCATTTTCTCTTTATTTAATTGTAATCTTACGTATAATTTTATTTTAATCTTTAAGTATCGTTCAGTATTTTAACATTACTAAAATAAAATGACAATTTAAAGAATTGTATAATGGTCAATAGGACAATTATTATGCTCCATATGGCAAAATATCATCATAAAAAAACAAGCCTGAATATATTTAATGACATAAACATAATAATCCTTAGTGAGGAAAAAACGTAGATTAACTAAAGAGGACATTGTTGTACACAAATAAAGAATATTTCGCCAACAAAGCCGCGTCCCTTTTGACAGAAACAAAACTCTATTGTTAAAGGAAAACACTCGCCTTGATGTTTCGCGTCATTTTCTTTAATATTTGAAAGTGAGTGGTAACTCTTACGCCATTGTTAGCAAATATTTTGTTGAGAAATTAGGGAGTACATTTCTCTAGGTAAATAAAATCTGTATTTATTTATTTCAGAGAAATTCTCCCTCAAAGTTATTATCAGACAACTTATAATAATTAACAGATTATATAGATTGGTACGTAATTTTATATTTTTAAACAAAACTTTACTTACAGCCAGTGGTAATTTAGTAATGACGGATGACCATATATTTATACAATTTTTATATATTCTGCTTTTAGTTTAACTCAAAGTAAAATAATAAATATTTATACAAAAGTACTATCTTAGCAATGAAGAAGAAAATGTTTCCACATTTACCAGCTGCTTGAGTCTGTCGGTCTATCGATCAAGATGTGATATTTCTGGAAACACATGACGTTGAGCGCTAGAAACGGAATGGAATACATTTATATTTCGTGAAGAGATATCGCCTCATATTCTATGAATAGAGGTGAAAACGATTCTGCAATGAATAAGTACAGTAAATTATTAATGACAAAATGCCGTACTCAGATTCGTTCAATGGTCAACAAAGGTACTCTTTAGTGTAGATTCCGACATGTCATGTCAATTCCCTTTACGTCTAGCTATGTGCTAAGTTCTGTGTGCTACGAGCTACGTGCTACGAGCTAGTGCTACGAATACATTTAAACAGGAATACAGTAGAACCTTGCTAATACGATTTCTCAGGGACCCAGCCAAATAAATAAAATAATAGTGATAAACATAGCCTATATTGCCCGGAAATAGTATAGTTTCCCAACAGTAAAAGAATTTTTAATATCGCCTCTGTTGTTTTGGAGCTTATTCAATGCAAACAAATAAACAATCAAATATTTTATCTTTATTATACATTATTAGTTAAAAATTTAAAATATTGAATAATTACAAGTTAAGAAATATAAATGTTTCATCGTTTGAATCTGAAATTCAAAGAAAACAAGCCAAAATTCTTTACTATTATAATTTACATGATATTCTCGGGACGCCAGTTTCGATAAGGCTCTTGAATTGAACGGAATCGATCCAACCCTTGTTAAATTAATGTACAACATAAACACAATGCGAAATACGATATAATGAAACATTGGAATGTAAATAACACAGTACTTTGGCATATTTTAATAATTGTTTTTACTACCTATAGGTTATTAAACACGAAAATTTTGAATAAATAATTTAACGTGATAAATATAATAGGATAAGAAATAAATTACGTATACGATAAAAGTAAATCTCATAACGGGACTAGCAGCTGAAATTTATAAAGGCAAAGACAAATTTAGAATTCAGTGTTTCTAGACTTCCTATTGCAAAATTAAGTATAGTAATATTTTTCTTGTGTACATATACTTAGCATCTACTCGTATTGTAAAGTAATTTATCTTCTAAGATATTATCTGAGACCTTATCTTTCAATTTAATTTATTTATTTAAATGCAGTTAAATAAATTGAAACTGAAATGCTTTATTTTTTCAGTATTCATGGGAATAAACATTTGTAAATATTGTGGTAAAGAAAGATTGAATGCGAAAACTTTATATGACGATTCTTTGTTTTCTTTGTATGAAAGTATCCTTTTTGTAAAAACTTTCCAGTCCTGCTGAGAAATGGCTACAATATTCTTGTAACATATTTTTGTTTTTTTTTTCAATTTATTTACTAACGTTATATTTTTATTGTAAACTAGCTGTCGCCCGCGACTCCGTCCGCGTGTATATATAAAAAACTTAATATATGGATAAGTTAAATAAAAATCAGCTCTTCAAGACATAAATTGGAAAAAAATTAAAAAAAAATTAATTAATAGTATCCTATGTCCGTCTCCTGGCTCCAAGCTACCTCCTCGCCAATTTTCAGCCATATCGGTAAAGCCATTCTTGATTCTTAATAAACTCTTTGCTTTTACATAAATGTAAAAAACAAATTCTGTCAGAAGTCTACTAAAATATGCCAACGACACTTCTGTGAGTTTGTAAATTTTATCTAACTTTATATTTAGCTAAGAAAACACTCTGGACGGCAAATTGTGTTGGTATGAAAAAGTTATAAAAATAAAATGTAACTAATGCTAAATTTGACTTAAGTCCTTGTGTTTTAGTACAACATTTTTTTACATAGTACACTAATCATATAAGATGCTTAATTTTGTATTAGCTATGAAATAATAGAAGCATTAAAGAGAGTTTCATTCATTCATCATTGATCAGTGCAGATTCATTTTAGTATTTTCTTAAAAAATCGTCCTTACAACATGAAAAACAAAAAGTATACAACTACATTAATTTTTACATTAATCTAACCCTTTGTTTCTGTTAATGAACAGATAAATATTATAACGCACTAATTTCTCATTATTTGACCCGCAAACACAGCGACCACAATGTGTGACATTTATAAGCTTGATGTAAATTTTAATCAGCGCCTTTTAAACCATATAATTTCATTTTCCCTTTTACAACATAGGATCATGTTATATTTATATTCTATTAATCACTTAATACATTTTTGCCCCTTTTATACTACTACTAGCTTTCACCTGAGATTCCGTCCGCGCGGAATTAAAGAAAAACTGATTTAATAGCCTATGGGATCTTCCTAACTATGTTGTTTCAGCAGTAACTGTTCAGTCGTTCTAGAGACACCTTCAAACAAACATCCATCCATCCATCCAAACATTGTTATGTTAGTGAGATAAAATACAGGAAAGGTGGTGATAAAATGAACACATTATTATCGTATTGTTATAGTTTGAACACAAACTATTGTAAAGCACATTTATTTTGAGATAATAGAAAAACTATTTACTAAAAACGATCAATCTTGAACAGCTATGTCAGCATTTACTAATTAACTAGTATCCGCATCACTACTTTTCGAGGCAAAAAGTTGTATCGTACTACCGAATAATTACCAAAGTTTCATCGTAAAGCATCTGGTAAACGTTTAATTTTTTATTTTATTATATATACTCATCAAACATTAAATGGAGAAAAACCTGAGACCTAGCTACATTCAAATAAATTATCAAACACGTAGAGAAAAATGATTATATTAACACGAGAGAATAAGAAAAAAAAATAGCAATCACTCTCACTTAAAAGATTGCAGCAATTTCTGAATATTTATAATTTTCAACATTGTAAAAACTCGTTATCATTGTTCCATTCTTATTTTTCAAATTAATATTTTCAAGTACAATACGAATTGAAATATACTGCAACTGTATCGCTCTACTTTCTCTTGAATGAATGAATATTGTTCATAACAATGTCATTATTGCAGACTACGAGTATTGTTCATGTAATACAGTATTACTTTATAATAAAAATACTTAAATTAAATACTTACAATGCTACTTTTTTTCTATTTAAATAATAACGTTAAAAACAAACATGTTCTCAATAAGTATAAGTATTTAATAGTTAAGAAAAGACCTGAAAGATCCTCTGTGTTATCTGTGTAGGAAGTATAGTTAAATTTTATCTTTTTAAATCAAACTACACAGAAACAAGTAAATAAAATAAAAGGCCACATATTTCGTTCACTAAATCACATGCGTGTGTAATCGTTGCTAATATCGTTCATATTCATCAAATTGGATTTAAACTTTAAACCTATTTCCCAATTTAAATTGCTGATACGATTATAATTAGTAGTGTATTATAATCCTATATTAATATATCACTAGTCTACTTTTAATTGTGGCTTTGTTCAATATTTAATACTGTGAATTTAACTACATAAGAGGTAATATAATATGATATGTATAAGTAGTAAAATTTAAATTTTACGTATCTTTGTTCGAGAGTACCTTCGGTATATGTGCGTTCTGGATAACTTTAACCGTAGTATTCCACTGCCGTGAGTACGGTAGCAAATAAGCGATGTGATTTGTAGCGTACTACTTGCATTAACATAACAGTAAGGTATCAAATTTTGCCTGCTATTATTTATAATTATTTTTAAATTATTATTATTAATACTTAACTTATTCCGTTACTTAAAAACTCGCAAGTCAAAGGTAGTACTTTTAACTTGTTATTTTTTTTTTAATATTAAAATGATGAAGGTAATGGATACGATAACTGCGTTGACGTTCGCAGCATAATCAAAGAGCTTAAAGGACGTTTGATGTTCGCCGCCCCCACGCGTTGTGTCGGGAGTCCTTTGTAGTTTTGGCGTTGATAGCGTTTTAACGTTCGCTGCAATTTGCATACGTGTCGACAGTACAAAAATTATCGTTGTTGTTTTGTGAACGCATTGCATTTAATTGTTGTTTGATATCGTATTTTGGTACGAAACGAGTAAAATTATTCACATTGTATTGTATAGGTTTATTATGAATATTTTCGCATAAAATAAAATAGATATGAGTAACGCGATTCTTTTATTTCTTAGCCTTTCTAAAGAAATAAATCTTATACTTCACAAAATGTGTATATTGTTTGCGAGGAGTAGTTTTAGCAAAAATGTTACATTTAGTCGAATAATACTTTCATAAAGTATATATATTTTTTTTATATACTGGTATGTAGGATAACGTTATCTCCAAAGCGAAGGTATATTCAACAAATTCAGTGTTTGTACTCTATACTCATGCATAGTGCATGTGAATTCTAAAGCAAGTTCGAAAGAGCTTTTCAAAACTTAACATAACATGAAAGTTTTAATAACCTCGCTCGTGAAAACACAATAAAAAACTCGTGTCATTAGACCTTTGACGATAGTAAAACTGAGAAACCACAAAAGTCAAATAATAAATAGAAATTTTCAAGTCAATTCATTTTTATTATGTTTTTACACTGGAAATATTAATTCATTCGATTTATTCAAAGCTTTAATAAAACATGTCAAATAAAAAAGGACAATCCTTTGTCAAGCCACCATAGTTTTATATCGAATCGTTAGGAGTTTTTACGTAATTGACGAATAAAATAATGTTAGCGCACAAATAGCATTAATCTGTAATTTAATGAGTTTTTCATTTATTTAAATAAAAAATATTACTTTATCTCTCACAAAAAGCGGTCCAACAAAAGCTTAATGATACCACAAAATAAATACAGCGCAAAAAATTCTATAAAAGATATTTTGCTAGATTCGTAGGGCGGAGTTAAAAGAACAAAAACAATTTCCTTTTAGATAATTTTGAAAGCTTTACTGTGATCTTCAGGAACGACATTGAGTGTTCTGAGAAGATTGGAAAGTAACCTGTAACTTTTTAATTTAACTCGATCCTAAAAGTCCGATAAATACACCTTAAGTTTAGATTTGTTTAAAAAGCTTTTCTCAAGCTTTGTAATTGTTAAATTACTTTTAATATTAAAAGATTTAAGCTCGTATGCATATTTTTAACTTCAAAATGTTTACTTTGTCGCAAAAATTAGTTTTAAAATGTTCTACAAGTCACGTCGAATTGCAATAATCAAGAAATATTTTATTAAAGATTAAAATATAATTAACTAGAATTTAAGCATTTAGGTATAAACTTAACATTTTGGACTTAATTTCTAAAATAAGCGAGGTATAAATCACGAACAAAGTTTTGAGATAAGAAACGTCCTTACAAGAGACCATTAATCATTCAGTCCTGCGTCGTTAAACGTTGAACGGGAAATGAAGAAATCTAATTCCGCCCACCGCACGACGGTATTCTACGTCTGTCACTACTCTATATTGTTTACGTATAACAAATGATAATATTACGGCGGGCTTCCACAGACGATATACACTGTTACAAAAAACCTATCATCATCCTTATCAATTTCTTGAAAACCAAGAATACAAATGTTTTCTACAGTAGAAATTTACATTATTATATTCAATGCAATTATTAAGATTCCAACAAAACATTAAAGTTTTTAATCTTGGTGCCGGTACATTTTATAATCGTAAAACAATGGTAGAGTCTAGCGATTTATTGTTACACATAAACAAAGTATTTCATGGTCCAATTTTAAACTAATACAAACTCAAGTATCTTTTCTATATTATATACAATAAAAACTTTAACGTCGTAAGATTGGTATTAAAGTTTCGTCGTGTTAAGCAATTTCTACGCAAACACATCAATCACTTAGCGCGAGCGACATCGTTTTACAATTCCGCGGTGTTCCATCGCTTTTGCCAAATACCTACGTTACTAACAATTAATTTTATCTTCCTTAATAAAGGGAAGAAACAATAAATCTATATAAACAATGATTTATTTTCTTATTACTTATTCCTATTAAAAGAAACATTAAGTTACTCTCAATTTATAACGATTTTGATCAGTAAGAAGTTTAGACAAACCTTCAATAAAACATAAGGTGATTTATTATTCGGATTTCTTTTTTGTCGACCGATTTAGGTATCAATTAACTTACCTTAGTCTTAATTCTGAGGTACGTTCATATCCTGAAGCTATATGAAAAAAAATCGCCTGAATAATTCCTCCGTTTACAAAAGAATGAGGCTTTGTACGCAGGAAGATTTGTTTCCGCGTAGGTTCATTAAGGAGAACATTAATCTTTCATTCAGGAGCTGACTTTGCAAACGTCCCATTAAAACGAGACACTACAAATGTTCAGAGTGGGCGCTTATTTGTTAACATTGCTTTATAATAGGTGAAAACAATAATGTTTCTTAATGAACTAAAAATAAGTTCTAATGTCACGGATAAGGATGTTTTTGGAGTAAATTAAAATGGAACTTAATTAAGATGATGTTGTATCATTGTGTTTTTGTATGAGTAATTTAAGTAAGGCTTATACGTACCACTTAATAAACACTGCAGTTTTTTTTATACACGGCAAACAAGCGGGAACAACGAGATGATGAACAAGGCCAATGAATATCTGCAACACCAGAGAATTTGCATATGAGCTGCCGGCCTTTAAGATATTTATATAAATATTTATATTATAGTATTTCGTTATACACACATTAATACATACAATAATATGTCTCTTATGTAATGTAAAGTTAGTACATCGTAACGCTTAAGTTGTATATCGTTGATTTTAGACGTCGATACATTTTATGAATGTTCCTGAAAAGTTCACTTATTCCGTGCATCGCTGCGACCTAAATATATATATCTTGTTAACAATCTCATTTCGTGGACTGCACATCCCCTCGGGTTATGCGCTAAAGTGGATTCTTCATAGCCATCTTAAAAGTTTACGGTCCAAATATAAATTCCGCTTCAAAAACTTAACTGCGCTAGCCAAGTTCAATGAACTGTGTTAGAACTATCTATTTCTTAGTTGTGATAAAATTTGTTATTAAAAGAAAATATAATAACATTAAGAAAACCATTTTGAAATCTTATATATAAAATTCTCGTGTCACAGTTTTAGTTACCATACTCCTCCGAAACGGCTTGACCGATTTTTTATATGCATATTCAGTAGATCTGAGAATCGGCTACTATCTATATTTTAACGCGGACGACAGCTAGTGACTATATAAAGTATACTCGTAGTAATTTCAATGTGTTTTTCATTCTTCATCTTAGGATAGTTTACTGTTCCTATTTTTTACTAAAGCTTAGTAGTGCGAGATTAGTGGTTAAGTCTCTACGTAGTGCATGATGTCTGTCAATCTTCTATGGTAATTGAATTTCTAAAGTTAGTACATCCGACTATCCACGCGGTAATAATCAATTAACCCACTAAATTGGGTCACATGATTTGATAAGCAACTACATGTGTATTCATTGTTGAACGTTTCCAACTATAATAGACAATTATTAACACAGATTAAAATACGCAGTAATACATAATGATAAATATATATGACATACACAAACATACACAAACATAAATGACACGTAAATGTGATAAATATAAAAAAGATAACAATAACGTAAAGCTTAATCGATACATTTAATTCCAATTAAATACTTAACAAGTTATGTTTAGGTGAAAGTTAAACTCTTGTTTAAATATTTTTCTTTTTTTATCGTAACATTCAAAAAGTTCGTAAGTTATCTGACAAGGAAGCTATTTAAAAGTTGTAAAGAACTTTATATTTCCGTACCACGAAGATAAAGTACTGTGAAATATTTTATAACTTGTGTTCGAAGACGATGTTTTCCAATTTAAAATATACATTATATTCGGTTTAAATCTTTTAAGGTTGCAAACCATCAAAGCATTCCAAAATCACTCAAATATAGTGACAACGTATCCTGTATTTTTAAATTAAGAAAAATATAAAGTCTCTATCACACATAATTACGTATGGTATTTTAAATAGATTTAACACACTTTATTGATAAATTTTTCACACTTTCGTATGTATAAATATGACTAAAATGTCCTAACAAATCCGTCAATTTGTAAAACATGCTCCACTTATTTGTTGAATGCAAGCGCTGTGGAGAATGCGCTTGTGGTGTCTGCGTATGGCTTTTGTGGATATATGGAACGCAGGAAGCTTAGCGTGTAGTAAAGAGAGATTCGTTTTAATATACTCGCTAAGATTTATATTTAATTTTTTTCTGTTGAATTTGTTAGGAAATAACGATGGACCGCGAAGAATGATACTAGTGGATAGAGATAGGATATGGTCCTACAAGTTAGTTTAAGCACAAACGTATTTAGATGCGTGAATGGGGCAAAGGTAAAAACAATTCCAGGATCGCCTCAAATGGAAGACCGTAGCTTTTTGAGTCACGAGCGACAGTAATACCGTCGCTTTTGTTTTTTTTATTAGAGATTCCGCGATGCTCACATAGATTCATCAAAAAATCTAATTTTACACTGTAACAGTAATTGTTTCTTTCTCGTAAAAGTTTACGAGTTTAATAACGTTAACAACAGTCGTTGTATCAGAGAGAGGATCAGATCTCGTAACCGGATGTAATCAGTCCGCGGCAAAGGTCACTCGCAATATTACAGTAAAACGCTCCGGGAAAACTGTCCAATTTAAAAACTTGTCATTTCTCTTTGAAAAATTTTTGTTCGTAAAATTCAACCTAAGTTGTATTAATCTAACTGTTGTTTTCTGAGACTGAAATCTCTGTATAAAACAGTCATCCCTGTCATTATCTTTGAAAAAAATATATAGAGCAATATATTTTAAACGGGGATTTTGGTATCGGAAACTCACGGTAAGTAAAGTAATTACAAATATAGATAGTATTTTTTATAATACACCGAAAATATATTTAATAATACTCATATACATTGTAATTTTCTTTTTAATAGAAAACAGAGTGATGTAAGAGAAAAACATATTGAAAATCATTACAACTATTAATAGATTGCGTCTTTCAATATAATAAATATTACCTTAGATTTTATTCTGAATAGGATCCATTTTAAATTTCAGATTCCTATTCAAATGCTGTGAACTCGAACTGAATCTATTTGAATAATGCCGCATTCAAAATGGCGCGCTAACGACTCCACTACAAGGTTAGCTTGTTTCAAAATCTTATAAATATTACTTTATTATATAATAAACTTACTAATATTATTATACATGCAAATATTTGGATGGATGTTCGTTAAAGGGTATCCAGAACGGCTGCATGGATCTCATCATAGGAACACATAGACTACTACGTTTCTTCAATTCCGCGCGGACGGACACGCGGGCGACTAATAGTATTTTTATATAACGTCAGGTATTAATTAACATTTTAAAAATTTTCTATGTATGTAAATAAAAATATTGTTTGTATATCCTTAACTTTCGTCGGATGTTTAGTTTTTCTTCATATTTTTTTTTCATTCTTCAACCGTTTTAAAAGCTGTCAATAAATTAACAGTCTATGGTGTAAAGTAGCTACTTTGGCAAGGCATCACGACCATCATCGATAGAAGGAGTTTGACACACTTAACTTTCTTTGTCGGCTAAAAATCTAGCCAAGTTGCTATAACGTAGTATTTCAAGACTCAATACTTACTCGCCTTTATAGTACAACAAAAAAAAATAGCCAAATTTCATCAAGATCCATTGAACTATTCCTTCCATACATTCAAATTCCATCCAATCTTATCGATTTTGTAATATTAGTTAAAAGTAATATAAGTCATCATCATCATAATCATCAGCTCACTATACGTCCCCACTGAGGGGCTCGGAGCCTACCCTAAGTTAAGAGTGATTAGGCCATAGTCAACCACGCTGGCCAAGTGCGGGTTAGTTGACTACACACATATCTTTGAATTTCTTCTCAAATATGTGCAGGTTGCATTACGATGTTTTCCTTAACCAACGTCGGTTAAATGTACATATGTAAATCGGAAAGCGAAAAACACATTGGTACATGGCGGAATTCGAACCCAGGACCTGCAGATTGCAAGTCAAGTACTTGACCCCTGAGCCACCGCTCTATAATATAATAGATAAATTATACATTTTTGTTTTTACTTTATCCCTTTTAACAAATAAATAGGCTAACATGCATAGTTCTCAAAGTTTTGAAAGGTATTAATAAAATATAATAATTAAAGCAGTATATTTCTATTTGCTAGTATAAGTTACAGAAGTTTATAACCTCCAAAGTTTAAAGATAACAGCGATATTCCTTAAGTCAGAAGCTGACTCGTAATAAGCGAGAAGTAAGAAAATTAATTCATTTGGTTCATTGCCAATAACTTCTAAAATTCCCGCTTACTAAGATTTACAACTTAAAATAATAATTAACAGAAATAAATATTTAAAATTAAATTACTACTTACTTATAATAGTTTATGCTCTTTCTTTGAAACTAATTTATTAAGTTGTAAATAAAGAGCTAAAGGGATCGTAATTAAAATTATCTTATGGTTATGGAACCGCAGTTCTTGTATGACAAACAATGAGATCTATATGTAGAAAGGTCTGAGTTATTTAGGGCACAGAATTAATTCATAGTAGGGCATGCTAAAAGCAGGTCAGGGGAATTGAAAGAAACCCTCAACTATGTATAGCGCTGACCCAAACTTCTTTGAGGGCTTTCTTTGAGGGATTTGTAATGACACCGCGAACTATACGATGTTTACCTCGCACCTTGTTGTCAAATACTTTGCTCTAGCTTTTAACTGCAAATGTACTGTACTGACTCTAAATATTATTAATGTTTTTGCTCGTATAGAAAATTAATGGACCAATTTCACTAATTTCTTGGTTTTACAACTCATGCAATTTTACATAATTGTAAGATTCTCGAAGACAAATTACGCTTAGAAATAATTCCAAACAGTTCAGACGCGTGTGAAATCTAATAATAAAAAAGGTAAGTTTTGCTATGTAATCATTGAGTTTTTTTACTCACTATTAGGCATAAAAATAAGACAATTGACTATACAAATACGGGTATGAATATTGTAAACATTGTGGCCGGCTTGGCATTGTATCAAACAAATCAAACAGAAAGAAAGAATAGTTCACGTGAAACAGCGGTCGTAACTTTTCAGACGAAACTTTTTGTTTTAATATTTTTCAGGAATAGCAAACGATTGTAAAATGTTTCCAATATAAAAATCTACGAATAGCCAGTTTTTGATATTATATCTTGCAACACTTATTCATTCATTTATTGTTGAAATTAAAGAATGCAATATTCCACGCTAAAATGAATGCTAATATGACCCTTGAGAATTATTGAACGAGCTTTAAAAGACTGTGTGATTAATTAATAAATTAAACTTTTTATTATTCCATTGTATTTTAAAGCCAAAAAGGCGCAAATTAAAGACGTTAACGTACCTTACCCAGTGTAGCGATATACGAATTTTTAAGCCATTTTTAAGCGTAACTCTACGTTGGTTGACTTTTTATATTTATTATCGAAAACGTAAACTGCTGCGTCATATTCTCTCGATCACGCACATACATCTAATAATATTAACGTTATATACGAAGGCGTGATGTTGACACAGGCTAAAATATTAATATCGCTGCAGAAAGCCGATATTTTTATTCATTGTTTGCTCTCACACGACGTGCTTCGAGACAACAGTTCTGAAGTATTACAACTTATACTTACAGATAGACTTATTTGTGAAATAACTTAGTATTAACTACGAAGGAAAGTAAAATTGCGCGTCCGCGTGAAAATAAAAAGTCTTAATTAGTAGCCTATGTAATCTTCCCAATGTTCTACATTCAAGTTTCATAAAAATCCTTTGAGCCTTTCTGGAGATACCTTCAAACAAACATCCATCTAAACTTTCGCTTTTATAATATTAATACGATTTGATATTGGACATGTTATGAGGAGGGATGATGATGATATAAGCAAAAAAGTAATGAGATTGAATGTGGATGGCTACAAGGGTAGGGGAAGACCAAAAAAAGTATAGAATGACTGTGTGAAAGAGGATATGCGTAAGTAGGGGGTAGACTCGGATATGACGGCTGATAGAGATGTATGGAGGAGTAGTACATACTGTGCCGACCCTCGATAGGGATAAGGGCAAGTTGATGATGATGATGAATAAGATTTGATATTTATTTACGCGTAAAGTCGTAATTCAAAACAAAAATACATTACAATTTGCTTTTAACATTATTTAAAATTTATTAGTTTAGAAAACTTAGACTATGTTTTCGAAGCTGTAAATTTGTGAACATTTAGCGACACTCTGGCGACTAAGCTTCCTATATTTTATATCTGTTTACTGCTAAGAATTATAGGAGAATTTTAAATAAAACATCTGAAAAAGTAATAAAAACACACATTGAAATTCATTTTAAATTTTTTCGACAAAAGTTCTTGAAATATCTTAAAGTTAAACTTTTATATTAATAATATAAATTGAATTTAATGTTGCATCATCTTTTTCATGTTACGGAATGAATCAACCTAACAGGAAAAACTCCATTTCGTATCTCAGTATTCGGATGAAACAGAATTACAATCTGCGGGCGTCTCTTGAACGAATGAATTTCCTTAACGCTAAGAGCCTGCGACTGACAATACTATATTACTAACCCACTCACTTAAGAAAACTCAAATTATACCTTTTTTGGTATTAGTTTCTGTTGGATATGACCAAGAAATAACCGTGGTATTTGTTCTTGCGACCGACGATTGTATAAAGAAAATAAAATATATGCACGTCCTAATAACATTAAAACTTTTAATCTGTAAAGAAAATGTTTTAAGATGCAGCATAAAATATACCAAAATCTGAAAACTTTACAAGGAAATGCAAAAGTTTATCTCGGGGCAACTTTTCTCTGTTAACTTCAGGCGCAAAATTAGCGCTTAATATTGGCATAATTAAGAGCTGAAACTGTAATTAACTTAAATATTTAAATAGTATATTAAATAAAAAATAGTGACAGATAATACATAAGATATTTGACGAACTTTCTTTGTATCTCTATAAAATTAATTGGATCAGTTTCTCTAATAAATTTTTAGCCCACACCTGCAGTTTTAAATGAATCACAAAGAAAGTAACTAAAAAAAGGATAACGTCTAGTTTCCAATAGTAATAAAGAAAAGCCGTCCCATAAGTTACAAAAGCCCTCAACGGGCGTAGAGAAAACTCAAGTCTTGTGAAAATTTGCTTTCACGAAATTGCCTATTCGTGTGAACTGATTCATAGAAGGGATTTCGTACATAAAACTTGATTGCTGATGCCTTCATTTACTGCGAACAAATTAAGTTGATTAGGTAGGGTCGTTACGCGCTTAGTCATCTCCATTTTAGCTTAGTCAAGAACAATAAACATTTCCATAACTATAACCACTTATAAACCTTATAAATATGTTAAATTAATAAGGGAATTAACTGATGGCTGGAAGGAATTTCAATCAACATTAAAAGACAAAGAAATATCTAATGCAGACGAAGTAATGACGACAATTGGCATAAAGATCTTTTTTCGCCGTCCTTTCACCTGTCTCTTACCAGATTGGAGTTCCTTACAGGTTGCTATTAATCTAGAAGGTGTCGGATGTATCAGTTGACTTCAACGATTTAATCGACTTGGTATAATAAACACAACACAACAGACACGTTGTTGCGATGTAGAAACATTGGCAATATATATTTCGTCTAAACAGCGACCATGTTGGAATAAATTGTCAATGACGTAGAAATCATAATTTATTTATCTAATGAAATAAACAGATGTAATCCTTAGTGTGTAATAAACAGATAGATAATTTACGAATTGGATCGTAAAATGTAGCGGTCCCTAAATGGTGATAAAGTTATTGCGTCTCGGTTTCATACCAGAACATTTTCGTGGCGCTCGTAAATTTCGGATAACGGTGAAAAGCAAAATGTTAGATGCGAGAAATGATACCGTCTTGTCAGATTAACACGATTTATTTCAGGATGTTCGAGGTAAGTACATAATGTAAGACAAAATATGTTTGTAGATCTTTTATTTTTTTCCGAAAATATAACCTTTAACAGTTTTTTTTTGTGTTTACACATCCTTTAGTTGCTATAAATTATACAACAATGCTTTTGGTAAACCAAATTTTATATCACATGGTTTAAAAAATTGCAGTCTAAAGTGATTACATTTTACAAGATACGAAATCAATATCATCAAATGTTTCATATTCTAGTTATTTATAGTAAACAACAAATATATCGTGGGAAATCATATAATTGAATATTTACTTTTTTATAGGATTAAAAAGTAAACGAGCTGCGTTATGTCAGACAAATTGAATATAGGAGGTGAAAACGTCCATTAATCTCGTAGAAAATTGATGTCCTTCCCGTCTCGTGTTTCGGAGGAACATCGCGATAGCGGCAGTAAAATATAGTAAACCCATTTCCGTGCTAACATTGAGTATTATATTCCAATTTATGGGCATGACGGGAATCTGATTTTAATCATGTTAAATATAATATTTTTTTAGACAACGACTAGCCTACTAACTAGCCTGTAGCACATCGAAGCTAAACGAGTAAATCATGAAAACAAACTGAAAATGAAATGCAGTTTGCTCAAGGTTGGACTCACTTCATTAAGGCAAGCTCAAATCAAAAATTGGGTTCGCTTTGGAGCAAGTTCGCTTTCCCTACAGTATCCTCGAGGCTTGGGAATTTCTACTAACTTATAAGTCAAAATAAACGATCGAAATATTATATTGTGTATTAATAAACTCAACAAATAAACTTAAAAATCTTTAAGTGAATTCAATGTTTTACGTATAGTTATTAAATAATTGGTTAGTTAAGACGCAAAACTCAAACCCACCTGAGCCGCATTGTACCCTTTAATAAATGGTACAACCCGACGCGACGTCCTAAAGCCAACACGAACCCGATTCCTTAGGTTAATTATTTAATCTAAACTTTAAGTAAGTATATTATGAAAGCTGCATACCAGTTTACATTTTGATTGTAAGGACCCCAGCAGCCTTTATAGTTCCCCTGGGAAAATTACAAACGGAGAGATTCTACGAATTGCCGGTAAATTACACAAATAACTCCATTATATCGATATCGACAATATTTCAACGGTCAAGAAACTTCAGAGCGCATATGTACGTGGGTACGTTTTTTTTAACGCCGCGTTAAAAACTCTGCGTTTGCAGCTCTCAAACGTTGAACGCTTTTAAACCACACTTGTTTCCTTCGTCCGGTGCTCAATATGCAACCACGGTACAATAAAAAAACGTGGTTTTTAAAAAAAAACCATGCTGTTTGAACAGATTTCTACAAAAATGCATTTTTGTTCTTTATAAACGTGCGTAAAAAGCACTTGTGCTCAGTGTGTTTACTAAATAACTATTTTCACAATTTGACTGCGTCATATATCGAAAGTTAAGCCAGTGTGATCAAAGTTCATCTTTGTACTTCTATCTAGTACAACATTTCTATTTATTAACCCTTTTATACCAACGATTTATGTTGCAAAACGGCTAAATTACGATGTGGCCGGACTATATTCACTAAGGCGTTATTTATATCAGACCATATCCATATATTCAGATGCTATATCGAGTTGTGGGCAGATTTACGAAAATGGGTAAGTACAAATCTAGCCACAAAATCGAGAAATTGTTTTTTTTTATTAACGAGTTTCAACCTAAGATCCAGATTCACTTGTACTCCATCGTTAAAAAAACGTGTTATTTATAATATATACTAAAAAAAATTGTAAGTCATTTCTTAAGAAAGATTATCGAACTCCAGAGAGCTTTATTTCAACCTTCAACGCGTAGAACATATAAAATGAAAATTTATCTTGTAGCTCGCTTACGTGATCGGCAATTTTATATAAAAGATAAGTTCAGAAGACACATATGTACATATACCTTTTCTAAGTATTACGTGCCAACGATACAACGATGTTCCACGTCCTCGTAACACATTTAGTTACCAAACAGGTAATTTATCACATACCCATATTATACATTATATAATGTTACAATAAAAAGGCTCTTCCAAATACGTTAAACCGACGCTACGAAGATTTAATGTTTATTTACTAATACTACTTAATTAATAACATGATATCATTATATCAGTGTTGAAAAATAACATAAAAAGTTGTCTCGAAGTATCAAAGAATTAGATAATAATATGGATAAGTTATCCTTCAATCTTCAATTGTGGTCAGGGCTGCAGGGACAGGAACCTTCTTACGATGCGCGCTGTTTCTAGGATAACTGCTTTTTATATCGGGCCCTTAATCCAACTGTTTAGCGAGAGCTTCTTGAAATGTTGGTCGAAGCTCTTCGCTATCAGTCCATTTACCGATACGACTATCGGAATAATGGTAGTCGATTTCATACGCCACATGGCGGTAACCTCGTGAGCCAAATCTAGGTATTTTAACAATTTTTCGTTTTCAGCTTTCACGAGATTCTCGTCATGTGGAATAGTGACATCGACTAACATTACACAATTCTCAGACCGGTTTAATATTACTATATCGGGCCTATTGGCAGCAATAGTCCTATTCGTAATAATAGATCGATCCCAGTAGAGCGTGATATCGCTATTTTCCAGAACGGATGAAGGTAGGTACTGGTAATACGGTACCTCAGCATCCACAAGGGCATATTTAAGGGCAAAGCCGTTATTATGTTTATTGTTAAAAGACCTTGCTATTGTGGTCAAGTACTCGTTTATTCAATATAAAAAAAGAAATACAAACTTGAATACTTTATAAATACCATTTTAATATATTTTTTGTGAATAACCATCACCAAATCTAGTAAATTTCGTAATAGCCTGATCTTATTTTTAGTCTTTACGATTAATTGATTTTTTTTTTGACAAAGTGATGACATTTTACACTCTGATAGGGATCTTAATTCACGAAAGTACGGATCGGATCGTGCAACCCTAATCCCTACTCTTTGAAAATGATTGTGTGATGAAGTTGGTTGTGAGTTGTGAAGTGTGAAGTATATGTAGGTGCAGTGTCTATATTATTCATTATAAAATTATCATTTTATTTTTCACGATCTATTTATTGCGTCTTGACTTTTTAACCTATCATAAAGTATAAAATATCATTGACGATGTCTGGTAAACGTAATACTTAAGATGTCCGAGAAGTCGGAAGAAATCAATACAATTGAATTTGATCCTATTCTCCCTGATTGTGGGATTTTGTTCTTCGAAGAATGCCCAACTGAGTACGAAATACAGCGGCCCATATTACTGCCTTTAAAATCTATAACGCAACTCCGCTTCGAACAGCTACAACAAGAAGCAGCAAGACTACGAAGGGATACAAATAAAAGTGCTAAACAAACCCCATGAGTTGGATTTAATTTAATAAACAGCTAACACAATGGCTTACACACTGTTCGTTATAGAAATTATATCGGCATTCATTTTAGCTGCTACATTACTGTATAGATATGGAGATTGTTACAGGAATCATATTCTGGTCACAGTATCAGTCCTTATTGCCTGGACCTTTTCATTTGTTATTATGTTTATACTACCCCTGGATGTGTCATCGGTAAGTATTGAGAAATAAATACCAATATAAGCTAAAGAGTTAGATATTACCTTTTCTACGTAGTAGTACAGTCAAATTTGAATAAACAAAAGCCATTGTCTGGCCCCAATGGACAATCTCCATAAGCAAGAAACTCTGATAAGAGAGAAAGTTCTATAAGTGAGAAAAATATCAAGGTCCCTTGAACTCTTACTAATCCAGGTTCAAATGTATAAATGTGAACAATAGTTTTTATACATGACAATTTTATTCATGCTAAAAATAAATACAAAGAAAGTATAGTAAATGGTAGCACATAGATATTTGGAATTCACTTATTAGAAATCTGTAATCTCTACTTGTGTTATAAGTAATACCTACTTTTAGACTGTTTACCGGCAATGCCTTCAAGAAGACAACTCAACAAGCCCTGTTGTATTCCAAACCAATGTATCCAGCACTGAATCCCCAGTGCCCGGACATTGTCAGAAGCCATGGAGTTATGTACCAGACTCTGTATTTCCGAACCTCTGGAGAGTTGTATATTGGACATCACAATGTTTGACTTGGTATGTAATAACAAATCACCATATATCTTGAGCCTTTTATTGTGTAGCACATCTATTTATTTAGACATGTACTAAGAAATATATAAAAACCATTTAGTAGTAAATCTGTATATAATAGTATGGCATACTTCAATATCTGTTAAGGCGCTATGCAAAGCACAATTTTAGTTATCTGGAAATTTAAAGCAAATGTTAGGGCATTGCCACCCCTCTCGCACACTACGTTCCTGGTACGGACTAATCTGACTCCCACCTAAACCATAACATTTCCATGCAGCTATCAATGAGCCATCACAATTTTTTTGGTTCAATAACACATATATTTGTGATTTATTCATGGGTCATAGCATTTTATAGTATTATAAATTCTACAATGTTACTTTATATGCCGTACATTGTAAATTTTCTGATATAACTGTAATAATTGCTTTAATTTACCTAAACATTACGTCAGTCAGTACTTATCAAAATGTATATTTATCAAGGTAATAAAAACATACTTTTACTATTAAAGTTATTGCAAATATTAGTTGTGTAATGCATATGATAATGATTCTAAAACTACATTATTCTATGTTTTCTGCTTATTTTTCTTTAATCATGATTAATTGTTATTTTTTAACATGGTTTGTCACTTGCTAATTTCTTGATATAAAGAATAAATTTAAATCTTATGGTAGGCATTTTTCAGAGTATCACTTTAGTTTGGTGGCCTTTCCAAAATGAGAAACCCACTGTTTCACATGTTGATCACTGGTTTCTTTTAAATATTTATTTTAAAATTGATACCCAAAACAAGTTAACTTTAATGTTATAAGTATGACCATCAAACTCTTCAAACTCTCAAACTCTTTATGAATTAGGGCCTTCAAGAAAAGAGAGTAAACCTCCCTTAAAGATCGGCAATGCATCTCCGGTTCTCATTTCTGCTCTTGCGTTACAGATGTCCATGGGCGTTGGATCAAATAATTTCATGTGGTCCATTGCTTGTTTGCCCCCTTCTACTATAAAAACAAAAAACTAAATGTAGGTTAGATATTTCCTGAAGTTGTTTCTTTGTTTTCAGGCTTATTATGCCAATGATGCAGTCATATAGCAAAGCTGGAGACTTTACCGTGAAAGGCAAATTGAAATCTGCATTAGTTGATAATGCAATTTATTATGGATCATACTTGCTTATATGTGGCATACTTCTGATATACATCGCCTTAAAACCTGGTGTATATTTAGATGGACCTAAAATAAAAGCTATAGCATCTTCAGCGAGTAATACATGGGGTCTGTTTCTATTGATTTTGTTACTCGGTTATGCATTAGTTGAGGTTCCAAGGAATTTGTGGAATAACTCGAAAAAGAACTACACACTTACGTACAGTTATTTCAAAATAGCTAAGCTAAGTACAGATAAATGTGAAGCGGAAGAAACTGTGGATGATATATTGGATGTAAGTATAAGCTTTGTGTAAAGTCATTGGTTTTAATGAATATTCGTTTTTTTATTTTTTTTTTTCCTCATGTTTGCAGTCGTTAAATTCAGTAATAGCGGCAGTCGGTCCAGGTCACCCGTTACACCGTCATGTAGAGACGATAGTCCAAAAGTTGCCAATACAACTGCGGGATAGGCTTAATTCACGAGTAGCTCCAGAAAGGCCCACACCACCCTCTTTTAAGTCCCTTGTCAATTTGCATAAAAAGGTAAGTTATATCACATTTAGGTTATTTATATAAGATTTAAAAGTCTTTAACATTGGTCCAATATTATGTTAAGATTTTATTTAAAAAATTATTTTGTTTTCATACTAACAAAACCTCTTGTGGCATAATTCAGACAATCAAAGCACTGCACGTGCTGCAACGCACAGAGACGCAGTGGGGGCTGATGCTGGAGCGCATCATGCACCTGGAAGATGTGGCGAGCAACGCGCGCGCACCAGACCGTCGCTTCCAGCACGCTTTCCACACACCCCGGCCACGTCTGCATAGGATCTTGTACCCACCAATACTCGGTAACTTATCCCATATACAAAAATCGATGACTCTATTTTTCCAAAGTTAGAAATATACGAAGAATATTTGCGTCACCATTAAATAATTTTGAACTTGCAAGACTTGGTTTAAAAATAAATAATTCACTGATCCTTTTTTGTTATGACGTCATAATATGGTATAAGTTATATGAAACATGCAACCAACTCTATTTTTATTCTTTTATAGAGTGGTACTGGGAATGCCTACTTAGGCCATACTTCTTGAAGTCATTGGCGGTGGTGACGGGGCTGCTGTCTGTGGCCGTGGTCTGGTCTGAGGTCACATTCTTCTGTAAGAAGCCGGTGCTCTCAATCTTCGCCAACATTGTAATTGCCGCTAAGGATACATACAATTATGCTGCTATTGTGGTAAGTGTATCTATCTTTTACTATGTAAAGACTGTCTGTGGCTTTGTTACTCTGTGAATATTTTTTTTACTTAATTTTTTTTTATTTATTCAATTTTATTTAGCTTTATGTTTAGTTTTACTATATACAATGGAACTTGGATAAGTGAAGAGTCCAAAGGACAGCAATATCAATATATAACGCTTATTTAAGTCATCTGTCTGGACCAAAAAGGTCACATTAGTGTTTATTTTTAATATGATTTTTCATTTGTTACTTTATAGTTTTATTTTGTTACTTTCCAGTCAGTGTCAACGCTGATAATTGGATATATGTTCTACTGCGCCTACTCCACGGTGCTTAAGATCCGTGTGCTGAACCTGTACTACCTGGCGCCGCATCACCAGACCAATGAGTACAGTCTCATCTTCTCCGGCATGCTGGTGTGTCGTCTCACGCCCGCCATGTGCCTCAACTTCCTCAGTCTCGTGCATATGGACTCTCATGTCATCAAGCAACGCATCATGGAGACCTACTACACGCAAGTATGTTTTGTGGAACTTTAAAGTTTACCCGAATTAAAAAAATCATGCCATTTTTTAGAACTGTTATGGATGTATAATCCCCAGACGTATTCTATTCAAAGTTTTGAAACTGATTAGCCAATTATTTTATGTGAGAAAGTCTGCCTAATATTGAATTAGTCTCATCATTTATGGCAAAATTTACTGTTGTTCTTTTCATCTTCTGATTGGTGTAAGTTACTAGCGCACACAGAGTTGTTAATTAAGCGCTAAGGTGGGCCCTTATTGTAGATATTTCACTGCTTAGTTATCATTGTGTGTACCAATGTTTCCAGATAATGGGCCACATGGATGTGCTGGGTATAATAGCGGAGGGTTTCAACATCTACTTTCCAATGCTGGTGGTACTGCTGTGCGCCGCCACCTACCTCTCCCTGGGCAGCCGCCTGCTCTCCCTCTGCGGATTCCAGCAGTTCGTGGGAGACGATGATCTCACCACAGACCTTGTGGATGAGGGACGCGAGATTGTTAAACGAGGTTTGTGCTGAACTTCTGGTATTCTGGTATCATTTAGTCATGTTATGTTCAGTACCGCTAACTGATCTAGCTAGTTCATTTTAATTTTATTCCAGTGTGATGACTCCTTGCTCCTTTGCGAGTCTAGTAAAATGTATTAGACAAAAATCGTTCCGAATCAATGTGGTAAGTAAATGATTATTTATTTTAATTTTACAGAGAAACGAAAGCGTCAGCGCGCCGAGGAATCTCTGTCGCGAAGACGCGACTACACTGAGCGATACAACTACCGCACGCGCGAACCTCAGGACGGAGGTAATACGATATATCATTATACTTACTTTATGCTATTCTGTCCGTTTGTGACAAGTTTTATACTTTTTTAATGCATTCAAATGATCAATTTGGAAAATTGATGATAACGCCATCTAGTTATAAAAATGTTACTTTTAAATTTCGTTTCTCCTCTTTTTCCTTCTTTTTTCACTTTTCATTTGTTTAGAATCCCATCGTTTTTTTTTCACAACATCATATTCTTCCTCATTTATCTTTCCACCTCTATACTATCCAGTTATTGTGCATGTGCGTCACATTTCAGCCCACACCGGGCTATTGAATGACGTCGACTCAGATTACTACGTCACACCGAGTCCGGACCGAGTCGGATCGTACCAGACGGAGCCGTACCGGGGACTGGGGGGTTCGTACCAGCGCGCCGAGGTCCCGTACCAGGACATCGACCAGAGATTCGGAGACAGTACCCTGCCTTCCATCAGAACAGAGTTCGAAGATCGAAGGAGGGACAAAATGACGATGCCTCCTCGAGGCTTATTCGACGATGTTTAGTGAATTTGTAAGTGTAATGAGCAAGTTTTTTTATGTACAATTAGGTACTAGGTATAGAATACTCTGCAAAAATATAAACCTATAAGCTTTGCATCAAATGGATGTAATACTAATTCTAGATTAATGTGCAATATTAAAAAATGGTGGAACAAATTCAATTTAGCAGAAATAATTTTTTAAGATGAGGTTAGTAAACTATCTGTAGGTCAATAAAGGAACTTTTTGACAAAACTTTGTATCAAAGACAATAAATTAGTAATTTCTAATCTGATTCTAAACTACCAGGAATCTACAGAATCGAAAAAAATATATAAAATTGTAAAATTTCTGACACACCTATTAAACTATTATTTATGAACAAAATGAATTTAAAAACCTTGTCGATTCAATCAGTAGCAAAGTAACAAATCAATTGAAAATAGTGATTTATATGAGATATAGTAAATATATAGCATTTTTATGAGTCAATTGTAACTAATTAACTAAGTAAATTGTATTATGTAAACATGCATGTACGTGTAAACCGAAAATACAGTCAAACCCGGATAAACGAGAAACCTCTATAAGCGATGGTCATTGTCAGGTCCCGAAGACCTCCTTAAACGAAAACTGCTTTTCTAGCAGGGTGAAACAAAATGCATTCGCTCCGAAGCGATTCCATAGCGAACATCAAAATTCAATGAAACTGACGCGTGACAATCACGTGACTTATCGAAAGTTTATAGAATTGCTTCGGAGCGAATGTACTTTGTCTTAACCCTCAGGTTCGACTATATATCGGAAGAGTAGTTAGAATTTTTCCTCGGTCTATTCCAAATCATTTAATTAAGTATTAAAAATAATATTTGCACGAATCTTTCACATTACCTTAGCTTTTAAACCATATTAAATAATTAGATAAAAACGTATTAAAAAGAGCTTAATAGATTTGACTCAATATAGAGTCAAAGTAAAAGCTTGCTCATACATTTGTTAGATGAATTGTGATTTAGTGTGTTTATAATTTTACTTTCGACCAGGTCTAAATATTAAGCTGTTTAAACAAAATGTATTAAATAAAAGTATACGTCTATTCAAATATCTTGGCGGCTCAAGGCCATCTGCGCAGTGCTCCCCCGCAATACTTAACAGCTACTCTTACGATGTTTCGAGCCACCAAGATATTTGAGAGCGTCAATACAAGAGAAAACAAAACTGAAAACTTACATCATATTCTTTTTTGTGGAGACTTTTATTTAAATGTTTAAAACATAGAGCTTTAATTATCTGTTTCTATTTATTCCGAAATAAAAATCCGATAAAGTTATATAAACTTATTTCATACTTTTTTTTTGTTAATAAGTCATGGTCCTGGTCGAGGTGCTTATATAAGAAAATGTATGATGTAATAGTGAATATATTAATAGTATTAATGATTACATATATGTACAAATGTTATTAATTCTCGTCAACTATCGTGGATTATTCATACATTTATACGTTTGAAGTTATATTTTCTTTTAATTAAACAAAACAGTAAAATGTTTTAGTTAAAATTCTGCAGAAATAACTTCTGCCGAGTAAACAGGGTTCCACGCGCCCTCTTTTACATAAGCTTTGATAGCTTTTAATATATTTTAATCAACAGCTCTTTATACAGGATGTCTAGAAATTCACGGATCAAACAAATATGTTGGATAGGGTCGTCTCCACCAAATAATGTTCGACAACCTGACATAACCTAACCACTAAGGAGTTGGATTGATTTTCTGTTTATTTTAATTTTTATATAATGCATGATTTTTACTATAACTGGAGTTGCAAAAACATTTGCAATAATTCTTTTGATCCATGAATTTTTGAGCACTCTGTATAGTGTAATTTAGTACGTAAGAGAATATTGTATTTAGCGAAGTGTTTACATTTCGCTCGTCCATTCTTGTCAAGTTATAGTGTAGGAGCTTGTTTGTTGCTTCAGCTGCTAATATTTACTATAGTTTATTGCGTATTTAAATCGATCATGTTTTATTGTTGACGTTATTTTTGTTTCATTCCATAGATTTATGTGATGCGATTGCATTAAATTTTTATGTGATATACTAAATATTGTTTTTTTTTCTAATAAGAACTCTAGTTAATATTATACATCTCCGAAATGGCTAGACCAATTTTGATGAGACTTTGACTAGAAGTTGGCTTATGTATATGGGAGCTTCAGAGGTTAAAATTTTATATTATAATACTAAAAATTATTTATATTTAATGTGATAAGAATCATTTATTATACTTCATTAAATTTATTACACTCCTGTCATTAAAAATGGTAACATTACTTATTAATATAAGTTTTAATACTTTCCACTTTGGTTCTTAACTCGTGCGATGAATCCTTAGCGAGATCCGGCGCATACGTATGGTAGATCTCTTTAAGAATATTTAGTTCTTCTGTCTTGTTTAGCTCTAGAACACAAAGATATATAATTTAGCGATTAACATTAATGAATTTAACCATTAAATTCGCTATTGTAAAAATATTACTTACCAGTTAACTGTTTTATTAATATCTCTAGGATATTAAGAGCGTCCTTTCGATGTCTCACTTGATTACTGTTCTCTGTAATAAAAACATATTAAAATATATATATTAGAAATTAATTTCAATGGTAAATACATCCTTTTTAAGTTGATACATTGGAAAGTACAGGTAAAATTTTTATTGATTCGAATAATACATACTAAGTGTATAATCAACGACTTTAGCTGCATGAGTATTGATGTTGGTAATCGCTTTATCGCGATCTGTGGCAATGGTGGCATTAGTAGGGGTGGCATTGTCAGTATCAGTGTCCATCGGCTGTCCGCGACCACGCAGCACTTCAAGACGTGGTAACACACTAGCCATGGACCGCAACACGGCGAGTTGTGTCGACCGTGTGGAGCTCGCGTAACATTGCGCACAATGCTCGAAGAATTCCTCCTGGTATTTATCTGTAACAATGAAAATTAAAAGATTACAGAGACAGCTTAAGATCAAAGAAAATATTTTCTACGGTTCGTTCAGATTTGACACGCCTGATGATGCTACTGACAGTTATAACTTCAGGCTACAAGCACCTGCCATCATCGTCAAGAAGTGAAAATCAAATAGGCACAAGATATCACGGTGTGTAGCCTTTCCAAGTGCAGGTAATTGGGTCTGTACCTTGTGTTTGCGGGTCCTTGGGCCAGGCGTTGCCAAGCAGCTCGTAAGCAGCTTCCTTGAGCGCGGTGAGCTGCTCCGCGCGCCGCCGAGCACCTTCGTTATCCTCATCGTCCGAATCCTTGTCCATTGACGACTCGTCCTGACCATAGTAAAAACAATAATTAATTTAAAACAGTCGTTTTGTGGATAAAATTAGTGAAATATAATTTTAGTTTAGGTATAAATTCCAACAATACGTATGTGTAGTGACACATGCATAGTTAAAAATTTATTTTCCGACCCATCTAAGAAAACGCCATTTAAGTATTGGTAAAAATTTATTCTTAATTAGTATATAAAAGTATGCTATGTCCGTCAGCTGGTTCAAAGTTACCACCCGATCAAATTTCAGTCAAAACGGTACAGCCGTTCTTGTGTCATGTTAGTTACACTTTATTTTACAAATACAGAATCTAAATCTTTTTCTCTATAACTATCCTAGAGCCGATAAATGCTTGTTACCTTTGACAATATGACTTTAACAATGTCATATACATGTTGGAAGACGTCGCAGTGTGTGGCGGCCAGCGCGCGCCCGAGTGCCGCCAGCGCACGTCGCTTGTGTCCCGGGTCCGGCTTGCGGCACTCCGCCAACAACGCGTTCACACATTCACTGGCTAATGTCGGGTTTAGTGGAGCCTCGCCCTCTTTGACACTGCAAATAAAACAAGGAATATATAAAAAATCCTAACAAACAAATAAACAAACGTATAGATTATTCTTCTATGTATTGACTGTTGCCCGCGATCCGTCCGTGAGAAATTAAGAAAAAACTTAGTAGCTTTTATGTTCTTCATCTATGCCAAATTTCAGCGAGAACTATTCAGCCGTTCTGGAGATACCTTCTAACAAACATTCGCATTTATATAAACTAACGTGCAGAGATCAGCAAGAGCATCAAGCAGATGATGCTTGCCGTCGAATGTCTTGCCATGTGCGGCGGCCAGCGCGGCTCGCAGCAGAGGTTCCCGCTGTGTGCCCAGTCCGCACGACACCTCCGCGCATAACGTCTTTATGGCAGTTGCACCCTGTAAAAAATAGGAAAATCTTAAATTTGCTTACCTTCCGTTAAATACTTTTAACAAAAAAGGCTATATTAATAGTACAGTATAAGACAATTATGTATCCTGTAAAGTAAACAATGAGAATATTGTGAGAGAAAAAGTCACAAAGAGCAGTCGCAATCCTTAGAAATGAGAAACAGTCCCATAGAGAGAGATAGAAAAAGGGAGTAGATACATTTGTAAGATTACGTATAAAGAATAAATATAATTTGCGACATCAGTAAACCATATTGTGGTCTTTGTCCTTTCAAATAGAGTAAAAGGGATAGCCATACAAGTGTGACGTCAGTCCAAACTCAGTGTAAGAGAGAGAGGAAGACAATGTTGTGAGTATGAGGAAGAGGGAGACAGAGAGATGTGTGACCTGTATCTTCTTGGTCCAGCTGGTGGCGGCGAGCGCGGCCTCGAGGTGCGCGCGCAGTGCGGGCAGGTGCCGGCGCATGCCGCTCTCGCGCGCCGGGCTCAGCTCGCTCCACAACTCCTCGAACATCTCCACGGTACTCGACTCTGATACACAATACTATTATATCAGTATACAAACATCACGTGAGGAAGCTACAATTGCCTATTTTAAATTAATTCATAACTACATCAAAGTTATCTTAATAGAATAACATGTTTCAATTTTTTTTTCTATTTATTATAATTATTTTGATATATATATATATATTATATTTTGATATATATATTTGATATATAGCTTAGAGAATTAAAAATTGTAAAATATATATAAAAACTACTACGAATAAGACCATATTAATGGTAGTCCCCCCCCCCCCCCCCGTACACCGAGTCTAGGTCATCGGCTGGCGACGCTCATGACATTTACCTTCATCTTTAGGCGCATGCATGGCTAGGAAGACGACCGGTGCAAGTATTTCTTCATTGTCCTTGAGATGGTCCGCCTTGGCCTTGGCGACGGCGCGCAGCATCAGCGCCACCGCAGAGCGAGACACATCATCTTCTTTAGTTTCGTACAAGTTTATTAATTTCTTCATCAACTTCTCTATAGACTGGCTCTAAACACAAGTTTACCTTTATTAGTACAAGTAAATAAAAATTATGTAAATAAACAATATAAGTAATTTAAACTATCTCTTTCCGTCTCTCTTCTTTACATTATAATATTCCGCTGGCGGAAACTTATTTGTAACATAGTTTTGCTAAAATATTTCACGTAAAGTCCAAGAAAATCTTTGAACTTTCGTGTACCTAAAGGCCTAGTAAATCAAGACAATATTTTATCATCTCATAGCTGTATTCTGACTTTCGACTCACGTTTTATTATTTTGTACGTATGATTGATAATAAAAATTATATTAAGTTTAATCATAGAAAACCTTACCTTAGCGAAGGCAGAAACCTGTCCAAGCGCCTCCGCATAGTTCTTCCTAACAGTAGGGTTTCTGTCGAAGGCCCCATTCAGTAGATGTGTCATCAGCTTGCCGGCGACTGGCTCGAGGTCTGTGCGCAGATAGTGCGCAGACAGGACTATGAAATGCGCGCAGGCAACCTTCGTGCCCAGCTGCGGGGACTTCATCAGCTCCAACATCTTGGGGAGCATCTCCTTCATACTGTCTATTGTGATGTATGGCATGCACTGGAAATAAACTTTGATATCAAATAACAACGAAGAATTTATATCCTAAATACGAATAAAATGACTAAATTCATTAAAAGATTGTAGGACAAGAAGGGGACATGGATTTAGCGAAGAACGCAGAGAAAGAGGAAATATCCTGCTTCCCCTCTGTTTATTAAACGTATTGCACGCATCGGAAAATGCGGATGTCTTAGGCAACGGTCACTTCGCTATTTTGGCGAAACAAGGTGGCAATTTACGCGTTTGCCTTCTTATTAGCAGACTATTGTATAAAAAAACAGTAACGTCAGGCAGGAAATCAGTCAGTGAGACAAACCTTGACAACAGTATCGGTAGTATAGTGATGCTTGGTGGCATTAGCTCGCAGGTCATCGAGCACCTCCCTTGTGCTGGAGTCAGCGAGCACGGTGCTGAGGTGTGAGAGGCGCGCGGACTCCAACTCGCCCGCCGCACACACCAGCGCCGGCACCAGCCGCGACACGAACCCTGACACCTGCTCCCCGCATGATGTCACCAGCCGGGACACCGTCAGCAGGCTGGGGACCACATACAACCTCTGTCACATTACTAACTCAAAAAGCGACCTAGGTCTTAACGTAAAAGTGGGTCGTACAAAAGGAAATGAGTACTTCGGCTACCTTTAAAAAAAAGAATTGGTTTGATAGTACTAACCAGCTATTTCATCAAGAAAATTAATAGTTTATTTATGCAAAAAGAGACAATAACCATTATGAATACATACAAATTCATACAATTTAATATGGATACCTAGTGGTTGGCCGCGACTGCGTCCGTGCGGAATTTAAAATAAAAATAGTTTTACCTAGCCTTTAACTAGCCAATATCTTATTCCAGACTGTGTTTTAGATGTATAGTAAATTTCATCGAGATCCGTTCAGTCATTTTGGAGATACCTTCAAACAAACATTCATCCATCCATCTAAACATTCGGATTTGTAATATTAATAAGAAGAAGATTACATTATTAGTAAGATGTAATATCGTGCGTACCTGACACTCCTGACTTCTTTGACGAGGTTGGTGATGCCATTATCAAGCAGTACGGGCAGGATGGCGTCCACCACACGCTTGCCGTCCTTGCCCTGCGCTACATCGCACGCCTGCACGCACAGCTACACACAAACAAACAAACAAACCGTTCTTACGTGTCATTTTGAAGAGGACATAAAGTTCTAATCGACGTTCTCGCAGTGAAGGAAAACATCGTGATGCAATCTGCACATATTTGGAAAGAAATTCAGATATGTGTGAAGTCAACTCACACTGGACCAGCGTGGTTGACTATAGCCTAGTCACCCCTAGGGTAGGCTCTGAGCTCCTCAGTGGGGACAGAGCTGCTGATGATGATTCTAAATATTACCTTAGAAAGTACTGTAGCGGTGGCTGTAGCTGCGAGACGCGTGCCCTCGTGCACGTCATCCATGACGCGGAACAGCTGCGACCAGATCGTAGGCAGCTGCTCCAGAGACTCGTGCAGGCTCTTCGCACCTCTGACAACACATCACATAGCCACATAAACCCTGACTTCGCTATTATATAAACTGTTTCTGAGAGAGCTAGAGCTATGCCACAAATGTATTGATTTTAATTTCCTGAAGAGTTCTAGGTTGCGTTTTTTATAAAGCAATACAAGCATATTGATACCTTACCTCAACAGATCAGACAAAGCGTTGCAACAAGACATCCTCACTCGCCACTGGTTCGATGTCAGATTTGCCACGAGGTCATCCAATATCTCTTTATGATATTTTTGAACCTGGACGATAAAAACCATTTTTTTTATATCATAAGGTGGCAAACGAGCGAGCGGCCACCCGAAATCGCTGAAATAGCGAAGTGACCGTTGCCCATAGACATACGCAATTGCATATGCGTTGCCTACCTTTGATCGACGGAGGAGAGGATGCAAAGAAAGAAAATATCTTCCCTTTCCTTGCATCCTCTCATCCGGAAAGTCCACTTCCACTTCCCATCCTTTCCTTATAAAGAAAAGGATGGGAAGGGAAAGAGGCCTTAGAGGACTAAATTAGGCCTCCGGGACGCACACTCATCAGACGAAACGCGGAATTGCTTTCACTTGACGCCTGTCTTCTGTGTGGTCGTGGTATTAGACCGGGCGAGCCGGGCCAATTCGTGCGAAGATGTTAAAGCGGGCTCTACCACTGTTAATCTCTACTGCTCTACCATTGTGTACCTTCAGGAAAATTACCGAGCCTTGCATACATTTTTGATACATAGAAGTTTCCTTAATTTTATCTCGCCGCACTCTTCGCGTTGTCTGGTTTATATTATTCCAGTCCAGTGATCGTAATCAGTACTGTACAAGTTGTATTGTACTGTACAGTAGTAATCAGTACAATACAACTCGGAAAATGAAAAGCGACACTAAAATTGCCCATATCCAATGTTTTTTTTTCTTTTTTGAAATATTAACTGATTGTTGTGAATTTACTAATATTTCCTGTACCATTTCTAGTAAGCTCTAGGTTTATGATAGGATGTAGTTTACAACAATAGCTGAACAGCAGGATTCGAACACCCGAGCGTGATCGGAACTCCGTATCTTTAACCATTAGGGTATTGACGCTATAATGTTTATAATTTTTTTATAATCCAGCGATAATATCGATCACTGGAGTGGAATAATGTAAACCGTCATGAAGGAAGTCCAGTTATTGAGGTGCAAGGCGCGTGCGACTGACCGTGTGCTGCGTGTTGGGCACGATGGCGTGCCAGATGGCGGCCATGGAGTGCTGTATGCGGGGCGTGGGGTCGAAGCGGTACCGGTAGAGACGCGGCACTATCTTGGGCAGATGGTCGGTCAGCTGCGCGCCCGCCTGCAGCGCTATCGAGTGGAACCCGAACGCCGCGCCTGACAAATACATACATTTATCATTTATCTATAACAGTATTTATCGTATTTACATTTCTAAATACATTTTCAAATATGTACGGTGTTCAAAATATAGTAATTTTTTTTTATTTTCATAGCAAAATTTTGATTTTTGTAACAATTGTAAGATAACATGAATTTAAGTAGATTTCGTAGTATATCTTTAGATTTTAGGAATATTTTTTTTTAATTAAGTTTTGATCCTGTTCATAAACAACATTACCTTTCTTGGAGTTCCAAACAGAGTTGTGATGTGCCAGATGCATGAACTTATACAATAAATCGGGCTGGTTCAGGTCTGACGCTAGAGAGCATAACTCCTTGTAAGTTGAAAGATTGCCCCTGTATAAAAAATACGAGTAAATTAAATAATTTAACGATATTATTGATTATAAAACATGAAATAATTTCAACAGATTTAAAAATGTAAAATACTACGTGATATAAAAAAATCTCATTTAGTAGCCTATCTTCCATTCAATTGTTCTGGAGTTACGTGATAATATCTATCCATCCATCCATTAGTAAAATAGTAAGTTTATGAACCAACCCAGTGGGAGCCTTTCCAAGCTGTCCCTCTTCAAATATCTTGGTATCATCAGTGACCTGCGCCACGGATCTCTTCCCGCTGGTCAGCTGCTCAATTATATCACCCACCAGCGCTTGCTTACGACTTTCATCGGAATTCTGATAAACAAGGCTAAGACCTTTGCTAGCTACGTCTTGTACTATATCTGTTTTACAAAGCGGTATATAAAATTACGATATACTATACAAGACAAATAAAAAAAACACATGAACAAATAGTGACACATCTTATTAAAAAGCAACTCTTTGTAAGTATTGAAAATGGGTCTAATAAACGGTTAATATGACTAGTACATTTTTTTAAATAAAATATTAGCAGATTTTTTTTTGTAAATTTATTAATATTTCTTTTACCATTCCAACTAAGCTCTAGAGCTTGTGCTAGGATATCGTTCACGACAATAATCGAATGTCGGGATTCGAACCCCCGACCTCGTGATCGGTAATCCGTATCCCTAACCATTAGGCTATTGACGCTAATAATTATTTTCCAATTCTTTAAAACTACGCTTTATTCAAAAGAATAATTGAACACGCTTTATGAACATGTTTAGTAAAATCGTAAACACTATTATTATGTAAGTATTAAAAATTTAAATAAGTTACTTACCGCTATTCTCCGAGAGATAATCCATGAATACATTCTGGAGCAGCTGCAGACTGTTTCGTATTGGCTCTCTGTCGGAACAATTCTTCAATAACGCCAACAACCAAATACTTGTCGCCTGGAATTTAAAATCAAATGTTATTAAAAAAGTCAAGTCTCCAGAATCTTGGTGTGGAATTAAATTATTTACCTGTCTTGAATGTGGGTGAGGATGTTTTCCTATCTTAAACAATTCTTGTAACAGCCATTGTAGTAATTCATCGTTCTCCTTTAAAGCCTCTAAATCTCTTATCTTTGCATCACCCTGTGTAAAACAAAGAACATTAAAAAATGGACTTGGAATTATTCATCATCATCATCATCAGCTCACTATACGTCCCCATTGAGGGGCTCGAGCCTACCCCAAGTTAAGGGTGATTAGGCCATAGTCAACCATGCTGACCCAGTGCGGGTTGGTTGACTTCACACATATCTTTGAATTTGTTCTCAGATATGTGCAGGTTGCATCACGATGTTTTCCTTCACCATACGAATTATTAGTGTGAAAATATTATAAGTTGTATTAAAACTCACCTCTCTCGGTAACTCGGTCCATAAATCTCTATTTTCATTAGAGTTAACACCTTCCGCACAAAGCACGAGCGACTCTCCAATTTGTAAATGAATTTCGAATTCCTTACTCTGAAACAAACGATCAAAAAAATATAATTAGTAAAAAAAATCATTGATTTTTTAAATTTTAACTAGACGACGATATTCTTAACTTTAAAACAAAGTTTAAATTTTAACAACAGTAATAACAAATCTGCTCATGTCGAATTAAATAATGTTCTACATCTATGCCAAATTTAATACTTCTGGGGATACCTTGTAACAAACATCCATCCATCCATTTAAACATTTAACTTTATTATATTAGTAGGATTAGGACAAAAGTACAGACAAGTTAGTTCATTTAATTTATAAATACATACATCTTTAGCCATTTGCAGGAATCCTTTGACGATCTGTTTCGCAAATATCAATCTTTCACCACAACACATCAAACCTAACGTATACAACGCCCTTTCTTTTACTTTGGAAGGTAAACTTGGATTCCCTACAATCCTGAACAGTCGCTCTGCAACCGTATACTTTGTTACTTCATCGTCAGTAACAATGTCTTTGTGGTTAACATTGAATGGATTGTCTGTATGTACCATGGCTTCTTGTTTAGCATTCATATTAGGTAAAGGCAAAGCGCTGCATCTTACTAACAAAGATACTGAACTAACAGATGTACTGACTAGTAAAGTCTGAGGACTTGCGAGGAAATTACCTGAAAATAAAAATATTCACTGGCCACTTTGAAATGAAACGAGTAATTTTATAAGAAAAAAAAAATACCATAGATTAAAAATACTTTAAACAGATATATTAACATAGCTTTTTAGTAAACTAAATCTATAAAATAATTTAAGTACAGACACACAATTTATTACATACGGTTCAATTATAATTATAATGAGATGAATTTAAAAAACTTACCCAAACATAACGCGCCATCTTGATATGGCTCCCAGGTTGACGGATTGAATCCTTTCCCGCCAAATTTGCCGCGCTTTGACAGCGCTATACAACGTTCACAAAGATGACTAAACGCTGAAATATAACCGCACTGAGCCTCTAGACCTTTGTTACCGCGACTTTGTGCAACGAATTCTTTTATTTCCTTTTCAATTGCTGATTTATTGCTTGTATTTGCTGTAATAATCGCGTAAATGACCGCGGCAATATCACGTATATCCTCTTTCGTGCTAGTTGTAAAGAGATTCATAAGGAATGGTAGCAGAGAGACATATTTTGATGCTATAATTTCTGGTACACAACCAACAATGTCCAAAAAGCATGTTAATGGCATCAATTCTGAAATAAAAAAAAAGTTTTTATATTTTGTTTTTAGAAGATATTTTCTGTATACTTATTCATCCAAAATAATATTACCTGGGCACGCGTTAAGTAATGATGTGATCATAGTCAGGTAACGTTCAAGTACTTCTGTCTCCAGTAAATTCTCTCGGAAATATTTAGCGAGCAGAGGTGAATTACTATTGGGATGGTTTGAGCAATCTTTTAACTTAGCATCACGGTTCAAACACATTCTCATATACCTTAATATCTGTCAAACAACATTTTAATAAACTCGAGTTAATTATTTTTAAACAAGACCTCATTTAATTAAGACCTTTGGCATTCAGGAGAAAAATACGAATCTAAAAATGCCAAATTCTTTAGATTAGTCCAGGTATTTAGGCTGTAAAAGGTCACAATCATAATGAAAAAAAAATTACTCACTTCCTGGTAAGTTTTTGGATGAAACTGCAACAAATGGTTACCAATAACATATCTGTGCTTCGAGTTTGAACCTTTCTTCCTCTTTTGTATCTGTTCCCATACATAATTTACCACGTCTTTGAAACTGGGAGTTTTTAACTCAGCCGTTGATTCGTTGTCTTTCCGTGCAGGGCCCTCATCTAAGTTGACAACAGCCGTCTCTTTCTTACTCACGTTGTTCACTACATCTTCTATCTCGCTCGCACGTGATGTGCCGTATAGACATTTTTGTGATTCGGTTACAATGTCGTCCTGACTGTTTAAAAATCATAAATTAAATTAATTACTATTTGAAAAAGGAACAAAACCTACATAACTTATTGCGAATTTATTAAGACAAAGGGCGAGAAAATAATTAAATGAGCAAACAAATAATTATCTGGCAATTTTTAAAGACCACTGACTTCTATAAATGGACTGGTTATAAGAAGTAGTATTTTGTGCCTAATTGATTTTTGCCATTTTGGCGCTGATGGTAGCAGTTTATAGTTCTTAGCTATTACGTAACATCAACATGCGCGTTTAAATCGTAACAAAAGCAAAAGCTGTCATTTCCATGCAATGGCCTATCCATTTATAAATAACAGTGGTAAAGAGGCTTGTTATCTTTTTGGTTTTATGTTTAAGCTTACGTATCTCCGCTGGCGAGCAGCAGCAGGTAGCGCGAGGGCACGTAGTCCTGAGGGAACACCACGGAGGAGTACCGCATGGCGATGTAACGGATCATCGAATCCTCACTGTGCATGTAGCTATTCAAAACAATTCACATCATGTTCTTATTATCTCACATTGTTATGACAACCTAGTTACTAGTGCTGGCGCAGCCGCGTGTCCTTCTGGCATATATATATATATATATATATTTTAATAATTTAACATAACATACACATAATGAGAAAATTACATTACTTTTTTTATTACCACAATATATACTAAAATCCAGGACATTTTTCTGTTGTATATTCATCTAAATGGTCTTTAAATATATTGTCAAAATTCATATTAAGAAGAAAAACATATTCAAGAACACAAACAGGTTAAGCTATGCGTAACTCTAATCATGAAACTTAACTTGTATTAAAATATATCGTCTCTGTTATATCAAAAGAAGGAAAAGAGATGACAATATGTTTCGCTACAAATATTACAACAATGAGAACAGTAACACTCACTGATCAAGCAATGCGTAGAGCGCCAAGGCTTGCGGCTCGTCGTATGGATTGGGGCGAGGCTTCTTGCTCTCTGACGCTTCATCCACATCCATGTCGTTGCTGGTGCCCGCTGCTGATGTCTCCATTGCTTCTTCCTTACCTTCTAAATAAAGATTCCACACTTAATGTGCTTTGTATATTATATACTAGCTATCGCACGCGACTCCGTCTGCGAGGAGTTTAATAAAACTTTATTAAAAGCGTATATCCAGACTATGTTCAGCATCTATCAGTCAAAACAATAGACAAAAAATCTCAAAATTGGTTTTTCGTTTTCAGTACCACAAATACATCGTGTTCACGAAAAATGCTTTTTTATACAATATCACATACAGACAGACAAACTTTTATTTATATGAATATATGTTTGATTATGATTTTACCTGGTGTATGCATTGAGTAAGCGTAGGACATATCGAGGAGTGCATCACGCAGCGCTGTCTTCATCTCGGGCACAGCTTCCGGAATCTTCTTCACAAACTCCTCCAATAATATGAACTGCTTGTTTATAGTCTCCGGGCATTTTAATGCCAAACGACCTGGAAGATAGTACTAGATGAAATGATTCCATGCTATTTTCCCATAATCTGAAGGGTGGAGTTGGCGCATAACTTCTTATCATCAATCAAATCATCAATAGGGGTAAAAATGACTTAAGAGAACAATAACTTTAAATATACTATATTAGTTTTGTTAAAGTATAGGACCAAAGTAAACGATTCACAATAAATTTAATGTATAAACTTACCTAAGCACATATAAGCTTTGGAATGGTGGTCAGAATACTCGTCTGATCTGATCAGTTTTAACAATCCATGCAAGAATACAACACCAACTTTCTTTAACTGCTCTGAATCACCGCTAAAAGTTAATAATGACAATATTTACATATGGAATGTATTATATATTATAATTTAGTGCCGTGGCCTTCGTACATTTTTTTTTACACAGTATCATGTCAAAGTTGGTGAAAAGTTAAAATGTTCTAAAATTTCAAGAAAACAGTCAAAGTTAATTATTTTTTTGTGCTTAAATTACGAATGTTTTGGTCCAATTTTTAACTGCAATTTATAGCGATGTTACTTAACTAGCTAATCCAAAAAAGATTGCAGGAATATCTTCATATTTGTAGCCACAGTGTCTAATTATATGGTGGAGGGTATCAAAGAAAAGGTACAAAAGTTAATGAAACTTTAAAAAAAAATGAGTTAGATTTTTTTTTAATATTTTCCCTCGTTTTATAACAGTTTTATCGTTGAATTTTGGGACACGCTGTATATTCACTTACTTGTTAATAACATTTAATAAAAACATCAAAGCCATATTCCTGAGACGAGAGTTTGTATTTGCATCAAATAGTGACGAAAACACGACCTGAAAGAAATTTAATTTATTATATGGAACTAAAATAAACGTAATAAGTAGCCTATGTGTTCTTCCACATTATACTCTAACTCTATGGTAAACTTCAGCGAGATCCATGAAGCTGGTCTGGAGACACCTTCACACAAACATCCATCCATCCATCCATCCAAACATTCGCATTTATAATATTAGTATGATTCTGTTTAGTACATAATATTGTTATAGAATTTAATACTAGCGATTTCATACGTGCAGAATTATAAAAAAAATTAGTAATAAATATAGCCAATGTCAACCGAGGATAGTGAAGCGTCCCAACAGTGAAGAAATTTTTCGGTTCAGTAGTTACAAAGCCTATTCAATGCAAACATTCAAACAAACAACCAAATTTGTTGATTATTTTATTATAGAGAACATTTTACCTGTACACAATGCGGGAACATGATAGCCGGTCCCGTTGCTTTGTTTAAATATTGAATTAACTTCAATCGTAGTCTGGTGCAAGCGGCAACCTAAAATTATACAGATTAGACTATTTATATGAAAAACATGACATCCAAAGTTCATATATATAAGCGATTCATAATATATTTGTATACCTTACGATCATCTGATGGCGCTTTCATACCTCCCCAAGTGCCGAGGTACAATGAGTACAGGGGACCTACCACTGCTGGCTGCGACCAGTCCACGGAACTGTAAATAACAAATAACGACGTATGATAACTAGTGAAAGTGACTTTATACAATTTTACAAAACAAAAAACCTATTTCAAAACAAAGCAAACAAAGCAAACAAATGCAGCTAAAAATCATTGCACACTCTTGTAACTAATTAATACATCAAATTTATTGCCAAATTTGCAAAAAGTGACATAGTTTTTATCACACACATAAAAGTTATGACATTTTAAAACATACAATATTATACTACAAACAAAATCTCAGTGTTACCTGTTCACTCTAATAAGCGGGCTGTTTGCATGGTTGGCAACACTGAAGCGTGAATCAGCCGCTGCCACAATCAATGTCAACAGGATATCATTCATGTTGAATATATCCTTGCTTATAAAATTCACTATTGACAGTTTCATCTATAAAGAAATTAATATATTACATAAGAAATTATTTACATATATTTTCATTACTATATTACCAGTATGCTAAATGCAAATGGATGTATGGATGGATAAATGGATGTTTGGTAAAAGGTATCTTCAGAATGGCTAAAGGGATTTTGCTGAAATTTGGAATAGATATAGAATATAGCCTGAAAGAACATGTAGGCTCCTAATAAAGTTTTTTTATTGCCCGAGACAGACTCATCATGTGACAATACACCAAAATGAGTTAATTCAAATCTTTGCTTACCTCTTCTAACTGGTTGGGATTTAATTGATTATTACCCACTATCCTTTTGTATGTCTTCATACTCATTCCTGGGGGTACTTGGAACTCACTCTCACCCTCATGTGGTAGAGCCCTGGCAAGTACATTTGAATGTTAACCAACACATATAAGAGATATTAAATCATTAATATCATTTTGAAATAATAATGCTAGTATATTTATATATGTTACTCAAAGATGTGACAAATCTATGCACCTGTATGGTAACAGCAAAATATCCAATGCAAACTTTAATATAAGAGATGAAACTTTAGGCTTTTCCTTCAAATTCAGATCTGTCTCTTTTATATCACCTAGGAGAGGCATCACAAGCATTAGAATCCTGAAAGAAACAATTACAGATTAGTTTACAAATAGTATAATTTGAGTAACTTTATCGTCAAATTTTATTAAAAAATATGTCAATTATTATCCATGATTCAAAGATACAAAAGTAGGTAAAGGAGTAGCCCACAAGCTATAATTCTTTGACTGGGCACTTGTGGCCGGAGACCACAAAAAGTGAAGAATTTTTAATGTCACAGGTCAAAAACCACTTTCAATTGATGCACTATAGTTTGTTATGTTTGTAGAAGAATGTATTGAGAATAATAAATTTGTAACATACCCATCTTGATGGGGCTGAGGTTTGTTCTCTATGGCCTCGAGCAGAGAAGGTGTCAAACTAAGTTGCTGTTCCCGAGGCAGTCGTGGGAAGCCCATTGTTATGTATATTTTAGAAAAATTCTAGAAGAAATTAACATAGCAATGTATAAACTAATTTATCAGACATTAACTTTAACTGATATACTGGTACTTGCATTTGAAACAAAAACATGTAAAATAAATTCAAAATCATGCATATTTAAAGTTTTTAGCTAAACTGAACATATAACTTTATAATTTGGAACCAACATACTAAATAAGGTGAAATAAATTATTCATTTATATGACTTATCTACATAAGATGCTACTTCATGAATTCTCAACAAACTCCTATGTTATTTGTCGTTCTGGTACTTACAATAATAAAACTATTAGCAGCGGGGTCTTTGTATAACTGCAGCAAGGTCTGCACAGGCAGCTGAACATCAGCACGACATTTTATTCGCTTGTTCACATGCACCAATAACTCCATTACTTTTGTGCGAACCTAAAATAGCAACAACATTGTTTAATTAACTTTTTAGCAGTACCTTACAGTAGTTAAATGTATAATGCAGCAAAATACTTGTTCATAGTTTATACACCTCAAGATTTTTTATTTTCTTCATGGTAAATACTACTGGCTATAATTAGATAAGTGGATAAAAAATATTAATTATTTTATATCAATAACCTTCTGATCGAAAATTCATTTTTTTTATTTAAAAAACAACAATCAATGCAATATAAAGCAAACTAACTTGTTCATGAGGTGATGATAACTTCAAGATAACAGGAGGTAGGAATCTATTGAGACAACTCTCCAGTTGTTCATCGGTGTCCACATTTCCTAGCCTCAAGAATACGCGATCAAGAAGAACTGAAAGGAAAACAAGCATCCGAAAGTGAAGACAATTATAAAAGAAATATCAATTACTTTATCTCAAACTTAATATTTTTGTAATACTTACGAAGATCGTTTGAGCAATCATTACCAGTTTCTGTAACTTCCATTTCAGACATTTTTATGCATTTAATAAAGAGATTTCGTCAAGAATAGCATATATATTTTAAATAATACTACATACACGATGACAGGCAAAAACTAACTGACTTGACATCTCATGTCAACTGTGGCGATTATTTGACATTCTTTACTTTTAAACTTGGGTCAAGACCAAAGCAATTAAAAATTCATCCATATTTTCAATAAGTTTCCATTTTTTTCTTTTTAATTTGGTAAAATCATTTTTTTCTCCGTCTTCCAATCCTATCAAATAGTAAAACCAAAAAAAAATCTAAAGGGAGAGGAAGTTATTCAGATTTTGAGGTAAGGAATAATAACAATAAGTCATTAAAAACATTTTTATTTTCCAAATTGAGCTAAAATATATTATTTTTTTGACAATTCGAAATTTATAAACGAGAAAAACCTCGAGTAAATATCACATAAGTAAAATACGAAAATGTTGTTACTCTAAAACATTTACACGTCTTTTGTCCTCATCGCAATAAAAAAGTAGTCACCATGTTTCTCTTCAATAACCAAAATATATTTGTCACATTTCCGAAACGTTATAAAAGAAAACAGATAGTTATATCTTTATTAGATCTAATTATTATAAGCATTGACTTAGCAAAATTTTCGTTAATGCTTCCTGAAAATTCATACAATTTTCTCACAATTATCGCAACTTTATTATGAATACAAACTTGGAACTAACACACTTTATTGTAACTTACCTCGCACCTCTAATATTGCTTAAATTCAGTTAAGTAAACACTTGCATTTGTAATTTATGTGTACAAAAATTTAGGAATGTTAGTCTAAGCAAATGCAAAGAAACTAACACAAATAATTAAACATAATTTAACTGCAGGGTTTTGGGTACAGCAACTCTTGTTTTGGCACATATTGCCATACCTTACATTCTCTTTGAGAAAACAAGAAAAACAATGTGTCAATATAAGTACCACTGCAGTTATATGAACAATGTAGTACTCTATTGTATACAATATCATGCCACAATTGCATCACCCTGAAACCTAAATCCAAAATAGCAATAATTTACTTTTACTATGGATATTAACGTTATATACATTTTTATCCAATAGTACCAAATCACAGGAATTCTACCATGGAGATAAAGGACAGTACACACTATGTTTGCGAACTTGTCAATGACTTCTAGTGTTGCGGTGTGTCTTCCGCTTTTCATGTCATGCACGCGGTTTAGGTTGTAAGCACAAAGTTGTAAGTAAAAATATATTGACAATGTTGTAAATGGCATATGTGTGAGAGTCACAATAAATTTTACATTTTACGTTTTGAACGATTCAATCTTCAGTCCATTTTGTCACTATTTGTAAAGATATTATTCGATGCCATGGGCAAATATCATGACGAGTCCGGGCTCCACCATCATGTGCTCGTCAACGTGTGTATTATCGCACTGCAGCACGAGCACCGCCTGCTTACCCGGTACTCTTTTGCACACGTATTTCTCATACAATCTGAAATAAGAATCATTGACTTTACTGGTAACATGAAGTGTGAACAACTATTGATAAAAGTAGAGAAAAAATAAAAGCTTTAAGTAGCACTACTGTCAAGAGTGGGCTGTCATCTGTCAAAATATTATACGTCATTCTAGCGAATTTTCACGGAAGACATTGCTATGACTACATTCAACAGAGAACATTGCATAAGAAATAAAGTGTTTTCTGTGTATCTGTGGTATATTTAGTACTACACCAACACTTGATCATGCCGACATGTATAGTTAGCAAAAGGCAGTTTTTCTTCCCATTCACTTGTGTTGTGTAAATTTCGCACCCTTTATCTCCACTTACTTTCAATATCTTCTCTGTCCCACAATCATACAATAACTTATAAAATCTCTTACCTCCTATTATTTTGTCTAGTTTCTAAAGATGAAAGACCAGGTGGCCATCTCCGTTCATGGCAGTTCTCCATTAGGTCATCTATTATATGAGAGGGGCAGCCTGATTCCGATAAACTTCTCTTAATCATCATCTGCAGGTATAAAAAATAACGTAGTTTTAATTATCTACATCAAGAAACAATTGCAATAATTGTGACTATTTATATAAGAAATATATAAATATTAATAATTTTAAAACTGTATAATTATTGTAGTTTATTAATATGATCTTAAATAATTCAGAGTCAATGAGAGTGATCCAATTTCATTGTTACAACTTTGTATACTTTTAGCAATGACATTGGAATCAATAATAATAAATATTATCGCATTACTTTTTAACTCACTTTATACAACTATAATAACATTAATGGTTGGAACGAATCTTCTCGAAATTGAAACCTTTACTTAATTACTATTCTTTCTTTAATCTGTGTAAAGTATGTGTAAATATCACGTCAGAATTTAAATGAAGACTTAACTCTTTAGTGGAATAGTCAAGCATGAAACAGATAGAGAAAAGAAAAAGATAGAAATAAGAGGAAGATGGGAAAAACGTTAAACTACCCTCACTCAAGTCATTAAATGGTCCTCCTTAGTACAATTAAATGTCTCATTTAAACATGCTTTTAGCACATTTACCCTAAGGGTGTCACTTACTGACCAATTTATACGGAGTGCGGTAGAAAACAAAATTTTAGGGATTGGTAAAATGATGTATTACCACTATATCGACTGGTAAAAGTAAGTGTATTACCACCTGCAGGACGTCATCAGGTGTTGATATCATACCACCCCAGCGCGTAACGCGAGCGCGGGCCAATGAGCTCGCCCAGCGCACCACCTCCTCCCGCTCCATCTGGTCAGCTAGCGCGCGCATCGCCGGGTTCGACACACGCATCGCGCGCATGAACTCCTGTCACATACGCACAATAATCATTGGCGCGTCAAGAGATCACGTAACCTTGGCTATCATAATGAAGGTCACGTCATCTCACAATAGTATTGTAATAATTTATCAATGATTATCAATGTAATAATTTTATGTTACATTTGCCACCTGGTTAAGCAAAACTTACATATGATAGCAAAAAAGTGACTATTGTATTTTCTATGAATCATATAAATAACCACAAAACATGTGTCAAATTATACAATAATATTACAAGGAAAGTCATGTTTTGAATAGAAATTTTGAATGAAAAGGAATTTTAATTTATAGATTTAAATAATTTACGTATTTCCTTATTCAATTGAATTACTCATGAATTATTCATCATCTGTAACTCTGGAATACATAAATGTAACCTTAAAAGGTAATAATATTCAATCAAGGCCACAACATTAATCCTCATCAGCTCACTACATGTCCCCACTGAGGGGCTCGGAGCCTACCCTAAGTTAAGGGTGACTAGGCCTTAGTCAACCATGCTGGCCCAGTTCAGGTTGGTTGAGTTTACACATATCTTTGAATTTCTTCTCAGATATGTGCAGGTTGCATCACGATGTTTTCCTTCACTGTATGAACATCGGATAAATGTACATATGTAAATCGGAAATCAAAAAACACATTGGTACATGGCGGGATGCGAATCCCGGACCTGCAGATTGCAAGTCAAGGGTTAAAACCCTTGAGCCACCGATTCTCGATACAAACTTTCTAAACAACATTATATTTGATTGCATTTCTTCACAATGAAACACATTCATAGTGTTTTATTTATGTTTTCGTTATTAAATACTTTTAAAACCATTCACATTGTTACTTACTTTTAGCAATGCCAACTCTCTTTTGTGTTCATTTATTATAAGTCTCTGTTCTGTAAGTTCCTGCTGGTAGTCTGTAAGCTTGCCTTGCTGCGATGCAATCAATACCCTCAGCTCTCTAACACAATTGTGCTCCGCCAGCTCATCTTTCGGTATAACAAGACCGCAACCCGCTTCACATGGCATTAGTCTTTTTGGGTTATATTCACCTGGATTTTAAATTGATTAGTAATAGTGTGGTTCTACCATAAAAAAACATATTGTTGTCTCCTTTGTTCTCTTAGTAAGAACAAAGACAACAATGTTTAAAAGTTAAAATATATAGTCTAAATTGATAATCAATAAGTCTAAAAGTACATGATGAGGAATGAAACTTTATAAACAAAAATATGTCACCTACTCTGAGAGTCCATTAGATTGTTTTTTTGGTGTATGACAAACTATTGTAAATTGCAGTATTATGTATTAACATACAGCAATTAATTTATTTGGGCATATAAGATATTAATCAGCTGCTTAGTTTAGGTCTTTATTTGTAACAGTATATTGGAATTGCATAGTATTTAAAATGTTTATACAAAGAAAGTAAACAATTTTATTTTTATAAGCAGATAGTATTTATAACATTGAAATGATTAATGCTATGAAAATGTAAAAATATACTAACAATCAACAAGATGTGAAGCTAAGGAGTCCAGTTTCAAAACTGCATTGCAACCGTGAGGTGCATTATCACAGCTTGTACAAAGTCTGAAACAACAAATAGATATATGTAAATAAAAAATATTTATAATTCATTAATCAATTTGTTTTACTTAAGTATTATATGTTGTCCTGATATTGTTTTCAGTCCAAAAAAAATATTAATTTTAGGCTAAATTCAGACATTACATACTGATATATTCATAAAAAAACTACCCTCTTGTAATTCTATATAAGATACAAGTTCTTGTAAATACAATGAATAATTTAAAGTGAAACATAGGTGATATAACTGAATTAAAATATTTATGTAGATTATGCTTATGTAGGAATGTTTTAGCAATGAAAACTCACAGTAACAGCTGCATGTTTAGTCACATTGTGTAATGTAGTTCATAAATATTGACATAGTGCATCAATAAATGCTCAATACCTGTTTAATTATAATGTAGTTTAAGCAGCAAAAACCAAATTTTATATTGGTATTTTACTTTTAAATACCTATTTTAAGTTCCAAGTATATATTGATCATATGATCAATGTGTACAAAAATTCTTGAATCATTTTCAAAACTAGTAATAATTTCTCAAACATTTTGCATTCTGTTTGAAACATTAAGTACTTGAATCAAAGCATGAGATTTTTACAAGTAAAATCAATCAAAACATAACCTGGTTTCAATGTTGCAATGAGGATCACATAACAAAAGTTGCGAAATCACACCAACCTGGATAGTAAGTTGCGTAGTATTCTTGGAACAGGTCTTAGCTGGCTTGCGGTGACCGCCTGGCGATCCACTGGACAAGTGGGTTGCCGACTTATCCATTCAGTAATACACGCACGACAAAATGCATGCTCACAGGCTGGCGCCTAAAAACACTCTTTTTAAAACCAATACACCCATGTTTATAGAAAAGTCTAGAAATATACCACACCTGCAACGGATCTTCTAAAACTCCTGAGCATATAGGACAAATTAGTTCTTCATCAACGTCACCTTGAAATCTTTTAATATCAAAGCCCATTATTGTTCTCAACAATAGTAAACATTAGCTATTTTTACTATTATTTACTATGTTTGCAATACTACTATGAACTTTTTATAAATTATACACTGGCACAATTTTACTATGAATTAGTTCACTGATAAATAACTTTGGTGAAGATAAGTAAATACCAACAAAAATTAAAGTTGTACGCATGTGCAGTGCATTGAATATAATTATTGGTGAATATGCTATTGCTATGCAATGCAACCCCGCAGAGTATATAACTGAAATTATTCAAGTACCTAATCAAGTTATTGTAAGTTTGGTATTGAATACGAGATTTATGTTTAAAATACTCTATTTACAGTTTACAGTACACAACACAGTCCACATTTCGCGCATATTATTATAAAGATAAAGATGCAATTGGAATTGCAAATGAAAATGTTGCAAATACTACCAAATCTACGGAGTATTGCCAACATCAATCTTGAATGACTTACTGTTGTGTATTTTTTAAAAATAAATTATTCAACATCCATGACTCTATGTGTGGTGTATGGTGTGTATACCGTAATAAATGCACAATTTGTATTTTGAAACTTTTATCATACAATAGATATTGTACAGACAAAGAAAAAAACTGAAAAAGTTGAAGTAGCAATGGGTAGTTATTTTTAGTAGGTTTTTTACAGAAAAGAAAACCAAAACCGGAAACGGAAAAAAAATTGAAAACTTGACTTTGTTTTATTTCTCTTGATTAATTTTAAAATAAATTAAAACCAATTTTCATCTCTTAAGCTCATTAATGATTTACACCTAATTATTTTTAATTTCATATCAATTTTCAATCAAAAAAAAACTCTTCGAATTCGTAAATGTTGTTTGGTAAATTAGAGACTTCGAATTCGAGTTCATATGGTAACACTATTAATTGCTGCCATTGCCAGAGGATCTGCCAATTTCCAATTCTTTTCCTCCTGTAATTTATTATGTCTCGCCTCAATTTGAACATTTCCGATTAAAATGGTTTAATACAAGAAGCTGTAGAATAGTGTTTATTTAATTTTAATTTTGGTACAAAAAGTGCAAAGCAAAGCCTGAAATATGAGTGTATTTAAATCAGCGATGGGGTACTTCAGTTCTGGAGGTGCCAACGGAGGCAGTGATAATGATTTTGTTGGTCAATTTGTAGAAATCGGGAAAATGAAACTGCGAGTAAAAAAAGTCATAGCTGAAGGTAAGTGATGAGGCAACATAATGAAAATATACAATAGCACGTTAACGAAAAAGTAGTACCAAAAAGGGCCTTCAAACGTCTCGGCCACTGTTCTCCACGTAGACTTGGGGGCGGAAGAGCCGAAAATAAATAGATTTTTTCTTTGCATATCTCTATACTCGAATATCAGAATAACTAATTGAATTGAGAAAAGATTGATTTTGAAAAACTCTTTTCATTTAGTTTATTCCAAATATATTAAAACTGTTAATTTTTCTGAAGTGTAAACATTGAAATACTTTTTGTTCACAAATTATTTCAAAACGCTTAATGATAAGACTCTACTCTACTATTTGCCTTATCTGCTTGATAATTATGTTTATAGAATAACATGTGATTCTTATACCTCTAGTTTTTCTTATAAATCTACTTGGGATATATTACTTTCATATTAGTAAGCTTACCTACAAACAATTAGGAGTCATTCTATGAAATATAAACTCCTATGGGTAGCGACTGATCTTTGCATATGCCCTAGATAATGACAATGTATCACATACAATTTTCACCATTACTCCTATTATATCATTATCCAGAATGTGTTTTGCAAAATTAACCTCATGGACCTTCTTATAAAAACATCATTCTCAATATTTGTGTTACATTTAAATATAATATGTATTTCAGTATACTTGTATCATTATTTATTTATAATTCATGATGTCTCTTAAAAAGAATACATAAATGTTTGCTGCTTTCATTCAGTTAAACTTAAATGTCACTTATATAACACATTAAATACAAGAAAAGTTCATTATTGTTGGTTAACATAGTGAAATCTAATAATGGTATTTATTTTATATTAATTAATTACACAGTTACACAATAATAAATAATCAAAAGGATACTACAACAATTTATTTAAAAGTGCATCTTAAAACCTTTACAGCATATAATTGTATTTAAATATGCAGTTATATTTTAAATACCCATTATGTATGTCAATTTGGAGTGGAATTGACTGGTTGTAGTAATTTTTAAATGTCTAATGTCTTTCACTAATAACTGTTAACTAATATTGTGTTAAAATATGTAAATATTGTCTTATTGGATTACAAAAAGATAAGAGCAGATAATGATATGATAATATTGCATTGCAGGTGGTTTTGCTTTTGTGTTTGTTGCTCAAGATATATCTTTAGGCACCGAATATGCTTTAAAAAGGCTAATGGCAGCTGATGAACAAGCAAACAAGAATATTATACAAGAGATTAGCATATTAAAAAAGTTATCGGGCCACCCTAACATAATAAAGTACATTGCTGCATCATTTATAGACAAATCGAAGACTACCCATGGAATGGGAGAATATTTATTGTTAACGGATTTATGTAGCGGAGGTAGTTTAATGGAGGCGTTGCAACATAGAGGGCAGGCATTTCCATTGCAAACAATTTTAAGAGTATTCTATCAGACGTGCAGGGCTGTGCAGCATATGCACAATCAAGTACCCCCCATTGCACATCGTGATCTCAAACTAGAAAATTTTTTAATATCCAATGAAGGTAATTATTATTTAATTTTTTTAGAATGTAAGTAAAGTCCTTGAACAGCTAGCGAAATGTTTAATCCTTCGTAAAAAATTAGTCAATTACATATTGAATAAATTTATTGACAGAGTGATGAATAATTTAAAATCGCCTACTAAAGATAATGGTTGATAATTTATCAACCCTGAAATCTTTAGCGGATGTCTCTTTGCTAATAACTGGGTCATACTTATAAGATTCAATTGCTTGAAGGCAAGCAATCAACAAAATACACTTTTATTAATGTTGTCTTGATTTGCATCTATTGTGACATTTAAACAATACAGTTTAACTATTTATATTGCACACTATTTAATATTTTTTCCTTTAAACTCTAATGTTAAATATTAATATGTAAATTACTATTTTAAAGTCCCGAAGGAGATAATTATTTTTATAACCATTGTGATGTATTGATTATAAAGGTTTCTCTGGTGACGTTTTCTCTTGTTTTGTTGCATGTGATTAATTATTTGATTATTTATTTTTTGTTCCTTATATATAAAATTGTATTCAATTTTATTTTCGATTTTACGTATTTTTCTTTGTTTTTTAATCAGCAATGTATTTATATCGTAGACGGATTGTTGGAATCAGTAAAGAACTAAGCAATTTATATAATATCTTTAATCTATGCGTCGTTTAAGTAACGTGGAGGTTATTTGAAAAATCGTTACATGTAACGATTTTGTTGTACTGATGTAATAATTAACCGTTTTTTTTATATTTTTTTAATAATCGCCACGTTTTCTTTGATTGATTCGTATTAGAACTGTGTCGGCTAATGCACTGATACTGGCTGATTATAATGATGTTACGATTTCGATTTCGAAGTTTACGAGAATTTTTTAATTTTATTTTACAACTATTTTTTTTGTTTTTTTAAACAATGTTCAAAATTATAATAAAGATTGGTAACATGGCTATTTGTCACTGGCGACTGCCTAATTTTTTTGGATACATTTATTTTTATTTTTTAGGTACGATAAAATTGTGTGATTTCGGATCGGCTACGACCGACGTATACGCACCAAACCCTTCATGGAGTGCAAACCAGAGAAATATGCTAGAAGAAAACGTAAGAAAATCGTTATTTAACCATAAAGATAAGATAGATTTTTTTAATGTGTTACCCGATTATATTAAAGACGTCACAGCAACGATAAATGAAAATAGAATGTTCTCTATTCGAACTTTGAGTGATATAAAAAATATACAAACACGTAAAAGTGAGAGAGAATGTACAAAATTTACGACCATTATTTAACCCAGAATTCAATAAGGCAGACTGCAGTATTTTCGTCCGCAACACTCATTGACCAATTGGAATCAATTATGCGAAATTCTCAACTGTCTTGCCTTTGTTTATTCGTATTGTAATTTAGTTTCTTTGTTAAGTTGATGTGTGTTGTTTAATTCGATAATAAAAAACCCTCGTTGAAAAGCTTGACAAACCATTTCTAAAATAGGTTAACCTCAGAGATTCCCAAACTTTTTTCTGTATTCAAAATCTTCCTGGTACATTTCTTGCTACATTTAATTTTCAATTTATGTACCCACAATATTTCTTTCTATCGTACACAGAAACCACATTCGAAATGACTAGTTTAGCTTTCTTGATATAACCAATGTTAATAATCAAATTGTTACTGTTTAATTCATTTATTACAGTTGGCTCAGTTCACAACACCGATGTACAGAGCTCCCGAGATGCTGGACACCTGGGACAATCGTAAGATAGACCATTCTGTGGACATTTGGGCGCTGGGCTGCATTCTGTACACGCTCTGTTTCATGCAACACCCATTCGAAGACTCCGCTAAACTGGCAATACTGAACGGCAACTATAACTTGAACCCCAATGATCAAAGATATAAATGTTTTCATGAAATCATAAGTAAGTTTTTTTTTGTTTCGTACTAAATGATTCTTAGTATTAATTACCCTTTTAATTGATATGATAATTGTATTGAAAATTACTAAGGTAATTACGATGCATTGGAGTATATTTATACGTCTTAAAATGTTAATATTACAAATAGGTTACTCGAAGTATCATTTTTGAAATATACGCAGTTACTGACAGTACTTTAATAATATATTTGGTTTATCTTCTTGTCTGAACAACGGCATTGTGAAGAAATCAGATCATGACCCAGTTTTATATAGGACGTAATATGGGAGCGATAAAGTTGGACTATTTTAATAATTAAAATACAAATATATTTTTAATAAAATGTCAGATCCGAAAATACCTCCAAGAAACAAAAAAGAAAAAAGCATACAGACGAATAGATAACCTTCTTTTTGAAGACGGCTAAAAATGAAACTTGTTCCTTTGACTGAATTATAGGGATTAAAATCACATCATAAAGTTTTCATATGGAGATAGCTTAAAGTATGTGTAATTTGTTTGCAGCCGGCTGCCTGACTGTGAACCCCGAGGAGCGGCTGTCGATCAGCGGCGTGCTGGAGCGGCTGGCGGCCATCGCGGAGTCCAACAACGTCAATCTGAAGCAACCACTCAAATTTGAGCGTAAAAAAGTTGAACAATCTGTGGCCACTAGCTCGCCAGGTAATAAGAAGTCAAGTAAATATTACACTACCATATACTAAGAAAAACCGTCGCGTATCATTTGTGATAAATTAGAAAAAAAAAACTTGGCCCGGCTCCGAAAAGTATCGGTCGACAACCGCGCTCGCTCCTACCCATATTTTTGTTCTGTTGCTATTGCGAATCGAGCTATTAATGGTCAAGTATTTTTTGACTTTTTACACTCAAATTTTCTTTCGTTACTCACAATTTTTTTTTGAGTTAATCTCTTTAGAATGTTTTAAACGAAAAAAAATTACGATGTGAGATGTCTTTAACATTCCAATGTTGTTTTTCGACAAAATATACACCACCAAAGGTAAGATATTGTTAACTAAATTGTTCTGAGAATGACCTATGAAGGTAGTATAGCATTTATTTGACTTTATTCATATTCTTTTGATTAACTAATATTTTTCGTGAACAGGAAGCCTAATAAGATATTCTTTCAGTGCTAAATATTTAATGTAAATATATATTAATGGAAAAAATCCAATTTTACTTATTAATTGGCATTATGGTCATAACAAAGACGTTATGTCAGTTATAAAAAAAACATAGGAAGCTATGGAGCTTTAATTAAATTCTTAAGTCTGGTATGGTAAACGAAGGACAAATTTCAATAACAAGAGTATAGAAATATTTTGAACTACTCTATAGTTTTCTAAAAAAAGACAGTAGAATACACTTATAAAGTGTGTATTTTTCTTTATATTAGTCATTTAAGATTTCCGTCACTAGATTAGGTTTAATCGACATTCCTTTTTAGGGGTTTAGTTTAACTTTACTACGACAAAAACCCCAATTATTAAAGTATAACTTTGTTATAAAATACGTATATTAAATAGCTTTGAAGTACAGCATTAAAACGGCTATTCATATTTATAATTGTGCTTTCTATTTCAACTTAAAATTTAAATTACAACTTTATGTATAAGTAAAAAAACTTTAGTAAAATCATGCTTACAACTTATAAAAAAAAATGGAAATATTTTTTTTGTAATCGTAAAATGTTAAAAAAATAAACGTGGATAGCCTAGTATATTATAATGCGTACACTAAAATCATTTTTTTAACAAAACAAATATATTCAGGTTATAATTCAAAAATTATTATCAACTAACATTGGTTTAAAGTATTTAGAATTTGCACTAACCTATCGGGTGGCTTTGTTACACGAATTGTGGCGTACATTTTGGCGGGCACTTTGAATACGAAATGTCATCGCTGTGTGTTGCTAGTCTTGAGGCTTATTTGTGTGTTGCCATACGCAACACATTCTTATAAATATTGTTCTGATGTTAAGTAATCTAAAAAGGTTAACATTCTCCAAGACAATACATTATAATTATTAAATATAGATTAAATCAGTATTTATTTTTTTATGTATAAATAATTTTCACTTATATAGTTTGCAGTAATAACGAAATGTATTGTCATTCTAATATTTGGATGCATCTTTCTGTTTTCACTGTAAATTATTTATTTAAGACACATCAATGTGTTTGATTATAAATAAACGAGTATATTATCATCATTATTGGTTTGTTTTTATTTATATTTGAAGTTTATTTTTTGCAAAGTTTACGAAATAGGAGGAATTCGAGTGTTGGGACTAATCGTTGCGCGGAAGATATGGGTAAAATAACTTACATTATGCTTTGTTTTCTTCACTAACTATTGCTGTTTTTACTAATTTCTAATCACTTATATAGCGGCTATACAATTTTAATTAAAAAGCACATTTTTAACTAACATTTTATCTGTGGTGGGTTTTTAGCTTGATTGCAAACAATTTTAACATTAACGATTTTTGTCTGTTCTGAAAATTTAGTTCATAATCATAAATTGCCATCATATAATGTTGTTTTCTTTTAGTTGTAAAAAATATATTCTAGTCACATAAATTGTGTTTTAACTACATCTCATATGGATTTTTTCATTTTTTTTACTTTTTTTTCGGATATAAGATATCTTCTTTCGATATTACAAGACGAGTTTTGCTATCTTCAAATGATCAATATTATTGCTGTTTCAATGGACCAATAATTTATCCAATCTCCGATAACAAGTTCAGAAACCAGGGTATTCAGTAATTAAATGATATAGTGTCAACTAAAACAGTTTTTTTATTGGAAGTGTTACGAGTGATGAAAATTAATGACGTCACATTTAACTTTTATGATACAAAATTACAAAGGACTACTATTTCTTTTTAACTGCTTCAGTACTGTAAGTCAATGTACAAGAGTACTTTTTCATCCTAAGCCTGCCATTTCCAGGCCTAATTATATAAACTGTAATGTTTGAATAGTGGAAGAAAAATTGACTCACGTCAATCTAATTAGAGATAACAGATTTCAAGATTATTGTTTCTATTTTACAGTAAATTTAAAATTTAATAAGTAAAATGCTCTTAGAAATTAAACGCTGTACTTACAGTGCTTTTAAAAATGAATGCTATCCCATAGCTTTGATTTTATTTATGTACTACTATTGAACCACACTACTCTGACAATATGTGATTGCATATTACGATGATTTATGCACGAAAAAGACCTAAATCGAACTTATTTACGTGAGACTAAAATCATCCATAATAATACTGCGCGTTATGTACTATCAAGGAATATGAGAACATGAAATTTAGGAATAATCTAAAAGATAATATAAGATTATACTAACACTGACTACTAACAAAAACCTAGCTTTTATTCTTTGCTTTAATTTGTAAATACGTTTATAAAAAGTTGTAATATTATTGACCAGTTTCAATTAATTATTTTAAATGACCTATATGAATCTATTTTTTTTTGCAACAAATTAAAATAGATAAACATTATGCTATTACGCTTGTTCTCTATTATAAGTAGATCTAAGATTACATAATACATATTCAGACGTTATCCAGAGCTAAACAGAATAATCCAATTTGCATGCGACATATACAATGCTTCATATTTGTTAGATTGAGCATATTTGAATTCATAGCATGTTTATGTTTATATTTATTAAACTAAGCCATTTGTCAAAAGATATAATTAAAAAAAAGATTAATATTTTTAATGAAATACTTGACGAAAAAAAAATCAAAACTTTTTTCGCTGACTGTACTTTGAGATATGGATCGATGGATGGTATTATTTGTTATTGGAACGATAAATTTGGAATAGAAAAGAAAACGACTGTTATCCAAATTTTAATACCCTATTTTGTTAGGTGAGGTTAGTTTACAAAAAAAGTTACTGGTTATCATTTTTAATTTTTAATATTAATTTTTTAATTTACTTTTTTAAATTGCAAAATGGAAAAAGACACGTGGCTTAGTTTGATAAAAATAAATTTAGTTTACTCCGTTGTTACATATCACGTTTTCTTTTTTCATTTTAGGTGTTTTCAACTTTTTCGGGTGCCCGATTGTTTTCTCGTTTAAATGACCCCGCGTGGCGCTAGCATGTCACCCATTTGGACAACACCCACTTTGACCGCTTGTGCTAGACACATGGATTTGCTCGCAATGATGAGTATTGTTTTTTATTTTTTCATACACAATACTTTTTATATTTGTTAATTTTTTTTTGTTTACCACTTATATCCTCTATAAGGTTTTTTATTTGTATATTTCAAAGTATTAACCATTTTCTATATAATTTTATTTGCAATGCATTTGTATTTAAAAATGCGGTGCTTTGCACCTGTTTAGAGTTTTAGTCTATGTAAAAGTTACCAATACAATATTTCTTAGACAATAATTGTTTAAATAACGTGAAAAAAATTATATCGTATGGTGTTTTCTCTGGGGACGATCGGCCTACCAATCAATCGTCTCGACGGTATTTTTTTCTATGAACTCAAACGGGCCAGTTAGAAATGTATCTCGTTGGGGTGATCGGCACAATGTGAATATTTTTGTCTCTATGACCTCAACCGGCCCAATGGTTTTTACACATTGGTAGGTCGATCGACTCACTGGAAGACAATCAATCGTATAGCATTCCAAAGAGGAATTGATTAAAGTGAAATTTAAATATATAGGAATATAATTCTAATAAGCATTAGGTTTTATTGTCAAGTAATCGAATCTGTATACTTTCAAAGCCATCTAGGCTGCTAAGATAACGATGGTAATAACCATAGCTCACTTTTAATTAAATTCCGTGTCTAATTAATTTGTGAGTTAAGTATTATAACTTAAAAAAAAGTTGGCTTAAGTATACTTAAAGCGTGGGTTAATCTTAATCTAAAAAATTAAAAAAATGTTTTACTTTAATTTGTCTTTAATAGGTGTATAAAATTTAATTTACCTGGCCACCTTTGGATACATTGGAAGCAGTAGATATAACGACGGAGAGTTCAAGGTCATGCAATTAATCAGCAATTTTATTCATCATGATAAAAAAAAGTAAATAATAAAAAAAATATTTACGTAGATTTAGTCTCTAAGGAGGTATTCGAAATATATTTTTGTCAATTTTATATTTGATTTTTTTTTTCGTAATTATATTGGTCTGTGTTATTTTTTTTTATTAAAATTATGGAATCACATTTACATTCCACGGTGCTTTTTCACTATATTAAAAAAATGTACTTAATAGTATCTAGCATGCATTCCTGGTAGCCTTTTCAATTTATAATTTTAATTTAATTTAAGAATAAAAATAATTGCAAATATATAATGTACTTATTCATTTTATATAAAATACCATAACTATGCAAATAGCTTATATTGTTTTAATTTTATTATTGCATTGGCTAGCTTGCTCGCATGTATTCATACATCGAAAAAATATAATTAATCTAACTGTGGGTTTCCGAAGCCAAAATCTCTGTATTAAACATTTTGTTATTTCTATATTGTCAATGACATTTTAGCTTCAGAAATTTAATTTTAACGAAAAGCTATTTTAATGTTTGATTTGACAGGTAGTGATGATTTTTTCATTACGAGTTTTATTTTGATAAAACCCATTCATTATATTTCGCCGCATTCTTTTCTGGTACACATTATTGAAAAAAAAAATACAACAAGCGCATTTTAGATTAAAAATATTTTTTATTACCTTATTATTTGGTGTAAAGGTTGTCGGCATATTCTTTGATAGTTTTAGTTCTATTGCGTATTTAAAAAAAATGTTTTTTTCTTGCATTTTTTTTAAAAATATTTTAATGGCTATCGAGTCGTCAACTATATTGTTTTAAACTTGTGATATTGTTTTTTTTTCAATTTTATTTTTGATAGCCAAAATATATGGCCTAGTAAGTAATACAATTTTTAGTGGATTTTATCAGCAAGGATCGAAATACAAAACATGTTTATATTAAGATTTATTGTAGTTGTTTTAAAACTTTTTACTTTTAAAATATCGTTCAATAATTGTTTTTCTAAACGTTCAAATGTTTATAAATTCGAAAAATTATAAAAAATTTAGCTCGCAATCTAGTAATATATATAATGGGTACTTAAATAATAATAATAAGTGTTTGAAGCTATTATTCACATTTAGATATTATTTGACACTTCCAAGGTTAAAGAAAAAAAATAAAAAAAGATATTTACAATCTCTATTGTAGTATAGGTCCACGAAATAAAATAATTGAAAATATGTATATTACATTTTTAATCTGCTTTATCTCATAATGATTCCAAAATTCTTAGAAAGTTGAAATATTAAAAAAATTTGTTAAATAGTTTATAGACAAGCAATATTTTTGTTACTATTAGGTATAAGTAAAGCATGTAAGATATTTAATTTTAGAAATAAATTAATTCAAAAATACTATACTCTTGTTTCTATCACCAATAACCTATTTCTTACAATCATCTTACAAATGTTTTGAAATTGAATTTTATAAAAATTATAACAAAAAATAAATAGCCAAATTTCATAAATAATATAATGAATAATAGTATTAATTAATTTGGTATCAATAATTCATAATTTAGAATGAAATGTATCCCTTTAAATATTTAATTTATTTTCAGTGTCAAAGGATGTGACATCGAACAGTGAAGAGACACCGAACTCGCGACCTCCGGAGCCCAGTCGTCCGCCGCCGCCCGCGCGCCCCGCACCCGTCCCGCAGTACCACGCGCCTCTGCCGCCGACACCAGCCTCCGGTGGCTTGTTCTCCTCCATCAAGGGTGGTGCTGGTAGCTTCCTCAAGAACCTCAAAGATACCTCGTCGAAAGTAATGCAAACTGTTCAGCAGTAAGTAATTGTTCAAATTTATCTCTTTTCTGTGTTCTTTATACTTGACTAACTTATAGTTGGTTTCTAAGACCAATATCCATGTTTATAACGACTAATTAACTACAGCCGAAACTAAAAAGTTTTTTTTCAATTATTAATATTTGTTTTTTTTTTGTTTCAGATCCATAGCTAGAACAGATCTAGATATTAGTTACATAACAAGTCGTATAATTGTGATGCCATACCCCTCGGAAGGTTTAGAAAGCGCTTATAAAACTAATCATATTGATGACGTACGGGTATGTATTTTATTACTGTCTACAGTCTACTTTTTTATTTATATAAAGCTTATGACGTTATTTACCCTAATTACATAAGTCTACATCTCTGCCATTAAATTATATCAAATTAAAACATATTTCTTAAACATAAAACAGTGTCAATTGCGTTTCTATAATAGAATAAATAAATCATTTTGTTTATAACAAATATACTTTAAGCGACTGCAATTTTGGTCCTTGGTCTCTGCTAATCCCTCTAGGTGGTGGGTGTGTGTTATTGTTAAAAAAGATTTGTGGGTAGGCATTCCTGGAGAGTCGTCACCCGGGCAAGTACTGCGTGTACAACGCGTGTCGCGGGCGGGTGAGCTTCGCGCGCGCGGCGCAGGACGCGAGCCGCGCGCTGTGGCCCACCCCCGCGCACCGCGCGCCCCTCCTCTCCCCGTACTACGCCCTGCTGCAGCACATGTACCACTACCTCGGCAGCGATGATAGAGCCGCTATTGTCATCACTTGTCAGGTGATTTACACAATACTTCAAATAGATATCATTTTTCAGACTTCCTGACTATTAATTTTGTATGCTGTCAATGCTTGCTGCCAACAATTTCTTTATACGAATCAATTGAAAAATAAATAAATTATTTAAATGGTTATGAATCAATTTTCTCGATATTATTAGTCATTGATTAATCGTGGGTTTCTGAGACGAATTTATGTAGTTGTTTGATCTCAGAAACCAACGGTAAGTGTAGTACATTTCTTTTTTTATTTTAGGACGGGAAATCGATGTCGTGCATGTTACTATGCGGATTACTATTATACGCGAAGCTGGTGACGGTTCCCGAGGACGCTCTCCAGATATTCGCAGTGAAGAGATCTCCCATCAGCATATCTCCCGCGCAGCTTCGTTATTTGTATTACCTTAGTAACATTGTCCGGTGAGTTCTCTATTTTATTTATTAGTTAAATATGACAGAGTGTAGATTATATCAGTTGTTTGAATAATATGTCCTGCTCGAAGGATCAACTCTTATTTTGTGTCTTAAGTATTTTAAAGTGATGTATCGATTTTTGTGTATTACAGACCAGAGCCAGTACTCCCACATTTCAGGCCAGTTTCGCTAGTGTCTTTGACCATACAACCGGTGCCGTTGTTTACAAAAGCAAGGTATTTACATTTTTATGGTAATTTCACATATTTTGTTGATTTTTTTTCTATAATTTAATTTTAATAACCTTTTAATTTGTCTTTTGCAGAGACGGTTGCCGACCATACATCGAGATTTATAATGAAGATCGTTTGATTTTGTCAACGGTTCAAGATTACGACCGGATGCACCTGTACATGATGGCTGAAGGAAAGGTAAACGATCTTTTTCACATTAGAGTTATGCCACACGCTGCAACGAACAACGCTGCGCTTACAGAACGTCACTTTAGACATATGCCACAAGAACGGCGAATGGAGTTTTTTTTATTGAACTGGAATGTAATGCTGCTGGATGTGTTCAGGTGACCCTCCCGCTGGACAGCACAGTGACTGGCGACGTGTTGATCAGCGTGTACCACGCGCGCCAGCAGCTGGGCCGCGTGCACGCCGTGCCCATGCTCTCCGTCAGCTTCCACACTGGATACCTCGCCTACGACCAGCACGCCGTCAAGTTCACCAGGTATATACACAACACTTAGCTACAGCTTATGTAATACGTTGACCCCCATGTATATGTGCTCCTTGAGACTACTGTTGAACTGTTGTGTCCATCCATCCATCCATCTTAACTTTCACATGTATATTAGTAAAATTGAAAAATACTAAAGTGACCCTCCGTAGAGTAAAGTGATGAGATGATGTTACTTTAACAAAGATTACAATTACCAGGTCTGAAATCGACGGTATAGAAGATTCTGGTCCTGTGAACGAGCACTTCTCGTCCAACGTGAGCGTGGTGCTAAGCCTGGTGGTGCAGCACGGCGAGCGCCGCAAGCCTCGCTGCGACCTCTGGGAGGAGGACCACTCCTTCCCCGTACGCACTCCAGACCTCCTCTTCTCTACCAACTTGGAGCGCGATGAGACTATTGACAACTTTGGTAAGTCCATCACCTCAATACCGATATTACACTTTTGTAATACCCATAATGTTGTCCCTTACACTCTCTTTGAAAAAAACAGAGACAATAATATTGACCACCAACTGTTTTAAGTAAGAATGTGATTCGATACTCGAAAATGACAAATACTCTGTGGTCTATGTATTTCATAGTAAGCCAGAATCATCCGATAGCGCTTCGTATAGTATATTTCAAATGTCTTAGCGGCTCCGGATACCGCTCGAGCGGCTGCGCATAACACAATTTCAAGTGGCGTTCAAGGTCATCCTCCAAAATATTTGAAAAGACATCTAGGACATCGTAAGCCCCGCCCCATTAGGTATTATGTAAATATAAAATATATGATATATTTATATGTATTTATATAATTATTTTGATGCAGCCAATCTTCGAAGAAACACAAGTGCTGTACCTCCTACAAGTATGTGTTGGTCATGAATGTGTTTTCACTGGCAATTAGAAGTTTTATCACTCGCCTTTATTTATGCCGTTTTCTAGCACATTTTCGTTTTCTAGCCACTAGAGGAAGTTGTGTTCCTTCATGTATATTTTTTAAATAATATCTAATCATTAAGTTTGATGTTAAATTAAACGAATAAATCTTTCTATTGTTACATTTTTGCAATTTTCATTATTCATCATGTGTTTGAAGTTCTAACATCATCAATTTTTTATGCACGTTATAGTTGCCTTATTTTTAATTTCATTCTGCCCACTTTTGAATTTTATTGTAACTTTTTGTTTATTTTTCTATAATAACAATTTAGTGGTTAATTTTAACGAACACTGATCAATAAAAAATACCTACTTTTTTCTAGAAAAAAAAATTAATCAAGATAGCAACTAATTAAAATTAGTATAAAATTTATAGAAATAAATAAAACGATATTTTACTATATTGGGTTTACTAATTCCAGTAACCACGGACTACCCACCTAAAGAGGCGGAGAAGCGTCCCCCCGCACGGCCCGCCCCGCCCTCCCCGCAGCCGCCACGCCCCGCACCACCCAAACCTCCGCAGCCCTCGCAGCCCCCGGTCCCCCCGCACAACACACAACAACAAAACGACACCGCAGATCTGCTCAACATATCCAATTCAGAGCGAAAGGAAAAACCAGAAAAATTAAAAAGCGATGACTCCTTCGATTTCTTCGGCATGATGGAAAAGCAAAATGACGATGCTTTTGGTGATTTTCTCAGTGGAAAATCTACGGATAACGGACAGGTTAGTTTGCACATCTCTTAAATTTATTTGCGAAGATATTAGATTGCGAAGAAATATAAATACAGAGATTTTTTTAAATTATTTTTTCCGCAGTCGATTTTCGGCGATCTACCGGCGCCTTCTGATCCCCCCGTCACCCGCGCTAACGTCAACTCCAGCGACCCCCTGAACTTTGACCCATTCGGCCTTAACGACCCCCTGCCCAAGCAAGAGCCGCTGCTTACACCACAGTTGATCAAGGATGAAGGCAAGAACCTACAATATTTATCATTATTACATAATTTTTTTTTATAAGCTGTAATAATGAAAGATACTGGAATTAAGCTTTCTATGATGCAACGATGTAAAAAACATTAAAATATAATATTGAAATTAATTTATTGTTACTTGACAGGGCGTTCTCAAAGCGTGCCCTTAGATCAAGCGCAGCCAACAAGGAAGGACCCGTTCGCTGACTTCAGTCTGCTTGGCTCTAACATGCCGGCCAATTCCACGCAGTCTACGGGTTCCATAGGATCTACGGGATCGGCACCAGGGGCCATGGCACCTCCGACGACCGCGGCACCTCCAGGGGCCATGCCACCCTCGGGGGCGATGGGGCCGACTGGCAGCACGCCCCTGCTGACTCCCCGGGGTTCCCCCGCACACACTCCCGCACATCAGCCCCACACTCCGGCCAGGTCACCAGCTCATCAACCGGATTACAGGTGATTAGTAATGCTTAAGTTTTTCTTTGTACTTCTTTTCTGTAAATTAACAAGTTCAACTGTATTTTCAGTAGCATATAGCTTGTTTTCACAAATTGGGTTTAGTAAAGGTGATAAAATAAAGTTAAGTTTAGTCTTAAATTTTGTATCATCGTGTTCCAGTCGGACCCATTTCGAAACAGCAAAGACTCCAGCTGAAGATAAATGTAAGAAGTCCACAGACATATTCGGCGAGCTGCTCGGCAGTCAGGGCTACGACTTCGCCACGAAGCGGGACACCGGCCCCAAGACTATCAACGCAATGCGCAAAGAGGAAATGGTCAAGGAAATGGACCCGGAGAAACTTAAGATACATGAATGGGTGAGATTATTAAAATATCCGTCATATTTTTAAAAATTTTAATACGATAGCTGAGTTTATAGCTTATTATATACATTTGTAGGTTATACGCTTAGCTCCTATGCTTGAAGATATTTTTTAATATTTTTGGGAAAATAGAAGTTATTTTAAATTTATTTGTACTAAGACTGCCGTCTTGCAGCTTACTTTTTAACAAGGATACAGATATGCTAGCAAAAGCCAAATATTACTATTTAAATTATAAACACCGTTTATCCTTGGGTTTCTGAGACAAAACCCCCGTTTAAAACATGTTATTATCTGGTAAAAGACAGTGATAACGATATGTTTTATACAGAGATTTTGGCTTCAGAAACCCACGATATGAGCATTGATATAATTGGTAAATGTGTACCAGACGGAGGGTAAGAAGGCGAACATCCGTGCGCTGCTGTGTTCGCTGCACACGGTGGTGTGGGAGGAGTGCCGCTGGACGCGCTGCGACATGTCTCAGCTGGTCTCCGCCGCAGACGTCAAGAGGAACTACAGGAAGGCCTGTCTCGCTGTACATCCTGACAAGGTAACCTTGTTCACTTTAATCTCAACTCCCTACGTATAATAAGCCTAATTACCATAAGTCCTTTTTCACTAGCCCAACTGCTATTTCTAAGCCTTATACACACCATATCAAATTGTACGGCGTACAACAGGAGTCGTGTTACCGTTGGTTTCTGACACCAAAATCTTTGACAAAACAGTGATGATATGTTTTAAAGGAGGATTTTGGTCTCAAAAACCCATCATAATTATTAGTTTCAGCACAAAAATGTATGTTTTTACATCTGTAACAAAGCTAGCTGTATTAAAAAAATCTAATTGTTTATTTGACAGCAAATGGGCACATCTAATGAGAACATAGCGAAGATGATATTCATGGAATTGAACAACGCATGGAGCGACTTTGAGAACGACTCAAAACAACAAAACCTCTTCCAATAATACCCTCAGCAAAAACATCGCATAATTGTTATTTAAAGCTTAATATTATTTAGTGTACAACCGGCTTTATTAATTTAAGTAGGGTTGTCATATTGCTACGTTAGTTTTTTAAGTATTTTGTATGAGTCGTTAAAATAGAGTATAGTTTAAATCGAATTTACAGCATTTAAATGAAGTAAATTGTTTAATTTTCAATATCATTGGTACTCAATATATAATTTTTTGTAGTTTTTTACTGTGGGTTTCTGAGACCGAAATCCCCGTTTAAAACACGCTGTTATCTATGAATGATAATGACAGAAGTACTATATGTTTTATACATAATTTTTGGTCTTAGAAACCCACGGTTAGTCTGGCAACGAATGTTTTGTACCATTACTGTTCCAATTGTATATTTTGATGATATATTATATAAATGAATGCAATGAATAGCATATATAAGAAATAGTAAAAAAATAGAATGAAATAAAAATCTTATTTGAATTACCTTTGAACTGGCTCTGTAACTCTTTCTCTTTCGTACTTAGCATTCTCTTATACATCTGTCTCGTTCACTCATTGCGCATACGTTTTTACGTACGCAAATATTGGTAGCTTCTCATGGTGCATATAGTGTGCAATAATAGATTGTTTTTTTTTATTTGGGCAATTTACAATGGGTTTCTAAGACCAAAATCTCTGTATAAAACATATCGTCATCTTTGTCATTGTCTTTGACCAAACAGTGATAACAATATGTTTAAAACGGTTATTTCGTTCTCAGAGACCTACGGTTAGTTGAATAGATATGATAAATCTGATATATAGGCATATTCAAATGTTATTTAAAATTCTGAGCAATTTTCCGTACCACATTGTACATATTTATGCTAATTATATTAATTATTGAATTTCCTAGATTGCACTCTATTTTATTCCAGCATATTTTTAGTATGTACTAATGCTAATTTTATTCTATATTTTTTTCTAACGAATAAAAAGCGAATATTGGTGCATTTTATATTTAGAATTATTTTTAATTGGTAAATGTTACATCAACCAGTTACGTCACAACCAGGAAAAATTATTTATAAATTAAAAAATATATATTTATTCCTTTAAAATCTAATTTGGATTTATTAAATAGCCTTTTAGCAACACTATATTAAACTTTATAAAAATTAATCAAATAATAATCAGAAAATGTTCATAACAAAAAGAGTCTGAAAAAGTACTTAATTTTTTTAATTCCGATATCTCATATTAAAATCAAGGTGCTGGTAAACAAATATTTAATCCATTATTTTTAATTTGCAAAGAATCCATCCAGTGACTTTTTAAATATTCCCCTTTTGTAATAAGGTCGCGTCTACATTTCGAATGCGACGAATTTTGATGATTGTAGTTGAAATGCACGAGTAGTTCTTAGTAGTTATTATATAAAACTATTAACCCTTTCATTCTCTTTGAAATACAGAGATAGCAACATGTTTGGTGGAAACCCACCATTAACATGGCGTTGCGTAAAATTTCTTCATTAACATCGTAGTGCTATGTACATTTATCACTTATTTACTGTTCTTCGAGAGCTTATAATAAAATCGTTAAGTTTGTACATTCCTAACATTGTAGGACGTAATCTGATACTCACTTGATGTGTACTTTTAATCATTGCAATAATATATAGTTGTATGTATATCGCGTTTGTAGTCATTTTAGTATGTTACCAGGGATAGCAAACCAATGGCACGCGTTACTTTTGGTCACGTGACAAACGAGCAAACCGACCGCTGTCTATAGACAACCGCATTTATACGTATGTTGCCTAACGTTAAACGACGGAGGGGTCACCGAATGAGGATACTTCCCCTATCTATTCGTCCTCTCCTCTGTCAAATCCTCTTCACCTTACCTTCCAGGGAAGGGAGAGAGCGCAAGAATTCGTGCCTCTGGCACGCACACTAGTTAGGCAAAACGTGTCTGTTATTTTGCACTACAGAAAAATGTTAGTTTACAAAATGTTCCCTATGATTTCACGGTTACGATTTAATTTAATATTTCTTTCTATAAATAACACCTTAATACGTAAAGGTTCGCCATCCCTGGTATTATTTAAGCATTATTTACTTGATATTTCCAACTTTATTTTCCCAGTACTTCATTTTTTATTTCTTTCCTAATCAAACGTCCTTAATATGTGAATGGTAAACCGTGAAATATGTTTTCAGATATTTTGCAGTGTTAAGTTTTATGATTACTCAATAAGAAAAAAAAGTACATTAACAATACATTATTTTGTTTACGTTAGATTTATTTAAACAGCACTGATTCATATAGACAAGAAACATAATGATTAAAATTTATTTATATTATTAGTAGACTCGATTACATAATAGAGATAAAAAAAATCATAAAAAAGGGTATTATATGTTTTCAATGTCTTAAGGCATATAATGTCATAGCATATTTAAACAAGCCAGTGAGTTCGCGTATAGAACCATTAGTCGCTTCTATATTATAGAACTATGTAACAATAACGCGTAAGATTTGCAGTTGTACTTGGCGAATTTATCAATTTCTGTATATTTTGCTTTGTGAATATGTTGAATGACGAAATTGTTCAGAAATATATAATGTCATACTAATTTATCTTTTATTTATAGCTATTGTTTATTATGTCGCCCGCGACGAATTAAAAAAACTTTATAAGTAGCCTATGTATTCTTCCAGACTATATTCTACATATATGCCAAAATTTAGCGAGATCAGTTGAGCCGTTCCGAAGATACTTTCGAACAAACATCCATCCATCCATCTAAACTATTTTATTAAGATTAGTAAGATTTGTAACAAAACCTTAACAAAATCGTCTAATTTCTGTATTAAGCAGTTAAAAAACTAATAGTGATTTAAATTCTCTGCCACACAAGGTTTAAGTCGTGAAAAATTATTTAAACAATAGTTGTTTTTTTTTTGCTTTGAACATTCTTCTCAACTACTTTGACATGATAATAGGTTCAGATAGTAAAACAAATGTTTGAAATGAAAAGTTGTTGTTACTTAAATGTACTATTTATTACATTTAAACATATATCAGCTATTTTCTAATTTAACATCTAGACAGCCGTATCGTTCTAGAAGTTCCTGCTTCTTCCGCCTGAGCAGCGCTTCCTCTATGTCCTTCTGCGAGGGCACCGCGACCAGCGTGGGGGCGGGGGGTTTCTCTGGCATCTCCTCGTCATCTTCTATCCTCTTGTCATCAGGCTAAGAGAAAAGAGTTTGGTCAAATAAAAATTACAAGGAATTGGTGACTTTTAGTTTGTTATGAGTACTCACATCTTCTGGATAAATATTTTCCTCTTCAGGTAAATCTTGATCTTTGTTCTGTTCTTTATTCCGTTTCCATTCTTCCACTGCCCGTGCAATCGCTATAGAAACAACATTTTTTAGTAAAATTTTAAAGTGTAGGTGCAAAGATGTCTCTTAATCATTGAAGGTCAAAAGAAAATGAATATGAGACACATTTGTATGACGTTTCAATGTATACTCACCATGCTTTTCGGCGTTCTTCTCCAGCGGCAGCAGGAGACCGTCGTCGTCGTCGCGGTAGCCATAGTAGTCTGCGTCAACATCGCGCATGAGGTCTGCACGCGTGCGTCGTGCCGGTGGTGGCGGCTCCTGCTCGAATAGCTCACGCACGCCTAATAAAACATATTAGAAAAACAAATATTTATGGTTTATGTGTATTACCTTTCTAATAGTTTAAGAAATAATTTAAAGAGTCGTTCGGAAATCGTTAATTTACTCATTTGATCCACAGCGTATTAAAAATGTTGTACCTGGTAGGTCTTTAGCGGCTCCGAAATACTTATACCCTCTGTTGCCTGGTACCTCTTTCCCGTCTTGGTCGAGCATGCGTGGTCCGACGCGCGCATGATCCGGCCCACCCAGCGACTTGATCTGCACCTCCCAGTGACGCTTCTCGCGCATCAATTTGTTTATCTCATCGTTCAAATCGCGTATCCTAAATTCACCTAAACCGGCTGTAATAAAAACCTCTGTTAATAAATCTGTAACCAAGACTCGGGCTGACTATTAACTAAGCACGTAGCAGAAGAAAATCTTGTGATCATAATGCTAGGTGTAGACATAACTGGATACAAGACAGGAAAAGACAATGAAATAAAACAAAAAATCACTATTTTTATTCTGTAACAAGAACTATGTGTTACATCATTTCTTTTTCTTTTTAGCTTTGCCAGACTTTGATTTATCTTTCTTTTTCTTATTTTTATCCTTTTCTTTTTTATTTGAATCTGAAGGTTTCTTTATTTCATTAGAACTGCATTGCTGAGAGATGTGGTTATTAGTATCGGCAGGAAAGGGTGCTTTTGGAGTCACCAGTTCTATTTCGAGATCTGTCTTTTTGTCCTTTGTTTCAAGTTTCTTGCCAATTTTTAATATGAAGACATCCTTTTGCGGATGATCCATTTTCTCCATATTGACAGGAACAGGGCAATTGGATGGAGTTACATTTATTATCTTTCGATCCCTCGCATCACAGCTTCTTTCTTTGCCGCCGAAAGTATATTTTAGATTAGTAGAATAGTTATTGGATTTGACTGGATAACACAGATCTCTGGGCAAGTCAAATTGTATTTGTTCTCCAGTGTTATAAGGTGTATCTTCACATGAGCATATTTCCTGTATTTTATCGTATTTTCCCATTCTTTCTACTTTCGTTGTTTTGGGTACTCTGATTTTTAATTCGTTAGCATTCATCTTAGTGAAAATTTCGTCATATTTCGGTATTCCTTCTGAAAAATATACATTCATACGCAAGAATTACTATTTGAGTTATCTTTTAGGGTGTACAATATGAGAAATATTTCAAAACTTACCTGTCTGATGTTTGTATCCATAATAATGTTTTGTTGATGGTTTGGAGGAAGCGCTTGAAAACTGTGAAACAGGACTATCCGCTCTTCTACTGTACACTGTGTGTGCGCTGCGAGGGATCTCCTTCCTAGTGAGAGAATCCTCATCCAAAAGTACCTTGCCTTGTCCATCCAACTCGACGTTATGGCAAGAGTACATTGTCATACCATTGTCGTCTTTCTGCAGAACCGATGTGCCCTGTTGTTTGGGTGAAGCTATGAATGCGGTTGTAATCTCTTTGCCAAGGAAAGACATTCGTGCTGAAATCTCGATGACACCTATAGAATCGCTCTTTTCCGTTTCACCACACCAAACGTAAAATATATTCTTGCTCATAGGTGTCGATGTCGTACAGATTATATTGTCAGTCGGCTGTTCACTCGCCCATTTCTTGCACAGTTCCTCTCGGAGTGCAATAAAATCCTTCGTATAATCAGCTCGAGTTTCACCAACTTTGGTAACGCAATTTGAACATGGCGGATGCTTAACTATTTTCAAGTTTATAATAAACTCCTTGATATTGCATATTTTATCATAAGTCATTGCGAATAAAGCCGATTTACCGACATTCAGATGAGCGAAATCATCCACTTTTCCATACGACGAATCGTATAAAACAATAGGTTGTTTTCCCAAAAAATTAGCCGTTATAACTAAATTGTTGTAATCAAATTCGAAGCATTCGCATTTCATGTGTATTTTGTTTATTATTAATTCTATTAGAAAAAGATGATAGGGAAAATTTACATCTTCGTCTTTCGCTGCTAGGAATTCTTTTTTAGTTCGACTTATGTCATCTGATAAACTTTTTATAGATTCTCTCAATGCATTAGCTTCGTTGGTTAACATTTTGCTCATGGTTGCTATTTTATTGATATTATTGTTCAAATTAGGCGATTTGGGTTGTTCGATATTTTTGGTGAGTTGTTTGATGGATTCAGTTAATTCTTCTACATGGTCACTTATGTCTTTTCCTTGGGGCTCGAGATCGATAATCGTCTGTATAATATCTTCTCTACCTTTACCAGAAGTGAAACTTTTAGCACTTGGACTTACTGATTTTTTCAATTCAATTTTAGATTCTTTCTTTTTATCACTTTTTATGGACAAATTTAACGAAGTTTTGCCTACGGAACCGAGACTCCGAGGTGGCGAAGAAATGTTTGGAGTAGTTCCAATTGGTGAAGAACGTTGTTTATCAATAGCAATTGGTGACTGATAACTTTTAACAGAACGTGGAGGTGATGGCAATTGTTGAATATCGGCTTCCATGGCTCCTATAGTTTCCAACGTATCGATAGTTGGAGGCACCTCTGGGTGAAATCCAGGGCTGGGTTGTCTTGACAGTTGCAAATTAGAAGGTTCCACTATAGCCATATCTGTATTTTCGTCTGCCATTTTCTGATTTATTGACGATTTTTTATATTAATTAATTACTAAAAATTTCACATTGTCGAACACCGAAATAATTTAACGACACATCATGACCAAGTTGATTTTTGTTTAGAACAATTTAAATTTTATTTTACAATCACTGTGATAAAGATATCAATCTCTTTGGAGAAACTTAAGTATACCCAAACAATGTTTTCTTATATAGCATAGATATTAACAAATTTAGTCTAAAAGATGTATTAGATAAATTCACATGATTGAATGGCAACCACTGGCTCACCATTTTGTATTTGTGCGACTTTCTTAGCAATCTCCCTGACGATCTGCAGCCGCCACTTCTCAGCTTGCGGCAGGTCATTACATTCGGAAGCAAGGTACGGT
>NW_013532721.1:3507125-3559763 GCF_000836235.2 Papilio xuthus
CAGCTTGCGGCAAGTCATTACATTCAGAAGCAAGGTACGGTCGACGCTCGCGCTGCCCACCCGCCTCTTGCACTTGCGCCGCACGCCATCGCGCCAACGTCGTCCTAAAGAAAAATGTTTATGACACATGCTATACTAATGTAATGTTAACAAAATTTTTGTATTAATTTCTAACTGTGTTATCATCATTTAAGTATAATTCTGGTTCTGATCCTATTTTTCAGCTCAAATGTGGTCTTAACAAGTCAGTTGGTTGACTTCACACATAACATTGAATTACTGTGCAAATATGTGCCGGTTGCATCACCATTTTTTTACAATTAAAAATAAAATGAAATGTGCACATATGAAATCCGAAAATCGGGACACTGCAATGTGATGATGGATCTTGTGTTTAGTCTGGTCCAGTCTGATTGGGTTAAATACATGCTACCCGCTCCAATGTTTACAAAGTAATGAAATTACATTATATATTTACACAATGTTACAAAATCAATTTAATGTTAAAGCCCGTTAACACTTACATAGCCTTTTCTGCATTTCTAGCCTGTAAAATAAAAGATAATAAGGGTTATATATGGAAAGTAAGGATTACATGGAATTTGAGTATGTCAAAAAATTACTGTAATAAATTAGCGGTCTCAATTATTATTTTATGGTTACAAATTATAAAAAGTGCAGTCATTTTCGGTAATCAAACAGGAATTTTAAAAAACAAAAAAGTAAAAGAATAGTATAAAATTTTACTTACCATTTTGAAAGAATATAGAAGATTCTAATAGTTGTTTTAACTATATGAAGGACGAACGATAGTCTGTGCGATTTTATTTATTATTTTTAAAAGTTGTAATCCACCATAATTGAAAAGGGAATAAAAAACAAAGATTCTGATTAGGATAGTGCGTAATTTGAAGAAGTGTGGGTAATAAGCTTAGTTTTATTATTTCAATTCTTATGCGATATTATATAGTCATCCAATAGTTTATTTACACCAATATTAACTTTGTAACGAAAACATAACCACCAAATCTTCAACCACAAAATGACAATTTGTTATTTGACATTTTTTATTTTTGACGTTACATGTCCAAAGAGTATAGTATGTACAGTAGCCTTTTTCTATCGTATGCTTACTATACTCTTTGGTAGCCTTTGAGAAAACCAAAAATGTGACCATGGACAAATCAATTCCAGAAGTCTTGAAAATCTGAAAATGATAATGACAACGTTGTTGCTTGTTGCTGCTTGTTGCTAAACATTGACGTATTTTGCCTTTTGACGTTTAACAAACAAAATTGACGTTTGAGCAACATTTTTAATATGCACAAATCAAAGAAAAAGAGCATAAAATAATAGAAGATGGGAAAACAAGTATTCGTCGGTGTAAAACAACATTATTGCGCATTTCGTATTGAAAGAACAAAGTGGATTTGTACCATACAAAATTCCGGAATATCAACATGTCTGAAGTATGATTATAATTAAAAATATACAACGATAGAAATTCAACACCAACTTTACATCGCTAAAAGTCCTCAACTTGCTAAATTACCTATAAGAAGAAACAAGGCGTGGTACGGTAGTTGCGGTATACAAAAGCCAACGTCAGCACTTGAAGCGTTTTTATTCCAACATGGATTGGTCAACATGTTCGCCGGATATCATTTTATTGATTTTTAAATACCTGGATTACAAATCTCTTGCGATTTGTCTCTCTGTATGCAAGTCTTGGAGAGACATAGTGGATTATTATGCAGGAGTAGGTATATTACAAAGCTATTGAAACTGTGTTTTAAATTCCTTTCTTTAACTTTAACAAACCATTTTATACTTTTCTTGCTTCCTTAAAATTTAAATTTTTTTAAACTTGTAATTTTCTTAGAATGTTTACTATAATTTGTGTATTATAATATGTTTAGTTGTATAAACCTAGCTTTTCTTAAAGAAGGACTTGTAATTTTATTGATTTAAACATTGAATTCAAACTGTTTATATATTAGGTTAAAGGAATATGGCCTGACCTAGCACAACTGGCCATGTACAAAAAAGGTATTGCATTTAAACAGAGGTCTATTCTTCCTTGGAGAGACCTATACTTTAATTACCAGCTATGGAATAATAGGAATATTCATCTTCAACTTGATACAATTTTGGAATTAAAACAGTTTAAGCACATGCATGTGTTTGAAGGTAATTTCTTTGTATAAGATATTTTATGTCAACTTATTTTATAAGCAATCATAAAAAAAATTCAACAGAAGGGGATGGGAAAGGGAAAATGCCCCTTTTTCTGTGTCTCCTCCCTCATCAATTTAAGGAAAGTAACCACTGAAATCTAAAAATGGACTGCCTATAGGATATAGCATTTTGTGTTTATTTAAGTTACACCATCTTGATGATGATAGCAGTAATTATCTCACTCAGTGAGTCTCATTATCTTAAATAGCACTTTTAAATAAGGAAGCAAAAGCAATAATTTCCAAGAAATCACCTATTCATTTATATTGATCAGTTTAGGAAACACTTCAACAACTTATTGAAGATGTCTATGGGTAGTGGTTGCTTCTTTATTTTAGTAAAAGAAAATAAAATTGTGCCATAACAATAATAAAATAATAATAGTATTTTTTAAATGTGTCATTTTCATTTTTCAGATAATATATTTATTACCTTTGATTCTGGTATGATGCAATACAAAGTTGATACATTAGAAGGAAGTTTGATAGAAAAGAGTAAGTACATTTAAATTTTTTCGCTAACTATGGGTTATCTTACATCAAAACCTCTGTTTAAAAATTATAGTTAAATAAATAAATAAACATATAGTTGTCCTTGTCTATCACCTTTGAAATAACAGAGATAACAATATGTTTTATTTGGATTTTGGTCTCAGAAACCCACAGTTAATAATTTGTATCCTATCCTATATATATTATTAATTCAATGTCTAATTTCATTTATAATTTTAGATGTTTTAAACTATCAACAAACTCATTGTATAACAGGAAAATTAGATCACAAAAATTCACTGTGTCTTAAAATAGGACTGCGGCAAAAAGTTTTTTGTGTTCCATGTTGTGATTTCACGTAAGTATTGTTTCCTTTAAATTCAATGTGATGTAAATATGTTTGGTGATCTTTGAACACCCTCATTTCATATCATCATCTTTTTATGTCTGTATCATATTAAACTTATCCACAAAGTCAATGTCATTTTGCAGAATTATAAATGACCACTGTTTAGTAACAGATGCGTCGCATATATTCAGCATTATAAAATGCTGTTGTTCCATTGTGCCAATTGATCCATCGATTAGATTTAAAAAAGCAGCCTCGCTCCGTCTGTACAATACCCTTGGAACTATCTGTAGCGCAAACATTGATAATGATATTGTTTACGTGGTAAATAAAGGTGGAAGAATAATAAGGTTAAAGGATATGGATTTCTTAGGTAAAACGGTGGGGCAAATCGTTTTCCCGCGTAACAATAGCCCACTAGTTGTGTGCATGTTTCAAAAGTTCAGTGTTATTCATAATGGTGAGTGGTCTAATTAACTAAACATAACGCTTAGCTACATATATACTCGTATTTATGTACTATGTTGCGCACGAACACAACCATGCGTGTGTGCACGTACTTTCCAACATAACAGGGCCTAGCACGAATATTTGCAACACGCTCCTTCGTAAACTCATCAACTAAATATGTCAGAATTATGAGATTTTTTTGGTATACTTTAAGCCCGGTAGGGGCGCTGCACAAATTTAATACAAAGTTTATTAATGACGTTATCAAGACGTTATTACGAATTTTCGTGCTTCGCTCTGGCTATTCACTCTGTGTACCATATTTGCACATAACATCCGCTCACTCGCATACATTCTCATACACACACTCGAACTCACATATTTATCTGCTCGCGTTAACACTCACGTTTGTTTCAAATACAAAAGTGCACGTAAATTATAAAAAAATATCAGCTGGCAGTTTTTTTTCCCTAATATATGTTTATTGTAACTTTTTGAGGGGGGGCTAAGGTTGTATTGTATGTGTATTTCCTAATATCCTCAGAAATAGAGTAACCGTAGGTTTCTAACACCAAAATCTCTGTATAAAACATCCCTGTGTATCATCTGTGACAAAACAGAGATAACAATATGTTTTTAAACTTGGTATTTGGTCTCAGAAACACACGGTAAATTGAATTGACACTGGAACTAAACTCATATTTCAATAATCATTATTTTTGGTAATGTTTAATATCAGTGCAATAAAACCATTAACAATATTTTTAAACTAAAATATAATTGCAACACTGTTTTAAGTTTTTTTTGTTAGGTAAGTTTATTCACACTGTTTTGCAGATTTATAGATATTTTTTTTTATTTTATGAATGTTGTTCATTTGTTTTATAATAGATCCACGTAATTCATTTAGTATGATTAAAGTGGATGGAAATAGGTTAATTCATTTTACACACAACGATTCCTTAGGATCGATTTGTAGCAAAAATACTTGTTATAATGAAGTTTACCTTTTGAAATTTAAAGGTATTGTGATACTAATGGAATTTACCCGGTACTTCACAGAGACATCTATTGACAAATAGCACCACATTTTTTATAAACCTTCAATAATGTGCTTGTTTCTAAAGCATAGTGTTATTGTGGTGAGTGTTTTATTTAAAATTCAATATTATTAAAAAAAATGATAAAAGATATTTAATTTTGGTACATTTCATTATTTGTTTTATTGTTTTGTTTTATTTTGATGATTTAAGTAGGAATTGATTTAATTTTATAATTTTTTTATTTTATTTAGTAACACAATAGAACACAGAACATGCTTAGACATTAGCTTTAAACATCTGTTCTTAAATTGTAGTTAGTTTAGCTTCAGCCATTGAATTGAAGTTCTTTCTATGTATATTATAATTCAAATGAATAAAATCCCAGTCAGCAGTAAGGACGGATCAAAAACAATGGCAGTGTCTTTTATTGATGATACGGAAGAAATAGTCGTGGAATGTTCTGGAATGACTTGTGTTACTCCGTATGGTGATATCCTGCTTTTAGGATATGAAGATGGAGAGGTGAGTATGTTTTAATTCTCCGGAGTTGAGCATAATTGGAATTCAGAAAGCTTCATTTTATTACAGCTTGTTGGTGAATATTTGATTTTTTAGTAACATTAAGGTGTAGGAAAACATTGTGATGCAATCTGCACATATCTTTAAGGAGGACACCTGAGAAATTTAATGACACAGAATCCAGTGACTCGAAAACAATAGGCTCAAGTCACTCGTTAAGATCTGAGTTTACTTACAATTATTTGTTTTACCGTGGGTTTCTGAGACTAAAATCCCCGTTTAAAACATATAATATCTGTTTTGTGAAAGATAATGACAGGGATGACGATGTGTTTTTTGCAGAGCATTTTGGTCTCAGAAAACAACGGTAATTGAATTTTATTCTCCTCAGGTACGTGCTTATTTACAAGAGAAATTGTTGAGTACAAAAGAACCACTTTTTACATTTAATATTAAGGATCTCATTTTGGATGGATTTTTGGATGTCGCGATCAAGGCGATAGAGGTTTATGAAGCGAAAGAGTCGCACTATTTGTTTATAGCAACTCAACATCAGACCATAAAAGTAATAGTCACTTACAATGATTAATGAGAAAAGTTGAATTATCTTCTTCAACTTTTTACGTGGAAATTAGGTATATATTGAATGTTGTTATATTGTCGTAGGGATAGTCTACGATTTGCCATATAAGTGTATTTATTATTTTAAAAGAAAAATAGTCATGTTAAAACCAAAAATAAATGTGCGTATTTTTTGTGTATTAAAGAAATGATTGTTGTTTTATTTGTGGTGTTTTATTTATCTTACTTCTTTCTAATATTATACATGCAAATGTTTAGAACAGTCTTTCCCAAAGTGGGCGATAACGCCCCCTTGTGGGCGCAGGTCTCAAGTTGCGGGTTATAGTAAAAGTTTCGTTTGGAATTCTCCGTTAATACACATATATGGGTCACAATAATTAATTAATTTAATTTGAAGTTATAGTGATTTTTAAATATGTAAAATATTTATTCTTAAAGAGGGCAGTAGACAAAATAAGTTTGGGAACAACTGGTTTAGATGGATGGATGTTTGTTTGAAGCTATCTCCAGAACGGCTGAACGGATCTCGATGAAATTTGACATAGATGTAAAACATAGTCTAGAAAGATACATAGGCTACTAATAGTTCTTTTTTAATTCCACGCGGACGTAGTCGCGGGCGACAGCTAGTTTTTAATACTTTCATGAAACTGTCAATAGCAGTCGTTATTCCACTATCCTCTTTAATTATTTTTTTTTTTCTAATTTTCGTTTCTAACTCCAGGATATTTTAATGAGAAGAAATTATAGAATATTTTTATTAAAAATGAAATACAGCAGTAATTATAGAAATTGATTGTATCTCGAATTTGATCACATAAACAACAATAAACATTTGTACTGATATTTAACTTAATATTATAAGATCAAAGAACATATCAAACATTTTGATATTTCTCAATAAACTTTTATATTTTTATTCCTTACAAAGGATCTGAATACTACATTATATTATAGTAAAATCTCGACACAATGCTATAAAAATTATCAAATTATGTAATTAAATACATTCATTATATGTACTTACAAAAAGGTGCGCATTTTCGGCCCAGCCGCTAAAGTAATGACTGATCCACAAACTCAAAAACCATCGGTAGTTTGTGAAATTGACTAGTAGGGACCGCATCATCATGATTATTTACTTTTACGGACTATGTAATAACTATTATTATACATAGTAATAAAATACATAACATCAAAGCTTTTACTTTTGTGTGCCAGACACAATAATCAATCAACTGATTCTTTGATCGACCGTAATGATAAAGTTCTGTCTCTTATCCCCAAAAAGGAAGAGGACTTCTCTTTCTAAAGTCACACAATTATTTAACACGATCGTGTTACTAAAACAGCAATATTGCCAAAAGCCTACCAAAACGGGCCTTTTTCTCCACTGTTAAACAATGACTTGTCTATTCTTTGGCATTTTCAAGGCACTGTATCTAACAGGTATTATCGGAAATTTTCAAAATTTAATCGTAGCCTACAATTTTTTCTTTTATTTTTATCGATCTGTGGCATTCGGGTTCGTGTAGGAGAAACCCCTGAACGGTTCTTGGTCCATGGAGCGTAGCACATGAGGTTCGACTGCGGTCAGCCGCGGCCGCTCCCCCGTGAATGTTCTGTCAAAGTATTGTGTGTCCAGTGGGTGCCTCTGAAAAAATATTTGAAGACGAAATAATTTATGTGAAATTATTTATAAAACATGTTGCGTTTTCTGGAATGACATTTATAGAAACAATTGATAACAAATTAAGAAACAAAAGAGCAGATTCTCCCGATGTGTAGTAAGTACTTGCAAGAAACTTGTGAGGAATGGTTATAAGGAAAATAAGAAATATGTATAAGTTGAATTAATATTACTCATACCACACATGGCGCTACAAGTACGGTAAGAAGATGGATGGGGATGTTTTTTTAGATATTAGGATTTCGATTTGAGGAGACATACCACTCGTGGTTTGAATGGTGCGTCGAGCTCCCGACGCTCCAAGCGGTCCCAGGCGAGGCCGTGAAAGAAGTCCTGGTCGCGTACGTCGCCGTGCATGCATTCTGCGCCGCCCAGACGAGTCCGCGCGTCCTTATCCAGCAACTGGTCATAACAAACACTCGATTATCGCAACGAATCAAGACACTAATAAATACAAATTCTGTTGAATGAGCTACAATTTACATAATATACAATTTGGATAAATTCGATCTTTAAAATATAAATATTTCAGTCAAATTGTCGCCTTACTCTGGTGAGTATGCTAAGCGCCTCTTGAGAAAGGAAGCGCGGGTAGGAGGGCATTTCGTTGCAGATGGACCAGAAGAGCTCATCCTCGTCGCAGCCGCTGAAGGGGCTCTGGCCGATCAGCATCTCGTACAGCAGCACGCCAAACGACCACCAATCCACCGTCTGGTTGTACTTCAAACCTTTTATTATCTGTGAACAAAGATCGCATCGTCAATTTACTTCGCCTTTAATGACACCTGAGAAAAAGACGTAGAATGAAAAAAGTCTAAAACAGAGCATTTACCTCAGGGGCCATATAATCTGGAGTGCCGCAGAATGTGTCTGCAGTCTTGTCGAGGTAGATCTGCAGCTTGCACATGCCGAAGTCCGCGATGCGCACGTGCCCCTCGTAGTCCAGTAAAATGTTGTCTAGTTTTAAATCTCTACATAACATAAATACAAAATTTTACTATGTTTATATTACATAAGAGTTTAATTCATATTAAACTTGTAACTTACCTGTAAATAATACCGCGTTTGTGCAAAAACTTAAGCCCGGAGACAATTTCTGCGGCGTAGAATCTGGCGCGAGGCTCCGGGAAGCGGCCGCTCTGCTGGATGTGGAACATCAGGTCGCCGCCGTTCAGGTATTCCATCACGAAGAACAAATGAGACTGCAACATGTCAACTATGTTTAAGTAAGTGTTACGGCAACGGCGTGTAGAGAATACAACGATTCTGACGCATAATGAGCGCACATTTGAGATTCGTTTGATCCTTTTCAATGCCAGTTTTTCATCTATGATTTTTATTTATATTACTGATACTTACATCGGTTTGGAAAGTAGCAAAAAGATGACAGAGGTAAGGATGATTAGTTCCCAGAGCGAGGACCTTGCGCTCTATCAGCGTGCACTCCACATCATCGTCTTCTAGAACAACGTCTTTCTTCAAACACTTTACAGCATAATAGTACTCTGTGTCTCTTAACTCTGCAAGTAACACCTGTAAAGAAGATATCCCTTTTATCCTTTCTCCTCTTCTCCCCCTAGAGGTCATTTGTCGGTTGACAAAAAATAGAGATAGAAAAGAGAAAAGGCAAAGAAACAACGTTTATACAGAAATAAAAAGGAGGGACAATTCAGGAGAACGATAAGATCAAATAACCATATAAATTGGTGATGATAAACTGAAAACCGACATAATATTGGCAATATTCAATACTTTCGTCCTTGTTCTACTCTTGGACTAAATTCAAGTAATCAACAAATAAGACGATGTAAACAATTTATGTTATTAATGAAATATAACGACTTAAAACGCATGTTACATGATGTACTATTCGATTATAATAAATAACATAAAGCTATTTATGTTCCCGCACTGGGAGTTAGCCAGATTCTGGATAGACTAACTGACGTCTTTATGTTACGGTACAAAATGTGCATTACCTTTAAACTTATACATATATTTAATTAAATAACTTAGTAGGCTAAATAATAATTGTCCTTTGACGCAATAACACAATAGAAGTTTTTATAATCTGTAAGCTCTGATGCTTTTTTTTAATATTTCAATGAGACCCCTTTTAACATTTATGTGTTAACAGACTTGTGTGTTTATTAAAAGGTAACAATTTTGCATTATTCTTGGCTCGGCGTCAACGTTAAGTGGGCCGGCGAACCAGGAAGATCATCTCCGGCTTTTATTCCTGTCTTGTAACACTTACGTATTCAAATCGAATGAGATTGAATAAATCAAACAACATGGCCGTTATGAATCAGGAGCGAAATGCAGTATTCGTTGAACGGGAAAAATGACCTGATTGATTTGAAACGTCTTACAAGATAAATAACAATGAACATACATGTGTTAATACGCATGTATGTTTCTATAATTTGATTTGCTTTTACATTAAAGTCAATGATCAAATTATGTTCAGGTAGTCATAATCGTTGGTTCCCACTTTCGAGATATTTTTGGAAAAAACACGTAGTTACCTTTGTTTCTTTTTATTTAAATGGATGAGTGACGTGACGTTTTTTGTACAAATATTTCCGTAGTGGAAACTCACGGTAAGTTGTCTAAGTACTTGGTATTTTATCAATAGGTAATTTTAAGAAATACAGGAATAATGTGTTCTCATTTGAGCGTGATATCTCGCCCTAATTCTTTCTGTTTTGTTCACGTTTAAACGCGGAACTCAAGTCGTTATAACACACAATTAGCATCGTAATTCCAAATTATACAGCCAGTAAATGTTAACCTTATTTCTAAAGTGTCAGGTATATACAGCTTTTTAAATCTAAATTTAAAAACAAAGGTTCTGGTTCTTTTATCCCAACGATTTTTGACTCCAATGACCCCAATGAGTAACATCCGAATGGTATTGTTTTCATACCCGAGTGATGCAGGGCAATGTTCTTTACTACATACGTTGCGTATTAAGACTACGATATGCGCTACACTATTATTTCAGATGTGTTTGTAAGAAGGACAGAGGTGGTCTCAATAAATAAACACTTACTGCCGTGCAACTTCTAGTCACCGATAAGTTAGGTGGCAGATTTAGCCATGGTCGATAAGGGATGATCGCAGAATTTGTTTATGGGTTGTTTATGAGAAAGCTTCCCATCACCAGACTTTCTGTTTGGTAAATCACAATGTAAATCGAATATATCTACAGTAGAATTCTTAAAAAAAAATGTAAGTTTATTATTAATTATAAATATTGCAGCATATTTATAATTGTAATTAGTGACGGGTTTGAGGACACGTGTTTTGTATCGGAGCATAGTGATGTGTGAGGCGGGAATAGAATGTAAGATGCAATGGCCGGGAGCGAGACGGGCGCAGGTGAGCCGCGCCGGGCAACCTGCCATCGCCTAATACCATCATCTACAACACGCATCACCTCACTTCGTCTGCCAACAGACAACACTTGAACACATTTGTACAGGAATTGCCAAACATACGTCTTTTAATGCTTTCTACACAAAATAATCTGATTAAACACCGCAACGTTTTTTGTTTGACAATTTTATACTAAATTTTTTAAAGTTCTTTATAATAGAGAGATTCTAACATCACCTGTACTCGTGAACAGTAACAGTTTTAGTTCTAATAGAATATCTTGCCTGGGCAAGATTTCTACGGCGACCCTTATTTTTGACTATTTCTTGGGACCGGGGTGATAATAGGGTTATGTGAGACAGTATAATTTGCAAACCAAGGCGCCTCTTTCTAGCATTAAATAGTCGTTCAACTGGACCCTGCTCATGGAGTATAAGACAACGCATGCCGAGTTCATATTACTAAGTAGCACTCAATTATTTCACTTTCGAAAGATCAGAAAAAAACATACTGAAATATAAGAGATAACAACATGATTATGCACAGATATTTCTGAAATGTAAACGTACATACTAATACAGAACGTTCATACTACGCTAAAATTCAAGTTTACGGTTTTGTTGTTTCTCTACCGCTCTCAAATGACATTTTGAAGCATTTTTAAACTACAAATTGTTGATTAACATCAACAACTGCATCTATGAAACAGTCGATACCTGTATTATAAATAATGTCTAGCGAACAGCGGGCAAACTACATAAGCTCTGAAGTCATGTGATTCGCCGCGGGGTCGATCACAAATAAATCGGATGAAAAAGTCTGCATGAAAATACGCTAAGATATTTTTGTATTCCATTTTAAAAATACACATATTATTGAGTCCATAAATATACTTCTGTACATTTGTTTAATGTTTCGCATTACAATATTTTTAATTTGCTCCAACAATTGTTACAAACATGAACTTTAATCGTAAAGTTGTGAAATTATTGATTTTCAATTTGCAGACAAAATCAATACTTTTTTGTTATAATACTATTAGTATAGAGAAGATTGATTATTAGTTTAAACCATGTATTTAACTATAAACAATTTATATTTTCTAAACATGTGCTTATCGATATTAGAAGGATACAACCTATTTGTCAATCATCACACAACATGAGAAGGCTATATATAGTATAGTTAGCTAGTTCCTGAGTGATTTCAAAATTTAATTAAAAACTGACATTAATTTCTGTGTTTTTGTACCTCGTAATGTTTAGTTTAGAATCGAACTTAAATACTTTAACTCAACGTCAACTCTTCAATCTTAATACCAAACTATTTCTGTCATTTAAAATGACTTGCGAAATAACCGACGGAGTTCAAACACTCTGTGACGACTACTCTTACGAAATCAACGACATAAAACTAATTCCTGTATCCTCTAATTAGTTGTATTCGGTTTTTCAAAGCTGTTACAAAATTCTACTACAGAAATCTCAAGAAAATTCACAAGCAGATCGTCAAGAGGGAGGCTAGTTACTTTAAGTCTCCACTTTCATTGTATTCTTTTATTTAAATAATATCCAAATATTATTACGCATATTGTGAAGGGAATCATAGTGACACAACCTGCATATTAAGTAAGAAAAAAGTCATGAGTTTAGTTGTGTTTGACTAAGGCCTAGTCCCCACTAACTTATAAATTCGAGTCCCTCTTGGGACGCGCACAAGCTGACGACTACAAATTGCTAATTCACATTGCTAAACCGTAAGGTTACAATATAAACTGCGTGCATTGGAAGTTCAACGTACTCTGGACGCGGTATAAATAGACTATTTGACATTTCTCTCAAGTCTCGGAAGCGAATACGCCAGCTATAATGATATATCATTCGTCGCGGCGCATTAGCGGGCATCGTAAATTTAGTAATTTATTTAATTTCCTCTTCAACATTTTAAATAAGTCGTATACATTTGATTACATTTTAAAAGAAAAGTTTTAGTTGCTTCGTTAACGTGGGTTAGTTTTTTTTCACAGAGTAGGGATGTAGCATAACAATATACTAGAAAAATCGGCACTTCAACTTATGATAATGAATATATTATGTGACGAAAAGTCCAGGCCAATGTGTGATATTTTCTCCAAGCCGATCCAAACCATTCATATTCACGACAAAATATATAATATTGGGTGCTCCAATTCCTAGAGACAGACTCGAGAATCAGTAACAGTTTTCTAGAGTCCTGAGCAAAATTTCAACAGCGTCCTCTTTTTTTACCATTCTTTGGGCGGGAGAGGGGGTAATACTGTTATGTGAGACTGTAGTAACACACACATACACTTAAACTTTAATACGATGTTTTTATTAAGTCTTCATTTTAAAGCACTGATCAATCTCTTTCCAGCATGTCAAAATAACTAATACTGTAACAAGTTTTCACACTTTTAAGTAGGCTACAAATAAAATACGAAAAGTAGTAGTTTTCCAGTGACCTACTTTTTGTCTATTCTCTATGGGCTACAGGTAATAATTCTATTTCAAAAGTTGACACAGATTTAGATGATGTTTCTATGAAGTGGTAATTGCTTTGCTTCAAAATAACAGAAACAGAGTAATTTTGTGGTTTGACACTTCAAAACACAGTAAGTGAGATGCTGCGAGCTAACGCACCTGTCTCGAAATGTTAATTTTCTATTTCATTCCTCAAAACCACCTTTTCCACAAAATTATTAAACCTACGTTTTTAAAGATTCTTTATTTAAACTTATTAAAAAAATTGTTTCTTTTAATTATATAGATTTCTTACGTGACTTATAAGAACTTTCACGATGTTTATAACGTCAAACTTTTGGATGAGCTCACACAATTTTCTTTTTCACGGTGGAAATTTCCATACATAAAATGTATGCTATTTTGATGTAAGATTCAAGCTTTCAGTAAATGTGCCGTGTATTGCAGCTTTTTTTTAGAGAGCAAAAATACTGTACAAGTGATTTCTTGGTTACAATTTTGACGACTAAATATTTGTTGTTCTTTCTGTATATATTTATTTATACGAATATAATATGTTGGCTCGACATGTGTTGTTTTTAAATCGTCGTGTTTGTCGCGACTGAATGTTATAGACACGTCTCTCAGCGGAACACCTCTCATCTCCCCACAATTCCGAGCACCGTCCTCAACGTATAGTCTCTTCGAATGCCGAAGGCCAGTTTTTTCTTGGCAAATTCCCTTGCTTCATTTTTTGCGTATTTATTTATAGAAAGACGTGTTCACATAAATTTTTAGAATTTAATTGTCGAGGGAACTGAAAGCATCGATTACAAAGATATGACGTTAGAGGAACTGGAAACATCCACAAGATAAATGCAATCTTATTTTACAGTCTTGTTACGTCATACATTTGATCGGTTATATAAAAACGGATTTTACGAACGGATGCCTTTTATCGGGAATGATTCAGTCTCTAAAAAAAATATAAAGAACTGTCCATATTGTTCAATTTAAAATTATATAGACTAAAATAAAATTGAATGTTTATTTAAATCGAAATAAAATTAAAAAAATATATAGGAAAGTAAATAAAACATTGTCTCTTGAGACATTTTTACGCGACATTATTGGGTCATTGCAGTTTCTTCCGACAGCATTGGTTGTAGTTCCCAGTTCTCAGTGACCCAATTTGTTATAGGAGACGATGCCAACCGGAGTGGGATCTATAGCTGGCACCACTTATCGGCATTTACCGAACCGACTATTTATATGTGTGCATTTAAAAATACAAGTGAAAGTAGCACTCTAAAATATCTTACAAGTGAAAATTTTAAATTTTTATTTACATAAAAACAGAAAAGAAATCGAGGCGCATACATTTTATTCAATAAAGACGATGATTTTCAAGCGTTAGCTATGTAAAACTAAATTCAATTTCTATACGAAAAGTTACGGGATTTGATGTTTTGCTACAGAGTTGTGCCCGCCAAACGTTACATTTTGTTCGATATATTATCGTATGGTTACAATGGTGAGTCAATATATTATAGAGGTTTAAGTATTCTTACCTTGCCAAAGCTACCTTTTCCTAGCACCTTGATAAACTGGAAATCTTCAATAGTGTACTTCCTGAAGCGAGGAATAGAGCGAGCGGGCGGTGTGAATCTGCCAGTCTTTCTGAAAAGCCCATACGCCGTTGATTGTTCTGAAAAATTCAAACAATATCACAATTACTTATTGTTATTATATTTAATGTCCATTGTATTGTTCCAGTGCGGAACATATATTTAAAAAAAAAAACAGATAAAAAACTGTTGTGTAAATATTCGTTTCGTTATTGAAACTGTATATAGAAGAGTATCAGGTACAATAACTGTTTTTACAGTTTTAGCTTCTATGCATAAGTATAAATTATAGTATAATTAATTAAGCAATGCTTACTAAAGTGTCGAGGTTTATTGTATCAAGTGTAATATGACATAAAATAAACATAAATAAAATTAAACATTTAATTAATACATTCATGTTAACACACATAAAAGATGACACAATCATGATATTTATAAGGTGCAAGAATTCAATGTTCACAGTACATAATGTTAGGAAGTAAATCCGACATTGTCCCGTTGTACTGGCGCAACACTAGCCTTACTAAAATGTCGACGTTTATGTCCCCTCACTAATAATTCTGACACTAACGAAAGGCGCCATTCGCGCCAAAGGATTCTAACTAATGTCTAAAAATAATAGTTATTCAATATCGTCAATTGATAATAGTTTAGGCTTAAAAATGTACTTAAAAATGTCAAAAAGACTAATACGATTAATAATATAGTTTTTAAGTTTGTAGATTTGTAACTATACTATAGCTTTGATAGTAATTTTAAGTGCGTGTTTAACGATACTTTTTCGTTTGTCGGTATGAATCCGAGTCTTAACATTTCGCATCAAATCGTCATTAGCGTATTCTAGAAGGAGATAAAACATTGCCAACATCCATTATACTGGCCATTGATTGCACGAGTGCGGTATATAGTTTTTTACATCGTAAAAGTTTAATTTCGTTGCGATGTATTCAATTTTACGATTCTGGAAAAAACACAACGCCTGCAGAACTTGTTTCAATATTTAAAATAATGAAGTATCTTTTAATTGAGGTTGACTTTAGAAAAGTCAAGAGGATATATAAAGTACAAATATTAATTTCTTTGCCTGTAATTTACATAACAATGCCATTAATTCTATCTAAATACAAATAAACGTTTGCCTACAATACATACATCTTCTTACTAATATTTTAAATGCGAATGTTTGGATGGATGGATGGATGAATGTTTGTTTGAAATTTGTCTGGTAGTACATATAGGTTAATAATTAAGTTTATTTTAATAACACGCGGACGAAGTTGCGGGCGACAGCGAGTATCCTATAATGTAAATAATTCTATATACGGCATGAAAATGTATCACTTTTGTTTATATTAATTTAAAAGTCGCAATACATTAAACGTTACATTGCTTCTTTCATTTCGAGCATATTGTGAAGTGCGTCTAAAAATATTCAGCTCAGACAGACCAATATCAAGGTCGCCACGGATAAATTTGGACCTTGACAAGTGACAATTTGTGCAATTTATTAACTAAAAATATGAGAAACAAGCGTCGACGTGGTATAAAAATTCTTATTTAAAATTTTATTCTCATAAATGTTAATATTTGCAACAATTACTAATCTCACAGTTCTAGACAATCACGTGAATCTAGATCTCTTAGAACTGTAAGCGATAAACAGTTGTTCCAGTTTGGTTAATTTATTCACACGTCTGTCTTACATCTGCACTCGGAATGACCTCACAAAACCTCACGAAAACTCACTTTGGTACTCAAATGCATTAGACGTGAGGTGCGTGGGATCTCATACTTTTATTAAGTAACTACTGTTTACATTTTTATATCCAGTCAGCATTACAATACTGTTTGAAATGCATTCATGATAACAAACAGGTTACGATAGATATACGATAGAATATAAAAGAAAAATTCCTTAACAATTTTGAGTTTCTTTAGCTTAGTCAGAAATCTACGTCTATCTACCTTTTAGAATTATCCTTTAGTGTAATTTTGTTTAATATTAGACACTTAGGTAAAACTTTTTCTATTACAAATCAATATATTTTTATTCGTTCACAATAGGAAAGTGCGTCATTTTTTTGGCGTTGATCCCAAATTTACGTGAGTTTCGTCGTATCAAAACACCTTCAATTGTCTTCTTTTTGATACAAATGGACTTCTCAGAAAGTCTATAGATATATTAAGCATTTCAAAACAATATAGGTTAACATTTCCTTAAATATTACTCGGAAAACTCAACAGGTTTGTTGCAATGTACGTACATTAGATATTTATAATACTTGTTAGATCGATAGTTATAATAAAATAGATGTTGAATGTCAAAATATTTAGTAAAGAAAATGAAGAGAAAAGCCAAATACCCGTCAGAATTATGAATAACGGCCGCTGCACGCGTAGGCAGTAAAATATTAACCGCCTACAATCTGTACAACAATAACTAAGTATCTTAACTTCATTCTTACTACAGTTCAGATGTTAAGATGTATTATATGTTTGTTAGAAAGTATCTCCAGAACAGCATAGATCTGGACGAAATTTAGCATAGATATAGAACATTGTCTGGAAAAACACATAGGCTACTATTAAACGGTGGGGTCCACTAGTAACTAAAAGAAGAAGAAGAAGACATAGGCTACTAAGTTTTTTTTATTCCACGCGGACGGAATCACAGTTAAAAACTAGTATTACCTAACATAACACTTAATGTATCAACTGATCGCAAGAGACAGAAGAAGCATCTCGCTTTTCACGGATTAAATATTTTTTTTGTTATTATAGGTGCCTTACACGGAATAATAAAAGCAAACCTCTAATTCAAGATGTTCAGGAATTAATAAAATTATTAAGGCATAGTAAATCGGAACTATGATAGAACAGCTATTACGATTCTTTTGCGAAAATATTTATTTAGAGAATGATAACATGTGACATGGAACGCGGAATTTACAATAGAAGGTCAACAGAGATAGAAAAAGTTATAAAGAGATATCTACATCGTTATTATTAGGCATATTGTAAATATATTTCGATTTTAGCGTATTGTATCGATACAAGAATATCGTAAACTAACTGTTCTTCTTGGAATAGAATTTATTGATCACTTTGAAACAAAAATATATCGCACCTTATAAATATCTCGATCTTTCTTTGTTTTGTATTTTAAAAAACATGGAGTAAAGCATTTAATACAAAAAAATGAAACATTAAATTAGTATGACTCTGCTTTTTTATCTGTGGTTGTTAATGAAGGTAATAAAGAACAAACGCCAAATGTCACTCGGATACGCAATAACATCAAACAAAACAATACGAAAGACAGACATTAAGGGATACATTTGTACATCTCACCAAGCTCTCGTTCTAAGATATCAGAGCCTAGGGGCTGCGTCGTATTGCCTGACGTGCTGGGACACTCTCCACCTGTACATATGTCTAATAAAACATGCGTAGCACATAAAATCCACAATTTAAAATTGAGGACGTTTAATTTGTTAAATGTCATTACTTTTAATTTTATTAAGGCTCTTATGGTAAGTTTGCTGGATGACGAATTAAAATCTTGCACTAAATACATCTTACCACAGAAATAAATCTAGAATTGTTTTTATAAAGCGACGTTTGTTTGTCAAACAGGAACTTGATTTGATACATAAATACGATTATATAAAGATGCTGCGGTATTTTAAAATATAAAATTCATAAAGCAGAACATCTTAATACATCTGTTTTCAAATCCTAAAAAAGAATCCAAGAAAATTCAAATGCAACGTTAGTTAGCTTATTAAAACAACGAATAGTTTTATACTCATTTTGTATAGAACCACCACATCGACAAATACGTAAGCTACGATATCTGTATAATGGCCGTTATGAAAATACCTAATGGTCTATAATTGGTTTTGAACGTTAAAAATACGTAACGTTTGATGTGCAGCCAAATCAATCGTTGTTCATAGTTTTGCTATCAATCGGTTAGTCATTAGATGGGTCGGACTGGCAAGTCAATTGGCCAAATGGTCTACGAAAAAAAATATGACCGATGACACGTTGTACGTTTCATATCAAGAATTGTAGACAATAAAAAATATACTTGTGGTGCGAACTTGTTGCCTTTGCAGAATATTAAAATCTTACTTTATTGCCATTTCAAATAATTTTATCAGTACTGTCGCATTATTAAATACAGGTAAGCGAGTGATTGGCTTCCATCCAGCCGCAGACATTGCGATTTTATCTCACGCCCACCGATATATGTAGTCGTCATAAAAACAAATGCGAAAAACAAAACGTTTGCTATCTATCTATATCACTGTTCTTCAGAAACATTTACTTGATAGTATACTTATAATATAACACGTTCTTAAGCTTAAGAAAACAAAACAAAGGTATAAACAATCAATTCACTAGTCATATTCAACTTTACGTTTCAAGATATTATAAAAGGAGAAAGGATCTAAACAATATTTTTGACAAATGCAGGACACAATATCACAATTTTAATTAGCCAACATACACTAGTAGGTGTATGACGTGCTATTAGATGTTTCCCTTGTCTCGTTTGTTGTGATGTCTATAATTATTACATCAAACATAGATCTATCTGAGACACGTAATCACTAAAACCGGGTCATGGATTATGTTCGTAATTTACTCGTATGCACGTTGATATTTGGCTCCGACGTACCCACCTCTTCTGGACGCAGTGCGAGTCGCAAGAGCTTCGACCAAAAGCCTCTGGTTTACTCCGCACAAGTTCGCTGTCAACTTTTCACACTTTCTATGGCAGTTAACATCGCAGTCTATAAACAAATAAATTCAATTTCTCTGCGGATGAGGTTTTAATAAATATTTACCATGGTTAATAAAAGCCATGCAGACTTAAACATGCTTTTAATGTTGTATTCTACATACATGTCAGAAAAGAAAGGTGTTAGTGGATGGTTATTGTGTATGTTACTCTGTACCTTTTCTAACCCAGTTGAATCCCGCCGGCGACGTAGACGCGGAAGAATCAAAACCAGAATCATTGGATCCAGTAGAAGTTCTCCCGTCGACATTATCACATTCGTAGAATTCTCCAGATCCTTCGCTGGAACTTGTCTCTTCTTCCTCGTCATCATCCGATGTTTCTTCATCAGACGAAGATTCTGATGATCTTGTTGAACGTATTTGTTGTGGAACTTTCTTTTGAAGAGGTCTTGGTGTTGCAATTAAAGGTTTAAGTGCTTTTTCTTCCTTCACTGGCTTAATCGGTTTTGCGATTATATTTTGCTTAATCGAATTTTGCCGCTTTACACTTTGTTTTTTCGAACTTTCACTAGTATCTTTTGTTTCTACTATTGTGATTTTACATTTTTCTATATCTTCGCATGGAATGTTTGGAATTTCTAAAGTCTTGGTATCACTTTTTTCGTGATTTACATTTACATCGACTATTGAATCTTTTTCTACTTCTTCTAAATGATTTTCAGTAGAGCATAAATTGGAATTAGACGAAGTTGTATGCTGCAAATTATCTTTACTCTCTATTTCCGTATCGTTTAGCTTTTTGTGATCATTATCACTTGTCAAAATGTTTTCTTTCGATGTATTTGATTTTACTTGTTCTATTTTGTTTTTATTAATCGATTCAGTATCCTTTACAGATTCTTTTGTTTGGTTTTCTAAAACCCGTTTAGTAGAAATATTAATCGTATTGGCCTCTGATTCATTCTTCGTTATTTCTTTTTGTATTTTTTCTGATCCCTCCGATTTTCCATTTTTCTTTGGGGTAATACGTTTTAGCTTTTTTCGTTTGCTACTATTTGTAATCTGTTCATTTTGCTCTGTTCCCTCTAACTTTTCTTTATTAGAGGTTTTTTTCTTATCTGAAACTTTTCTGTTTTCTTTTTCTGATCTTTCCTTTACTTTAATTTGTTCTGCGTCTACCTCAACTTTGTCTGATGTTTGCAGAGTTTTCTCATTTGGAATAGATTTATTTTCGATAATCAATGGAGGCGCATTTTCTATTTTATCATTTCTTACAGGAATTTCCTCAAGTGATTTTACTTTATTATTCGCTGATGGGATGTTTGCTGATAATGCTTTTATATCAGATCCTGCTTGAAAACTTTCAACTGATTTAGCAATATTGCCACTCTCACAGTTTGAAATTTTATTATTGGAACTCTTTTCAGAAGCATTAACTTTTCCATCAATCTGTTTTACTTCTTCCGGTTTTTTAATGTCATTAACATTACATGCTTTGATTGTAGTTTTATTTTTTTTATCCTCGCTATTATTTGAAATTTCCGTACTATTATCATTGTCTTCAAGTTCATTTTCATTTTCAGGGTACCAAAACGCAGCACGTTGAAGATTTTCTTTTTCTTTTGCTATTTGATGTTTCCTTTTTGCTAAATATACAGTTTCTCGTTTTCCGATTTTATTCCAAAAATTGCCATCCTCTGGCTCAGGAGATACAGGATCGTTGTTTAACTGCTGAATTTTCCTTTCAGTAGTGGGAACCAAATTTTCAGTAGACTTATCTTCCGATAGTTCATTTACCACTTCACTACTGAACATGATTTCTTTCCGCGGTGCACGAGGTTTTTCTTCAACTGTCACATTTTCTACCTTAAATCTCAACGGGCTAGAAGGTGGCGTAATCTCCACCGTTGATGTGATTTTAGCTTTAAGCTTAGGTTTGACCTTTGGCTTATCTTCGACACTTTTTTCACCAACCGATGATCTGCTTTCCTCAATAGGCGGAAGGTTTTTTTGACTCAGTTCTTTGGTTAATTCCTCTATTGAATTTAGTTTTGAAATGTTACTTCCTGACGAAGATTTTTTAATACTATGTCTTTTTGCGGTAGGCTTTTGATCTTTTAAGTTACTTAACCGTGTGTTTAATGAATGATCTGATTTTGTTGTTGTTAAGGGAGAATTTTTTGTTTGAGATGCTTTTGAGTTGTTGAAAGTTTCATTGCTGTCAACTTTGTCTTCATCAGTACCAATTTTACTTAAATCTAACGTAGCTGTACTAAGATTTTCTCTTCTAATAAGGGAATCTAATAAACATGCCTGTTCTGCCAACATTTCCACGGAACATCTTCTGTCTGGGGATTTGCTATTTATTTTGGTGTGCGGTGTTGCGAGAGGTAAAACCTCTGTTTTTTGTTGATTGTTTAAAGTCTCTTCAACACTATTGGTATCCTTACTTTTTACTTGAAATTTTTCAACGAGTTTTTCTCCTAATGATCTCTTCTCTTTAGTATCCTTATAAATCAAATCCTCAGACAGTTTCTCTCTCCATTTCCTTGATTCTCCATTTTCGTTACTTTTTATGTTATTGGATTCTTTTTCTGAGCTAATTACTTCTTTTCGTTTCTCTTCGACTGGTTTACGAGGGGAATCTCTCTCCTTTCTTTTTAACGTGTGTAGACGTACTACGGTACGCTCACGTTTTATAGGACCACGCTGGGTTCCTGGCGAAGTGTCTATTCCAGTTTCTGGTTTATCTTCTACCCTAGGCATAAACGGACTTACGTCTTCTTTTGTTTTTGAGTTCTCTTCTGTCTTTGTGGGTTCACTTTTAGCATTTGATGTTTTGTTACGATATTTGTCACGAGATACATCGATGTCAGCCGTATTAATATTGACTGGTCGTGGAGTATATGATGATGCAGAAATATATGTTCTATTAGATCTATTTTGTATTGGGGCCCTTCTAGGACTATTTATCCTAACCGGACTGGATGTCCCACGCTCCGATATTGTACTGAGCATTGGCGAATATGATCTTCCACTCGGGATCCATCTTGAAGTCACAGGTGTTCGAGAGTATCCAATTAACGAAGAGTGGTTGCTGTAACTAGCACCAGGATTAAGATATGTAGCACTGTACGATGTCCCCAATGGGAGCAAGGAACTGCTGTAACTGTACGGTGAGCTGGTATACGATGGAGTTCCACTGTAATACATGTTTGAAATGTGTTCGGAAAATAGAGGCATTTTATCGCGTAATACCACGGCGCGTACGACGCCGACGCTCAGGGGCGGCGGACTCGCGGCGCAGACTGACGCCGGTGGAGGACGCAGCGCTTGGGCATCGGTCAGGTGAGCGCCCCGCCCCCGCCTCACCCTCCGCGCCCCGCCGCCCCGTACACTACGCAGGTGATTGATTGACGAGCTTCTGTGACAATTATAGCTGTCCTGTGACTAAACAATTTCGGAAGGAACTTTTATTTTAAACATTTACTCATCTTTTGTTATAAATATACAAAAGTACAAAGTATTTACTGTTTAACAAATGCATTAACAATTTAACAAATAATATGCTGTCACTGAAATTGACTGAAGTTTCCATAGATGACAAAAATAAATTGCTACTCTATTTCTATTCTTAGTAGACGTTCCGGACTACGTATTCTGACGTTATATTTATGTCTGTACCTGAGTAATTACACAATAACTATTATTAAAGCGAACGTAGATTTATTATGCACTTAAAGTTAATAGAGATATTTTGTGGAAGACGTCACTAAAGTCTAACACAGAAGAATAAAATTTAAAAATGACAATATTTCATTGTAACTAATCCTGTTCAAATATGTAGGAATATGAAAGAAGATAAATAACTCGACTTATATCCAAACAGCATAATACACAATCTTGAAAGATATATAGTTCAAGTAAATTGATATGGCAACTAGCGCCATCTATTTTTACAAAGTAAAACATAAGTCCACCGATAAATGGTAGCGAATATTTAATAGGAGATTTCAGCACAAAATTTTCTCGATGTAACTTGAAACTTATCTTATTAAAGCTTCAAATATATTTGGCGTTAAACACAATATTGATTTCTCTTTTTAAATGAAAATTTGTACTAAAGTCGCTGAAGCTAGATTTATTAAATAAAAAAGTTTGGGTATAACACAGTACTTTGGCTATTCTTGTTCAATAAGACAGCAAAAACATCCAAGTTGCCATATGTAACGTAGGTGTTTTTGCAAATGACTAAAGCACCCAAACGACTTACCTGATAATTCCAGTTGTGCAATCCTGCTATCACTTATAAATAATTAATTGATAATAACAATAGAGGAATATAAGCTCGTATCGCATTTTTTTAAAAGACTACGCGAAGACATTTTGTTTATTACAACTTCAATTCGTCTGTAGCACGCAATTTGCAATATTTTTCATCTGCTGTTCGCTGAAAAAATATCGTCAAACTTTCAGATGACGAATAAAATGTAGATATGCTGCGAAAAACTTTAAACACAACAGAAATGCATCTAATTTTTTCGGATTTTATTGGCAGTCTTTACTGAACTTTAGATCCTCCATACGACCACACAAGTTGACTTTAAATCAATATCAGCAAACAACAGATTTTGTAGAGATATTTGTAATTTTGTGAGAGTATGGAATTAGAATAGCTTGCTCTATATAGTCTTTGCATTGTGCTGAAAATCAAATCTGTGTCAATGGTTATTAAAAGTGAAAATAGTTTAGTGTTATTAATAACAATCAAAACGAATAAATCATTTGCAAGAGAATTTTAGTAACACACCGATAGACGGTACAGAAATAATAATGTGTTAATGTAAAAAATAAAACTAACTGCATGCACAATTTTATACATAATATACAATTATCATCTTCGTGAAGCAGTATACGTGTTTTCCGAAAAATATAATATAACTGTAAAGAACATTTGCAACAAGAATATTTTTTAATTATAAAAGAGACGAGATAAATTTTATCTCAATTAATTCAGATCTTTCTTTTCTTTCATTTGTTTTGCCAGCGGAAAGATATTAGCAGTAAGATAATTATTTCTTTCTTACCTTCACATTTGAGTCCTTGCTTAAAGAAACCGTAGAGGAGCGCTCCACAATGGTCGCAAAATGTTGGGGACATGAACTGGTGCGGACGGAACCGATGTGGAACATCCACTTTGAACCGCTCCCTTAGATACTGTAACAAAATCTTGTCTTTTATTTTTTTCGCTCAAACAATACCTAAGACATATAACGCAAGAAAATTTTATCCTGAATATCATGTGTGTGTTGTACTATTATAATAAAATTATCTAAGTACACACTTAGCTATTATTAAACAATGTTATTAGATTGTCCCAAAACTTCTAGAGAATGTATTCTTGCTACAACAACCAGCAGTGAGGTTGCACCGTGGGCACTTAATTTTTAAATACCAACAGAGTATATTTTCTTACGACTGTCTATCTCTTCTTTTGTCTTTTCAGGGACTTCATAACCTTATCCACCAGGGTGCGAAAATCAATATGTTATTCTTAAAAGTAGTACGTTTATTAGCTGCCATCCCCAAGGACCTGTTTCCCTGGCGCTCCAAAGGTCCTGTTTGCACCTTTGAGTTCAGACACATAGTTTAGTTTCATACCACCGATCCAGCGCTGTCATACTAACTAGAATTTACTCAAAATGATTAGTTTAATACTAACAACAGTAGACTCGGAGTAGGCGCTAGAGCCGGGGCACTTCCCAAGCAGTTTGTTGTGACAACGCTTGTGCACGGCGGTCTGGCATACGACGCAGCGGTAGCCCTGCTTGCCGAAACCCCACAGGAACTCTTTACAGAAAGCGCAAAACGTAGGCTGACGGAAGAACTTCGCGACGAAACGGTGACCGTTCACTTCGTGCTCCCTGAAATGTACAGATACAATTTCAGTATACTTCGTTTACAATATCTAATATAATATAAAATAATCTAAAATAATTCTTAGGCATTTATGGAAGGTCGGATTAAGATTGTGGAGCTTAATTCCCAAAGGAACGAAGCATATCCTACTTTGATCGTGTACGTAGTACAATAAGTTCATTTTCAGTAAAGCAATTAGGATAAATCTTGTAAATATTGTTTTTTATCATTAAATAATTTTTGAAACATATGTTTTTAGAAATCAATTGGGATTTTAATGTTTACTCTAAATAAGCATATATAAAAACGGCGAAACACTCACGTATATTCGTCCGGTGGCGGCACCGACTAGTTTCGAGCCCATCGGGGGCCCTTCATCAGGGTGAGTGAGTGAGTGTCAGTAAACGACGGGCCGCGTTCGCGAAGTAATAACAGTCCGATTAACCCCGATGAAGTGCCCCCGATGGGCTCGAAACTAGTCGGCGCCGCCACCGAACGAATATACGTGAGTGTTTAGCCGTTTTTATATAAGTTTATTATAATGTCTCACGAAAGTTTGAATATGGTTACTCTAAAGAAGTAAATAAGGCTATGCACAAAGCAAGCACTTTTTTCGTTACATACCAAACTAATTGATTTACAGGAATATTTTGATTTCAAAAACCCAAAGATTTTGAAGAATATAATGAGACGTCGTGAACAAAATTGAATTTCGTAGCAAAACCCCTTTAGGTGTTAACTCTGTAGGGTTATTTCAATATAAAAAGAGCTCTATCATGTTCGCAGTAGAGTCTAAATTTCAAGAATAGCTGATATAATTATGAAACTGTGTCGCTTTCCTATACCCGCGTTACATGTGTGTGTCCACAGGTGATAGATGGATCTTAACTTTAATTATGAGCAATGTGCGGCATGTGACATGCTCGATACAGAATTAATTGCATCGCTCACTGCTAATTTAGTTCAGAGATTGCTAACATTGAACAGGTTTATTGTTCTAATTAGGCCGAAGTGATTGATTTCATTTCGTTTTTAAGGCACTGATAATTCTTGAGATTGTTTTCTTTATTAATATAATAAATTTAAAGTCTCAAGGACAGGACGTGATAAAGTTAGATAGGGAAGTATAATATTTACCGTTGGTTTCTGAGACCAAATCCCTGTGATTATATTTGACAAAACAGATATAACAATGTGTTTTAAACGGGGACTTTGGTCTGAGAAGCCCACGGTTAAACTACACTATGTAAAGCTGAAGCTAAAGAAGAGTAAGTTAACCATCTTATAGCTCACACAATCGTTCTTAAGTACAACTACTTAATATGGTTCCGTTTCAGGTTTTGCCGTTATCTGCCCGGTTCGAAAGGTTAGACTGGAAAAAGGCCAAGTCGTCAGGCTGTCCTTTCTCCCAACAATGTGATATAACTTCAGGAGTCCAACTTATTCCTTTACCTCTTACGAATAACCTAATAACTCTGTATGTCATGTGTCAAAAATGTTTCTCACTTGTGGTGTTTGATGGCGCCTCGCCGTTGCGTGATGCGCTTGCCGCGGGAGCGCCGCACTTCGCTTGGTCCGCAAGTCCCGCCCGCCCCGCAGGCCCCGCGCGCCTCTGGGAACCACTGGAACATGTAAACATTACTTATGGAATTAATGTGTATCACCTTTTGGTATTTAAAATTCTGAGTAAAATCAGTCGTTTCATATTATGTAAACTAATTAAAAAGTTAAGACGAAACTGGAATCGTTCAGCGCGTTTTTGCAATCGTTATTGTTTATGTATATAGGGATGTTAAAACGTTGATTGATTTTAAATAATCATTTCTTTTTAAATCTTTAAAGGTCGTTATTTCAGATCCATCTCTAAATAAAATTACAGCCAAAACCAGAAAATTTAGATACCATAGGACTGTTTCAATTTAAACACTTTAAGTATTTTCATGTTTTGTTAATGGAATTTCAATAGAACCATAAATCATCGGTTTTATTTATCCACGTATGTTATGTGATAAAACTCTCAAATGAGTTCAATATATTGTATTTTTTAAAAACAGTCTGGTTTATTTCAAATTTATTTATCAACAACAATTCGACATTGCCGCGAAAACTTGGCACGAGCTTTATCTTTAGGTGATTCATGCTTTTATTTTTTTACAGTCAACATTACGAGCAAACCTTTGACAACAATCGAAGCGTTCGTGCTGGCGGTTCGCCGCCGACTTCACTCGGTTCGCTTTTACGGTTGTTTTGAGTTTATTGTAGTACTTTCATAATCCGATTTGCGGCGCGTCGTAAAATGATACGTGGCCAAGAATATTCGCAATTGAGCGTGGAATCGCGTATTCGTGTGCTGTAGTAACTCCGAGGAACGAATGCGGCGAATTCCATTTTCAACCAACCATTATGTATGGTAAAACTTTTATTGATTAATAAGTAGGTTTGTGAAATTCTAGTGGAAATTGATAGAGAAAGATATTAAACGCAGGTTCATCAGGAAATATAGACTTATGTACATTGGGATCGCATTAAATGTAAATATGTAGTGTCTGCATATCTTTTTCGTAGAAAAAGTTATGTACGTGTGTGATACGACGAATATTATTGTTTACTAATATATATTATAATAGTAACAAACGTCACATATGCATCAACACTGAAATTGTCTCAAACTCAAGGTCTTTTTTTGTACATTCCCTGGCAAGATAGTATGAATGTACGTTGCAAAATGCGCATCGAATAGCCAAAATATATGTACTCTTGCACTTGAAAATGTAATTGCGACTCATTGTTTGTGTGCCCATCGCCTAAAAGTTTTGTCGGGGTATCATTAGCTAGTAAATTAAACGTAAATAGTAAAAAAAACTCATGGAACTCGACTTTTAGAAAAACCAAGAATACATTGACTTTTCGAAACATATATTGTAACGCAATGAGACAATTTGGCTCGTGATGAACAGGCATCAATAAAGGGTACCAAGGTTGCTTGGAAGCCCATCGGCCGGTAAATGCACGTCTATAAATAGAAGGAACCAACCGCAAAACGTTTGATGAAATTGCTATGTTGGACGTCGCGTATCGTCGATAATCATATTAATCGAACACGTACGAGAAAATGGCAACAAGTTTTTCAATTAAAGTTTATTACATTGTTGAAAATATTTTCACTAACTGTATTTGAAATAATGAAAGAACAAGCGGCTATGACAGCTGTTTAACAAAAGGGGTTGCTCTCAGTAACACTTTTTCTCTTTGTGTAAGAGATTGGACAGAACTCGTTCTATCTTATGTGTATTGATGGTCAGTTGTTTATTTACACGTATCACTAGGGCAAAGTGACACTCGCGGATCTAGCGAGATCTTTATTCTTTTCTATCATAAAGGGGAGGCACTAAGTACACCAACCAATTGATTATTGAACAAACAAAAAGGCATTGAGATTTTACGTTTTTGTGTGTTTTGATGATTCATAAAAAGTTAAAATAAAATATTCGTATTCAAAATAATTCTCGTTTGTAAACATTGTTTTAATGAATCAATTTATCGCTTACCGATGGTACGTGTTAATCATTCAGTTTGTTACGTAAATAAAGCATGGCCGCCACAGCATGAATGAAACTAAGACAATGTAAATAAACAGAGATATCGTGGTCGGTCGCTGTATGACACACGCATGCGGCTGCGGGCTCGTCGGTGAAGGGGGTCGCAATGCAACCTAATTGAGAATTTTGAAAGCACATTAAGTACAGTAAGGTTACCAAATTTTTCGCTTTTATCGTAACTAAGAGAAAACGATTATAAACACGTCCCCATATACATAAACAATAAAGTCAATCTCGATTCCGCCCTTGAAGGCTTTTAAAGCTTTTCAACTTTTACTAAACCTAAAAAATAATATAATGTTGACACGAACAAAGTTCAAGATGTAGGGTAACAACCCTAGTATCGGTACCAGTAAGACTTACGTTGTCGGCGTGAAGGCGTTGGACGGGGGCGCGCGCGCGCGGCGGCGCGGGCGTCGTGCGCCTGCGCGCCCCCCCGCCCATGAACATCATCGGGACGCGCCGAACATCACCGCTCGCCGCGCACGCTCGCTCGCTCGCTACTCCCGCACACCCGTGTATTTATAAACGGAATTCCACACGCGCTATTCGCGGCCGGATACTACTTTTTACACGACTTTCAGCACTTACGACGTACGGAGCACTGAGAGGCGGGCTCCTGAATTGTCTGGCTGCGCGCGCGCCGGTCGACCGATCGCTCGTCGCAGCAAAAGCTTCCACGGTATTTCGCAGACGATTATATCGCACAAGAATATGATACGATATAAAATGTTTACTTTTAGGTCGATCCGTTTATTTCAAATTAAATTCCGACGGATGACAGCGTTTCGGGATCAATGAAATTTCAGTATGAAATCTGTCGGACAACTGAAACGAAAGTTTTATCTGTAAATTACTCTTCCGAGCGTAATTGCTGTTTTATGTTTATAAAACGTAACCGCAATGATTCGATCCGCAGCGTAAATCGCGAGGCGACTGACTTGCTGACTCACACGGCCTGGCGGCGCGGCGTCGACACAGTCATTCAAACAGTGGTCAATTTTACGAGCGACCTCTGCCTCTGCTCCCGCGATAAACAACATATCCGTAAAATGCGCTTTGTGTTGAGTTGAATAAATTATAACTTTTGACAGTGATTTGTTAACGTAACAGTACGGTGAGGGATGTGAAGGAAAACATATTAGCAAATGCGAAAGAATTTATTACCAACATTACAAGCTTTTCTCATGTTATATTGAATTGGTTTATGAAATGATTTACGTGTACAATAATATGATTATTTTACACGTAAATCTTTAACATTTTCTTAACATTGCATACCAAAAAAATTTAGGATTTTTTTATATATACTTTTATACAAAAGGTTTTAATTGTTTTATCTTTATTGAGATTTAAAAAATGTATAGGAAACAAACTTTTATAAATGAAAAATTCTTCAAATCAGCAGACCAACAAAGACACAGTCCATAATATATCATTTTTAATTTCGAAAATTATTTTCGATCCAAAAAAGTGATCAATGTATATGAAGATTTGAGAATCTGAAAAAAAAAACAAATAGGTAACAATTTTCTTGGGAAAATTTAGTGTTACGATGACTATTACAAACATAGATAAGCAATCGTTAGTTGTAAATGTAATTCTTACAGAAATGTAAGTATCGATAGACATGGGCACAATGTGAGCTATGCTCGGCACTAGAGGGCGCGAGCAGCGAACCATCAGGATGAGGAGGTGACGCCTCGCCGCTGGGGATAGCAATATCCATTCAGAGTCGTAGATTGATTGATTCACACATTCACTCTGCAATAACACATTACATTAAACTAATAATTAAGTATTTAAAAATCAACATAATTGTTTATAAGGTATGTAGGGTAAGTAGCTAGTCTTAGGCCTTAGAACAATGGCTTTTAAAAATTCCGAGGCATCCTGTAAAAGTAGTAGAGAGATAGTGGTAGTTAATTTTTAATCTAAAGTTATTGCTTAAAGTAAGTTTAAAATATTGACCTCATATTTAAGTTGAGTTCCATAGTAGCAGTAAATAAAGAGTTGTGCCAGCATACACACCAAATACATGGCCATCGAGAAAAACTCCGCTGACAGTATACTAAGCTGAGAACAATATGTTACACATTATTACTTACTTTACTTGACTATTTGATAAAAATACGTACCCCCACTATCTTATAGACGGTCATACAGATGACCCACGCCATGACGAAGAATTGTACGACCATGGCTTCCGCAAATATTGACTGTACTTCCTTAACAAACCTGCAAATTATTAAATTTGCGTTTCTATAAAATTTAGTCACTAGTTTGGCTGCAATTATCTAGTCAGGGCGACTAGATATTTGAAAATGCCAAATGAAGGCTTCTTCTATCTGTCAGTGACGTTTAGTTGATAATGGTGATAGAAGAAATAATGTAGCACTTTACCATAAAATCTGTTGATGATGTTGTATACACGTTACAAATTTCCTTTGCAATAATCTTCTAAATCTTATGCTTTCAACATCCTTGTAAGTTTTTAATACAACTTTGTGAATATCTTTATTATTTTCTCCATCTGTATCGTATAAATACTCAAGATCGTATCTTAACATTTGCAATTGCGTTTTTGCTTGTGCATAAAATGCAACAATAGTGCAATCCATTGTAACATTGCCGTACGCTTGTTGTGTTATTAGTATGGACATGTATGCAACTGTTAATTCAAATCTGGAAAAAGTCAAGAAATCACTATCATGGATCTAAATTATTGAATTAAATTTGATCTTTAGAAAATCTCAGTATAAAATTATATTATTTATACTAGAAAGAAAAATGGATGAATTGCGTGAGAAAAGATTGAAATGTCAGAGGACATTATATGGTGCGCTTACCCTAAATTAGTGAGACAAGGGCAGGAAAATTTGTTGAAAACTTCATCACTTCTAATAGTTACGTTTAAATTAAAAGTGATAATAATCTTTAAGTTCTTTTAGATTTTATTGAAGACAAAGATTGAAAGAATCTTTACTTACATTGGCGTCTTACTGGTATCAAATGGAAAGTATCCAGTGAACTGAACATTTTCTCCCAAAGCGTGGTTGACAAGGGGAAATATCGTCCACATGAAAGCACATAGGAATATCGCACAGTGATACATACGTAACAGTCGTAGCATGGACGTAGCGTTCTTCCTCATGACGTCATCTTGGTACTTATTGCCAGGGGCAAAAAAGGATCCTGGATGTAGTCGTAAGATTTTCAAATTACTGTTAGGCTATAAAACTATAGCTCATAAGAAATTATTTTGTGTACGCAACTGTCTATCGTGTTAAAGAAAAAAGGCATTTTTCTTTGTCGAGTATTTACAGTGTTGCAAAGTTAAACTATACACATATATAGTATTGTGCATTAGTAACTTATTAGTTTTATGATGATTGAGAAGGATTTCATAGTTTTTTTCGCAATGTTTGCTGCCAGAATTTTTTATGAGAGATTGAGACGACTGCAGTCTTATTCTTTGTTCTAATTTTTGTATTATCGCGCTGCAACAAAGACGCTTAGAAACTATTAGCAGTTCTAAATATATCTGCGTATTTATCACACACAAGATAAGTTACAAGATTTCTGGAGCACAATGCAAATATGCGAAAAAAAAGTTTAATAGAAAAAAAAAATAAAGAACGTAAATAATCTTTACTGCCAGACGTATCAAATCAAGCGCTGCACAATAATCTAATGCGAGTGTCAAGTTATTGTCATTACGATGTACTTTAGAATTTTACCGTTAATTATATTAATAAGACGATCGATGCGCGCTGTGCGCATATTAAAAGCGACCTGTTTGCCCAAGGAGTTTAGGGTTGTTAGCAGAATGAATAATGTATTCACAATTTCATCTGTGCTGTGCCGGACCTGAGAAAAATAAAATATCAATTTTGCGAATTTTAAGGCTTGTTGTAAGATGTATCCTTGAATGCAGTTTTTAGATAATGAATGTAGTAAGTGTCCAAGGCGTCTTGAACTTGGACATATACGTCTCCACGACGCCGTGTAATTGGCATTAAATGTGTTAATTAATAAGTCTTAGAATTATTTTGTGTTTACAAGTGGTACAAATATCGATAATTCAATTAAACTTGCCTGAATTACACGTAAAACATGTTGTAAATTATATAAAATAACAAAAAACCAAACAAAAACACGGTAATATATGTTCAAGGTTTGCTTAATTTTAGAAGACGACTTAAAAACCATTTTAAAATATCCAACTCTTGCCAAAGCATTAAAATGCGGCTTGAAAGCATCGAAACTACTGTACATGATTATGGTGATAAAAAAAGATATGATTTGTCGCCACTTTGTCTGAAATACATATCTGAAGTCCCCATTAATGTATCAACCTACACAAGCCACTAAAAATTCAAACGAATTTATCATACAGCGCTATACAGGTTGATAAATTATGATGAAATTTTGTGGGATCTGTCAAAATTATTGATTTATATTTTTTATTTACAATGTGTAAATAACAAATTATATTTTATGAATATCAGATATTGTTCCGATAACAATTTTAATAATTAATATAGAGTTAAGTAATTCAATAATAAGTTTATGAATATATTTTTAAGTTATTATAGATAATCTCTTTTTTAACTGTTGGCGTTAATTCTAATTGGATTGGCAGTTATTAGAAAGTTCCCTATCACCAGCAAACCTTTATATGTATATTGAACAGTAAATATTACTTTTTGTTCACAATTTTCTTTTAAATAAGGTACAACCTACTGTTTACGTGGACAATGTAATACTTTTTCGAAGCTTTGTCCAATGTAAAAAGAAACATGTTTATATCGTTATATAAATCAAAATTTTAATGCATAAACTAAAAGATTACAAGTTGAAATTGTTTAACAATTAAATTGTCATAAGTATTTTCAATGATGTATTTCTTTCATAAATTACTTTTATATTTTGTGTAATATCTTTTATTACCTCCTGTATATAACTTTACACAAAATATTAAATACACCAAGGCGTTAATTTTCGCATGTTGACAATTAGAAAAGAACAAGTCACGTTTATATTATAATTAAGTGTCTGTTAAATTTGGTTTTAGTTATTCACGAGGACCTCGCACTATTGTCGTTGTTTTGTAGAGTCCAAGGGAAAGCGATATTTATTGATTACTGTACTGTATTTCTGAAAGTTATTTGTAAAGGATGAAAAATTTACTTTCAAAACCACAAAATAATATTGATAAAGCCAAAAAACGAGAAACGCTTCTTATTTTCACGTATATACATAATGTGATTTTTAATCATAAGCAATTCATAGCATTGGAAAATTGGAATCAAGTGACAAATTATAAAAAAAAACCTTTCCTTATACTTATGTGGCAATATTTAAGTTTAACAAAATTAATTAGAATTAGAAAGAGTGAAAGATAATATAAAGTTTACATTTATCATGCTGCATATCCATGTGACAAGAAAAATGGCAAAAAATAGAATCAAAACACTAAAAATGTAATTTATGTACAACTATTTTCGATCCAAAAATGTGTAAAGTGAATACGAAGACTTCACGATCTGAAAATATAAAATATATAATATTAAAATTATTTATTTTTCAATGTGTAAAATTATTTACACATTTCAAACAGGTTTAGGAATACTGAAATATTAGGCATATGCCTTGCTCCATCAATAGTTGGTATACCTGGCATTCATCTGGCACACAGTAAGAACATGCGCTCACCGTAATCCCGTAAAAAGTTTGCTTTTTAAAATACATGTGCGTAAAACATATTTTGCATAGATCCCTTCATTACAGAACATCCTGTATTTGTAATAAAAAAATATTAAGCAATTACAATAGTATGCTCACAGAAATAAAACTGTCGATTGACATTGGTACGTTGTGTTCCATAGTAACAGAATATAAACAATTGCAGCAACATACAGCCCAAATAAATTATCATTGTGAAGAATTCCGCTGATAGAACTTCCACCTGGAAGCAAATTGTAACATTACAAAGGTACTACTTTGTGTGCAATTTAAAAAAAATATATACATACAGCAACTAATTTGTAAACAGTCATACAGATGATCCAAGCTATAACCAAAAACTGCATGACCAATGCTTCACCAAAGATTGATTCAGTCTCATCGATGAACCTAAAATAATGTCAAAATGTAGAATACAATTAGCTGATTGCGTTTACCGCCGACTATCTTCTTGATATCTTTAAATCTGTTTTTGTATTTTGTTAAAGAACTAAAAACAATTAAAGATGTACCATACAATCAGTTGATGACGTTTTACGCATTTAACCAATCTTCTTTGAATCTCTAAATTTATCACTGTGAATTTCTTTATGTGGTATGATGTCACATTCATCATCATCGCCATATTCTATTTCGTCTTCAGTATCCACCAGATGTCGTAAGTTATTTCTTAGAATTTGTAATTGTAATCTGCCTTGCATGTAGAATGCGACAATCAAACAGTCCATAGATACAGTAGCGAGGCCGAGCCATGCAACGTGTATAGCCACGTATATTACTACCATGACAAGATTAACATTTTGTTACATTTTAAATTGCCGACTATGAGAATTTTCTACTTAAGTATAAAGTGTTTGACTACGAATAATATTTATTCCATATTTCTCTACCAATAATACAAAGATTTATCTGTTTATGACCTAATAAAGTCAAAAACTATAAGCTTGAAATGTTTCTTTACCATCAGTTTATCGCCCGAGCGAAATCAGAGTACGTTACTACTGCTAGATACCAAAGTAAAACTTACGCCGGCTGTTTATTGGTGTCAAAAGGATAGTACATACTGAACGACACCTCTTCTCCAGAAGCTCGGATCATAATTGGGTACGTCATCCACATGACGCAGCAGAACACCGCAAACACCTGATAGCATCTCAACAGCACCATCATCTCTGCAGCGTTACGAGTTATCAGCTTCTCTTGGTATTTATTAGTTGGAGCAAAAACCGGACCTGTTTTTGTATTACACCAACTTAGTGAGCTTGATCTTATAATGTTATACAGGTTGCACATAAACGAATTTATTATGAGTAAGTATTGAAATTTACAAAATTTTGTACATATGCATGTACAATGTGCATCCATTTGTTTTGCATTTGTCATATGTAGCTTACCCTTGATTGTATCTACGATCTCGTCAACACGTTTCGTACGGAAATTAAAAGCCATTTGCTTGCCCATTGAGTTCAATAATGTTAAGAAGAAGTACAACGTGTTCACAACTTCCATGATATTATGCCTGATCTGCGAATCATATTTTTGTTATTTACATTAATGAGAACGTCGTATTAAGCTGATTTATCTTGTTTTTAATATGTTAACTTGCCTCAATTACTCGTATAAGATGTTGTACATTGTACACCATAAAAATAACCCAAACTGATATTCGATAGTAATAATGTAGAATTTCTTTGATTCTCGAAGTTGGTTTATTGATCATTTTATAATATCCAAAATTTGCAAATGATTCAAAGTGGGGTACAAAAGCTTCGAAATTTTTATTCGTGTTCGTGGTTAGCTGTGTCATTTAAAAAAAAAAAGTATTTCTTTAAAAATGTAAAGAAATGTAACTTTACTTCAAAGTATAAAGTAATATATTGTGCTATAAAAATATTTGCCGAGGTCATTTTTAATTGACTCCACTATAGTTAATTCTATAATATGCAAATACAGGGTGATAGATATATCAAGAACTATACGCAAAAGACCCGAAAAATCACGTGATTTTTTTTGATTTCTGCATTATTTACGTTGAATTACTTTTTAAAGATTATAAAGTAATATATATATTTTTTTGGTTTTATAATTACAGACTTTCATTTTCAAAAACATATAGAATTTTAATATACAATGCAGAGATAAATGATTTTATAAAATTATGAAATGTGAAATGGTATATAATTCTGAAATGGGGAATGACGTTTAAAAAGTACTAACTCACCCTGTATAATATTATAATGATAGAAACATACAATATACAAGTGTTAATTTTTCTTTTAGTTATCAAAGTAATGGTCGCAATTAACATCAATTATGTTGTTTACTTAAATACCACTTCGCACGGTAGACCTCGATCCTCGGCCTTGAAACCTATGACTTAGAGGACACGCCTAGGCTCAACAATAGTCTTTTTTTTAAATTATAAGGTGGCAAACGAGCGAGCGGCCACCTGAAATCGCTGAAATAGCGAAGTGACCGTTGCCCATAGACACACGCAATTGCATATGCGTTGCCTACCTTTAATCGACGGAGGAGAGGATGCACAGAAAGAAAATATATTCCCCTTCCATGGATCCTCTCAACCGGAAAGTCCACTTCCACTTCCCATCCTTTCCTTATAAGAAAAGGGTGGGAAGGGAAAGAGGACTAAATTAGGCCTCCGGGACGCACACTCGTCAGACGAAACGCGGAATTTCTTCCACTTCACGCCTGTTTTCTGTGTGGTGGTGGTATTTCACCGGGCGAACCTGGCCAATTCGTGGGAAGATGTTAAAGCGGGTTCTACCACTCTTCTACGGTCTACGGCGAAATACTTCTGGAGGACGCCAGACAAAGGACACACTAATTTTAGAGACGTCAAAATGGTCGCACCTGAACGAGTAATATGGTCCAGTCAGCCCGCTCATTGATTTTCAATGTATATTTACAAGATTTTTAATGTCATTGAATTTGACCTGGACCACCGAAATTGATTTTGCAAAAAATCATAATAAACCTTTAAAACTTAGTTACATGTTACATGAACACATGAAAAAATCTTCTTGAAGTTGTAAAATAAAGTAAAGTTGTAAAATACAAACTATTTTTCATGCTTTTTAGAAACATGAAAAACAAAGAAAATAAAATTCCTACAATGTTTGCTTTGAAAAGAATGTATAAACTTGCGGTCTTTGTTAATATAATAACTATGCTATTTATCAGTACTTTCTATACAGTATGTTATTATACAAAAATAATTATAAATTCGAAACTTTAGCGGTTAATTTCCTACAAGAATTTAATACATAATTCTATAAAAAAATATTTTACAACTTTTAGTGCCGTTGGTATTTCTCCATGACATTCGTCACGAGCAGTTTAAATAAAACAATTGTCACGTAAACATGAGTGATTATTTAATCTTCCTCCTTCAACAGTAACAACAAGTAGCTTTACCTCAATTCTTTTCCAACTAGTAAAAATTTTGGACAAAACCAATGTTATAAGTTTTTCCATGACGACAAGTCTTACTTAGTAGCAATAGTTTCATGGCCCAACATAACCGTTTATGTTTTACTGGCATAATGAAGTTAGTGAATTATTTTCATTTTTTTTAATTAAGTATAAACTCTCATATATTTAGAACGTTATTACAATTTAATAGATGTCCGAAGTTGGAGCCTTTTAAACGATTGATAGATAACACAGGTGATAAGGAAAAAGAGAAAAAAATGTTAAATAATTTCATAAATACTTTCTATTTCTATTTATTTCTACATAAAATGTGACAATTAAGATATAAATTATTCAAAAGAGTTAAAATAAGTTTAATACAGTTTTAGTTGTTATATGTTAATTAAAATTCGTGCCGTTACTGATTACGATTTGTGAAAAAGAATAAAAAAATGTCCATTCCTTGTTGATGGTTCCATTCGATATCAAATTAGCTTAAGTTATAATTTGTCGTTACTAAAATTAGGATCGACGACTTTCAAAGTTATTTTCGATCCAGAAATGTGTACAATGAATATGAGAATTTCACCACCTGTGAAAGACAAACGCTAATTAATAAGACGTTTCATTCATGATTTTTTTATTAAACAATTCCAAAGCGTACATAAACCACTAGGGTCAACTCCTGTAAAGCCACCACAAGCAACAGAGAATAAATGATCTTTTCTTTGTCTACTTTTCCCTAAATATAAATTATCTATGTATAATTCTCACAGATATAAAAGTATCGAGTGACATGGGCACCACGTAAGCAATACAGGGTGCAATGGGCCGGTAACAGCGCTCCATCATTATAAGCAGCGGCCGACGCAGACGCGGCGACACCGCCGGCCAATCACACTCGTAGATCGATTGATTCACGTACTCACTCTGCAAAACGTTTTTTCAAATTGACATTTCTCTTAATAATACTTTAATATAAGCAGTCCTTTAACCTACGAACGGGATCGTGCAATGCTGGAGTACAAAGATGGTAAACAGTGACACATCTCTATAATTACCTCGTATTTAAGTTGCGTCCCAAAGTAGCAGTAGATAAATAATTGGAACAAAACACAGTTCAAATATACAACCATTGCTAAACATTCCACTGATAATATATTTATCTGAAAGTGCACATCAAAAACTTTAATTAAGAGAATCGCTAAATTTTTACAAGTTTTAGTTCAAAAAGAAAGTAATAACATACGGCAGCTATCTTGTAAATAGTCATACAGATGATCCAGGCCATCACTAACATTTGCAAAACCATTGGAGTACCGAATATTGACTCTATTTCATCGACTAGCCTGCGTACAAATTAAATTGCATGAGAAATATAGAAAATTTGACCCTTAGAATAGCATAGAGCGGCGATGGTCCAGTTGACTTGACTTGTAATCTGTAGGTTCTGGGTTTGAAACACGCCATGCGCCAATGTGTTTTTAATACATACATTTATCCAACGTTCTTACGGTAAAGGAAAACATCGTGATGCAACCATATGTGCAGTCAACCAATACACACCAGGCCAGCGTGGTTGATTGTGGGCCCCCTCTTAACTTAGGGTTAACTAATAGTAAAAATAAATATAAAAAACTATTATACTTTCATACCAAACAATCAGCTCTTGTCGTTTCTTACACATGACTAATCTTCTGTAAAACAAATCCTTAAACCTTATCTTTTCCACATCTCTGTACATCTTAACTGTCAGTTTGTCATTTTCGTCATCGTCTTCTACGTCAGCGAGATGTGTTAAATTATCTCTTAGCATTTGCAATTGTAACTGTGCTTGCATGTACAAGGATACAACGATACAGTCTATTGACAGAGTGAACAATGACACCCAATGTACTATTGATCCAACATACACAACCACCGATATAAACCTGTAAACCTTCTTTTAATAAAAAAAACTTAAATGCTCCAATGGATTTAATTTTCATAATAACCATCTAATCTTTAGGAATCAAACGATAATTAAAATGATATAATATTATTTACTCAAAGTATCCTTAACTTCAATGAAATAAACAGATTTATTCGAAGGGCCCTTTACTTAAGATTTCGATGACTTTCCTATAAGTAATCGTAATAAGGTTTGTGGGCTCTTTTGTCGATATTTTACTTACACGGGAAATTTGTCTGTTTCGAACGGAAAGTACATGCTAAATCGTACTTCTTGGCCGGAAAGACGAATCATTAAAGGAAATATCATCCACAAGACAGAACAAAACATTGAAACGCCTAAGTCTGTTCTTAATACTCGCAACATTGATACTGCGTTGCGATGGACGAGTTCTTCTTGATATTTGTTACGTGCAGCAAAAATTGGTCCTGTAATATAGGTTTGTTTACTTAGTTATAGGATTTAAGTAGGTGACTAGGTAATAAAAGGTAGTTCAACAGTGGTAGAGCCCGCTTTAACATCGCACGAATTGGCCCGGCTCGCCCGGTGAAATACCACGACCACGCAGAAGACAGGCGTGAACTGGAAGCAATTTCGCGTTTTGTCTGATGAGTGTGCGTCCCGGAGGCCTAATTTAGTCCTCTTTCCCTTCCCATCCTTTTTCTATTTTTATTTATAAGAAAAGGATAGGAAGTGGAAATGGACTTTCCGGATGAAAGGATGCATGGAAAGGGAAAATATTTTCTTTCAGTGCATCCTCTCCTCCGTCGATTAAAGGTAGGCAACGCATATGCAATAGCGTATGTCTCTGGGCAACGGTCACTTCGCTATTTCAGCGATTTCAGGTAGCCGCTCGCTCGTTTGCCACCTTATGATATAAAAAAAGTAATAGTACTACGTCGTAGTAAGTCTACCGCGTAGAAGTTACACTACATATAGTAGCAGTGCTACCTTAATGCTACGCAGTAAAATGGTACAATAATTACCCTTAATAACTTCAACAATATGTTCAATTCGTTCACTTCGGATATTGAGAATGAGCATTTTGCACACAGAGTTCAAAAGTGTAAGAAACACGTACAATGTATTTATTACTTCTTCAACTTCGTTTCGAATCTGAAAAAAATGTGCATATCGAAACATATTTTTTGCTTTATCTTTTCGGTAAACAAACATTCAACTACTACTGTTGTAGATTAAAACCTATTTAGAACACTGGCCGTAACGATATTTTGTAAGAACATATATATGTCAAAAATAAGTGACTTTTTAAGAAAAAAGTAAGAACATGCGTCTGCAATAAAGAACCTGGAATGTGAGAAATAATAGTTTTATTGGCAAGATCCCTCACAACTATCCTATCAAGCAAGATTTTAGTAGTTTTTATATTTATAAAAGTTTCACACTTTTCTTTTGGGTAATTAATGTTAATTTAACTTGCCTGTATGAGACGTATTACATGTTGTAACAGAAAAATAAAGAATGTAACGGTAACGAATATTCTATAACATGCGTACAAAGTTACTTTTATTTTAGAGGTTGGCCTGTCCAGCATCTTGTAACATCCCGTCAAAACCAAATATTTGAAATGTGGTTTAAAACCGTCAAAACTACTTTTCATGTTTACGACTTACAATAATAACCAACAATGTTTTTACATCAACAATGCCTGAATTATTTATAACTATTTACTAACGCACACTTACCAATAGCGATATTCAATATTTACAGGATGTAACCAAATCCGTTGCATATCACGGAAGAACATCCAAATATTAAAATAGACAATTATGCAAAAATAAGGTAAAATGAGTAAGAAGAATAAGGTTGAAAAGGTTGCTTAAATTCTATAATAGGCGGGTTCCAACGCCAGTTGAAAGCGTGGTTATTTGGGCGTTTATAGCTATCGTCCGCGATTCCGCGCGGAGGTAACAAAAAAATACTTAATAATTAGCCAATGTGTTCATCCAGACTGTGTTCTACATGTGTGCCAAATTTCATCAAAATCCGTTGAGCCGTTCCGTACATGCCTTCAAACAAACTGCCATCCGTACATCAATCTAAAAATTCGCACTTAAATAATATACGTAAAAGTAACAAAGATAGATATGGTTCCTAGTCAAACCCTTAACCATGGACAATTTGTCTAATTCTGGGATTGAGAATAAAATTCCCGTTTAAAACATATTGTTATCTCTGTTTTGTCAAAGATAATGACAGGGATGATGATATGTTCTACAAAGATTTTGGTTTTAGAAACTCATGGTAAATGAAACTACATTTTGTTGTGAGGATAAAATAGGTACATAAGTAACATTAATTTCTTATATAAACATATTTAGGCTAAAATATTGTTAAATATATGGCAAAATTATATTTACGTATAATATTTAGTTTCATTAATAATAAAATTCACACCCTATATAAACAGTAACATTAATAATATAAATAGTAAAATAATAAAAGAAAACATAGTAACACTAATTATTATCAATAGTTGTAATAGTTCAAACATGAAGTACTATTTAAAATTAAGGTTAACACGCATTGCTGCACTCCACAATCTTCCGGTGGCACCGCCACCGCCGTCTTGCATTCCCGCGGTGTTTCACTTTTCGCCACATCGACGCCGCCGATTGAGCGGGATAAAGATAAACAAAATTATGGATACGTCATTCTACGCTTCGTCCACCCTTGCAAGCGATAATTACATATAGTTTGCTAATAAATATATAGATATCTACATCCTGCTCCATCTGTGAAGACAAGGCGGCGACGAGTGGATGCCGCGGTTATTGCGAATGCGGGGGTTTAGCGAGGAGTTGATATGTCCGCGTTAACCCTATAACTTCTTCATAATAAGCACTTAATACTTTACAACGCCATAACAGACTACTGATTAAGTTTTAATATTACAAGCACATGTTTTGTCACATAGTTGGTTTTTATTGGCTAAACACCGACGTCAAACACATCTCCAATCTCTTTGAAAATAATGAGAAAATTAAGTATTTTTATAACAGCGTGGAACATCAACAATAAATGATATATTAAATAAAGAATAAAGTAAATATTCCAGGTTATATGAAGACGGAATAGCTACAACTTTTCTTGTGACAGTGACTTCATATTCCTCAAAATGGGCAAATTATTTCTGAATATTTGACTCTTGTTACTATAAGAATAACCAAAAGCTGGTCAAATAAAACATCTCAAACTCTACATACTTTATTTTTAATGCTATAAACTTTTCTAATTCATTGCAAATATATTAAAGCATAAAAATAACCGCGGTAATCTTAACTTTAAACATAACATGAAATTGAAATCAAATAACTGTATAATGTATCATTTTAAATCTTATTACATGACTACAGTTAAAAATTTAACTCTGATCCAGAAACGTGTACAACGAATATGCTGACTTCACTATCTGAAAAAAAAACGAATTTTTATTACCAATATATACATTCTAGTAAGCCACATAATTTCTTTCGTTAAAAAGAACTTCAATCATTCAATTTCTAGGCAATCCAGTGAAAACTTGGAAAATATAGCACACAGAATAACTTAACACCAACGACAAAACTAGCAGATAGAGTTTTACGTTTCCTCTTTGTTTAGGATCGTCCATTAATCACGTAAGGCTTGAAAGAGGGAGACACGTTCCGAAAAAATCACGAAACATCACATGGGTGCTAAAATAAGATATCACGTGTATAATAAATACACCTGACCTGAGACAAAATTTAACAAATAAATCTTATATACACGGTTATTAGCGTCGGTTACGAGCCAGAACGTCGATGGTTCAGGGGTTAAGCCCTTGACTTGCAATCTGCATGTCCTAATCCCGCCATGTACCAATGTGTTTTTCGATTTCACATTTACATACGTTCTTACGGTGAAGGAAAACATCGTGATGCAACCTGCACATATTTGAAAAGAAATTCAAAGTTATGTGTGAAGTCAATAAACCCGCACTTGGCCAACGTGGTTGACTATGGCATAGTTACCCCTAACTTAGGTTAGGCTCCTAAAATATAGAAGGGTGGGGACGTATAGTGAGCTGATGATAATAACACGATTATTTTGTGAATACCAGAAAAAAATTACCTGTTGTCATTATTGATCATATTTAAGAAATATTATAAAAAAAAAATGCAAATCAATATATAAAAATTATTGTATCAAAATCTTAGTTTGTCGAGACCATCCTTATTGTGGAACTATTAATAGATTAGAAATGGGGTTCTCACAGATATAAAAGTATCGAGTGACATGGGCACCACGTAAGCAATGCAGGGTGCAATGGGCCGGTAGCAGCGCTCCATCATTATGAGCAGCGGGCGACGCAGACGCGGCGACACCGCCGGCCAATCACACTCGTAGATCGATTGATTTACGTACTCGCTCTGTGGATGCATGAAATATTAATAAACAACTGGTTTTCTCTTTCCTTCTTTTTCTTTAACGTCAATTAAAAGAAAGATCTTTAATTTGTCTCAGTACTACAATTCAATTACCTCATATTTAAGTTGTGTTCCGTAGTAGCAAAAGAGTAATAATTGTAGCAACACACAGCCCAAATACACAATCATTGTGACGAACTCCGCTGACATCACATTCAACTGAAAAGTAACTTCATATTAACAGATTCATTTAGTATTTATTTAATTATATTATAACATAGGAACATACACCAATTATCTTATAAACAGTCATACAGATGATCCAGGCCATGACTAGGAATTGCAGAACCATTGATGATCCAAATATTGATTCAACTTCATCGACTAGCCTGTGTGTAGAAACAAAATATGAAAATAAATTTCCAACCAAGTAACTAGGTTTTTAAAAAACTACAAGGAACTCAACAACAAAAGTAATGTTAAAAATATCATTTCGATGCTAAGTCTACAATAATCGTGCCACGCCATGTCTTCTAAAATTATTTATATTTCTTTTGCGTAAATATTTGTGTCGTCAAAAAGAACCTTACCAAACAATCAGTTGTTGACGTTTTATGCACATAATCAATCGCCTGCGGAACAAATTCTCAAATCGTGTACTCTCTAAATCTCTGTATATTTTTACTCCAAATGTATCATTATCTTCATCATTGATCTCATCTTCTGGATCAGCTAGATGCATGAAATTGTACTTTAACATTTGCAGTTGTAGTTGCGCTTGCATGTAGAATCCAACGGCAATGCAGTCCATAGCAACCGTAGATAACGATACCCAGTGAACCATGATCGTAATGTATATAACCACGAATAAAAACCTGAACAACATTCTTTATTTTAATTTATAATTTCAGCATTTTAGACTAACGTTAACACTAGTAAGCCGCCCGGGTTTCCCCGGGTGGCGAAGATATGTCTGATCTCTGTTCTACCATATCAGTACACATCAGTACCGTTTGTTAAGTAATAAAACCCTTGTAAAAACGGGCACGCCCGACCCGCGAACAAACTTTTCGGTTACTCTTATTGTTTGTGATATCTTCTAAACTATTTGTCAGAAATATATAGTGGTAAAAATAATTTTAATCTATATTCCATTCTCCTAGTAATAATTACATTTATTTTGATAAGGGTTAATATTAAAACTGAAAATATTGCGCCGCAAATTACGTGCCACTCCATGCTATAGCTGCCTTTTTAGTAGCGTTATTTCAGATTTACAATTATCTCATACGTCATTTTTATATCGCAGCATGTCCGTTACATTTTTGTCAATGTTCAAAGCCCAATCATCTATAGACTAATCCAACCAACTTACACTGGAAGTTTATCGGTTCTGAACGGCCAGTACATGGCGAAGCGCACTTCTTCCCCCAATAAGCGAGTCATCAGTGGATACATCAGCCACATGACAGAACAAACGATCACAAAACACTGGTAGGATCTAAACAGTCGCTTCATCCCCGCAGCATTACGCACCATGAGCTCCTCGTGATGTTTATTGTTCGGTGCAAACACAGGTCCTGTAATGTTTCATTCTAATAAATATTTATTTGATATGTGGAATGACAGATGAACATCAAGAGCAGGAACGATCAAAAGACACTGCTGTTACATATTTTGTCTCTATTTATTTAAGGATAGTGAAACAGATGACAACTTTTTTTAAAACAACACTGCAAAAGAAACTCACAGCAACATCATCTTTAACTCAGTTCAGTAGTTGCTAATTTATAATTTATATTTTTTCGAAAGCCATAACTGCTAGATTTTTATAAGCTATTTATTTAGCCCAATTATTTTGACATAATATTACCATGATTCTTCTCAAATACCTTTTATAACTTCAGCAATATGTTCGATGCGATTCCTTCGAACATTGAAAATAACTAATTTGCCGAGTGAGTTAAAAAGTGTTAACAAAACGTATAAAGTATCGACTAATTCCGACACATTGTCTTTGATCTGCAAAATACAAAACCTTATGATAAAGTTATTTTTGATTTTTCAATGGAAATGATATTTTCGTAATATCAAATTCGTAAGAAAATAAATAGTGAACGTTGCGTTTAAGTCAATGTAAAATAAACTTACTTGATAAAGACGAATAACATGTTGTGTACAAAACGTACAATAGTAAACTGTCACAAATATACGATAGAAAAGATGTAAAGTTTCCTGCATTTTGGATTTCGGCGACATAATTTTATAACATCCAAACATTACCAAAAAACCAAAATGTGGTTTAAAAGCCTCGAAATTATTCTTCATATTTATGGAACGGTATTGTATTTATATAATTAAATATATCTCTTTGGTGTCACAATGATCTCTAAAGCCCCAAGTAAATGAAACACGATGCTAAAAGATCAATTAGGAAATAATACACAGGATGTTCTCGTAAAAACTGACTTAAACGTACTTTTACAATTCCAATAACAGTATGTGTGTAACCTCTCATTGCGATAGAACTCTTAATCTACACATATAGACAGGACAGTAGAGCTATAACTTTTAATTTACGATTCTGAGTAGGTTAGGTAATTTATCTTGGTTATTGTTACTATAACATAAATAGCTACTGAAAACTGAAATTTGTTAACGTTAACAATTAATTCCTCATGACTGAAATATAGCTTAAGTGTGCTGCAGTTTGGTCAGAATAGCAGATAAATATACATTAATCAAAAATATATTTTTACGTGTATCGCCCTGTATAAATGAATAATATAGAAGTGTCAATTTTATCAATTGATCTATTACTTATTAGCTAGCGATATTGTAAATTAACGGCACTTAACGCATAACGGGAATATATTAAACTTAAGTTCTTATAAAAACACGTGTTCTGTCACAAGAAATTAGCAAACTCCTTTACACAATGTGATATTACTACGAAGATAATGAGACAAAATTGTTTAATTATGTACATTTTATTATTGTAATCGCCACTCACAACTTTCATAATTCTTAACACTTTCAGTACCGACACTCCACGCCAGTTCAATACACATCCTAGTTGCATTTAATGTGTTGAAATTAAACTACTATCATAGAAGCCTGATATATTTGGTATTAGGATCCGTTTACACAAACAAGTTTTAATTTTACTTTTCATCGCTTTTTTACACTTCCTTTGGATTAAAACAGTCATTCAAAATAAAATTAAACCTTCTTTTAAACGTTTAAGACACAATTTTATTTGCTTCAAAAAATCTACGTCTCCACTTCGGTCTATCTAAACGGAGCCTTACACGTGTACCAAATGTGTTTATCGGGATAAATGAAACAAAGCAATTATAAAAAAGGTAAGTTTATTGTTATCGATCATCAGAAAATAATTCACATGTACATTTGGTTATCAGCTCGAGCCAGACGTGAGGAGTCACATAACACTTCAAATATTGGAATGTGATATTAGAAATTGCGAAAATACTAGATCAGTAAATACTGCGGCCCGTTGCTTTGTACTAAAATAATATTTCAACTTCACATTTCATCTTTTCTACATCTATCTTTTATATATAAATATCTTTTATAGAGCTTTTAAATTAATGAACCACGCCCACGCTGTACTGTGAATCACAAATGTTTATGGTCTTTGTATTACTATTTCGGGACACTGTCTCTTTGGGGATGTTTCATCTTCGACCGGTTCTTTCCTTTTCAATGCATTTGATTCGTTTTCATCATCTATCTTTTTATGTACATTTACTTTTTCCTCGTCAGTCTTATTTTCAGGATTAGTTTCAAGTCTGTTATTGCTTATGATAGGTTCCCCGCCTTCATCTTCTTGTGGTTCGGGGAAATTCTGTTTATCTTCTTCGAAACAGGAATCGTCCTCATTGTAGTCGGCCTTATCGGGGTAGTCGGCGTCGTCGGTGTCCGCCTCCAGCCGCTCGGCGGCTCTCTGCGATGTCGCGTTTTGATTACAACTAATTGTTCTTTTGCTGCCTGATATGCGAGCTGTTAGTGCCCTGTACAAGTGTACTATGTCGCTTGGTGCACCCTGAAACCAAAATAAGTTTTAATTACGACAAAGCCCAATTACAGTAGTGTTCAACATCAGGCATAGCTAATGTACTATAGACCAAAAAAATTAAAATTGAAATTAGTTTGAGCACAGATAGCTCTCAACCCGGAACTACTGTGTTATAAGTTTTTACAAAAAATGTTTTTGCTGACCATAATAAGGTACAATTTGATCTGAAGCTGTGCATCGACGGCCGTAATTCTGAGAGACTTGGCGCCCGCTCGCTCCACCACCATGTCGGGCCACAGTTTGGTGTTGAGCACGACGCGCAGGGAGCCGGCGACGCGCACCACCAGCCGCGAGCCTCCGCCGCTGCCGCTGCCCTGCGGCGCGTCGTTCAGCCGCAGCACGCCGCGCCCGCGCTCCCGCCAGCTGCCCGCCTCCCACGCGAACAGACGACATGTTATCTGTAACATTTACATACTATATTTACAAATGCCCCACATTCTGAGTAGTAAATAAACTAAAGTTCTATATGTCTTGTACATACACAAAACTGGGATCACAGACATCCTTATTGTTCTTCCAGACTGTATTCTACATCTACACCAGATTTCATCAAGATCGGTCAAGCCATCCTGGAGATACCAGTAACGAAAAGTAAAGATGGCAAGATAAACTTTGCTATAACACTCAAATTACCATCAGTACATGGACTGTCTAAACTAAGGCATAACTAGGAAAACTTCAAGCTTTTGCTCGATATCATTCATCATTACACAAGTCATTTGCCAAAATAATTACGACATCAGCTTATTTCTTCTTTTCTTCTCTTCCAATCAGCAGCACAAATAGATCTATTACATTGACATGAATTGTAATACTCTACCTGCAACACATTTATCTCATCCTCTTCCCCTGTGGTTGTGCAGTTGGAGGTTGGCGGTGGCGGACGCGCGTGCGAGCGCTCATACTCCGCCGCGGCAGCCGCCAGTCCCTCTCCACTGTTCTCACTCGAACCCGCTTCTTCCTGGAACATTACATTGGACATAAAGTATGTTCATCAGTCTCAGTGAATACTTAAGATAAGATTTGTAATCAATTTTCAATATTTAATGCATTTATCTAATTAATAGTAAGTCTGAGAACAAGATAAGGTTTCAGTAATTTAAATAAATCTATGTATAAGAAAAAACATATATCAGTACCTGGTTATTTTCTTTGACTGAAGCAGCAGCATTTGTGAAAAGTAATTCTGTTGTTCCATTCGTGGAAGTGTGATCTAATGTGGATGCATCTCCATTATTAACTGAATCAGCCATTACAACTCGTTCACTTAAGTTCTGTCCGAAAACAAATCCAGCTGATGATGTAGCAGTTGTTGGCTGTGCTGGTGCTGGGACAGTACTAGATGATCTTGTGGTGGCACCACCTGAACCCAGCGGAACAAACTTTGGAGGGTCAATTTCCTCCTTCTTATCCTGCAATCTCTCAACAGGCTCAGTCTGTGGTGTTTTCTCTTTCTCTGCTTCAACATCTTCTGTTGTTTCGGCATGTTTATAAAATGGATTGTTGGTTGGTTTCAACTGTGGTGGGCGTAGGACAGAGCCTGAAATCAATATACACATTTATTATTGTACTGAGAAGAAAAACCTGGTGTATTATGAAATAAACATAGTATTGTTTAAATATAAACTGCATAAAACAAAACACAAACTGCAACTACCAAAGTATAAAGTTACATTTTATATAAAGATCACAAATAACATGTCACTCTATTCATTGGATGTGTTGAAACAATGCAAACTTAGGCAATTTACAAAACACTTTGTTGAAGTTTTGAGCTTGTAACTATGTAGTTATTTGGGTAAAATGTTAATCAAAGGTCACTTTTGTATGTCACAGAAAGAAAGATAAATGGAACATATACACTGTAAAACTCTGAGCAATAACATATATATATAGGATTACAATAGTAGCTTCAAATAGGCTAGACAAAATATTTAGGCAAGATAATTCACCTACCGAATGGATTACAAGTTTTGTTGGAACTTGAGGCAAAGCTTGATGAACCAAATCCACCCAGACGTGGTTTCGCCAATATAACCCGTGATTGTGATGAACCATTATGTAGATCTTCCGACGTCGCCTTTCCTGATATGTGATAAATGAGCAAATATACAAAAACAGAAAGAATAACAACGTCGTAAGGCACCACTATACTTTTTGCTTACGTTTAAACTGAATTGTGTTTACATAGATAAAGAATTATTGATATTATAAACGTTCTAGAGTACAAAGTTTTACATTTAGTAAGACAGTATGATTTTGATTATCATTAGAAGTTATTGCATTTTTCTAACAAAAGTTAACGATGCAGGTTCAACTTTGTAAGAGTAATTAGGGAATAGAATAGACTGAAATCTATCCGCTTAATAAGACATTACAACAAAAGGTGTTCAAAATAAAGATAAACAGGAACTGTAATGAATTACTATTTTAAAAGTATACACGAAAAAGTAACCATACCTTGCTTTGCATCTGCCATTGTCGAATATTCTTTTACCAACAGATTTACAAAGAATACTTACTGAATATAGGTAACTAAACACATGCACAGGCAGCAGGCACAAAAACCACTCACTTTATAGTATGGATGGATAGGTCATTGCTAGTTATTGACGGTTTTTACTTTGTGCCAACTTGAAAAAGTTGTTGAAGTTACTGACATTCAATGATTCTATCTCCCTTATTAGTTTCAATCCTCACCACCGCACTCAACGACCACATTCAGCGCCAAAATGGCGAAAATCAATAGGCACAACACACTAACTCGTATAGCCTGTCCATATTTTAAGGTTAGTCAACACACGAACCCACAGATGTATGGCAAGTGTGACCAGATTGAAATTGCCAGCCATTAGCCATTGTGACTTCTCCCAGGTTGTTGTTGTTTTGTCATTTCTTTTCATTTTTATGTGTAAAACTCTCACTTGTAAAAGACAAATTAACTTTGGCAAGTAAAGGCAAATGATATAAAGTTCAGTCCTATTCTTAATAAAGTTCTTGGTTCTGGTTACATGCTCTTTGATTAATTGTATCCTATGGCAAAGAGTATATAAAATAAGAGAGGGTTCTCTTGACTAACTAGATACACAAACGGAGAATAAAAATTGACATTTTCAATGCTAGCAATATTATGAACAAGTATACGTTGCTACCAACCTAAAAAAATCAATCTGACAGTTTCCTTTTTGACGTTTGAAAGTATTATTCGAGGGAAAACAATTTAGGAAAAATAAAACCATTTCGTTAATTGTCATATATATTTCTAAAAATTGTCATATTATTAACATCAAACTAATATAAAATACTAAATCTATAGGTTACACATCTATATATCAATATTGACATTAATATAATTACTAGCATTTCCTGCAACATGGTGACTCTTTTTTAGATTTGCGGTTAAACTACTCCATATAAAAAGTTATTTTTCAAAATTTAGTTTTCATACAATCAAACTTTGTAGCACAGATGTTGCAGCGACATGCAGTCAGTAATTCTGAAGCAGATTCCTTCATTTAATAATTCTGTAGAACTTAAAGAGGTGCATTTATTCATCTGCAACAGAATGAAATGGTAATTAATTGATTCAAGTGTACAACATAATCAATTTAATTATTGCTTTTCACCTAATTACATACCTTATTAAAAAAAAAACTGGTTTTCTTTGATTATATGGATCTCTCCCCATTTACTTACAAAACTTCTTTGCAATTCTCTACAATGATGGAACTCACAAACCATGTAAAAACTTCTTCTTCTTCTTCTTCTTCTTCTTCTTCTTCTTCTTCTTCTTCTTCTTCTTCTTCTTCTTCTTCTTCTTCTTCTTCTTCTTCTTCTTCTTCTTCTTCTTCTTCTTCTTCTTCTTCTTCTTC
>NW_013532721.1:3563339-3567128 GCF_000836235.2 Papilio xuthus
CGTTCCCCTAACTTATGCTATGTCAGGGACTTGGGGTGCGGGAATATCTTTATTTCTTTATTTTAAGTGTTTAAAAATCAATTACATAGTCTTAAAATTATATCACATTCTTTTCTTACATCTAAGTTCAAAAACATTAAAACAATTAAAAAATGTAAAATTAAGACGTTAAAAAGTGAAATCTGTATACAAGTTAAAAACATTTTAAAATAAATCCAATAAAATAATAAAAACTATAGGAACAGAGGGGTTCAGTGGGTATGCCTCCGCTATGGAGGAGCATCCCACATAAAGCATTCCCCTCAGAAAAAAAAAAAAATTGGCGTCGTTGTCGCTCCTCGTCGTCGTCGGTCGTCGTCGTCGGTCGTCGTCGTCGTCGGTCGTCGTCGTCGTCGGTCGTCGTCGTCGGTCGGCGTCGTCGTCGGTCGTCGTCGTCGTCGGATAGCGCCTCCACGAGCAGCCGCATGCTGGTTTGCTGCGCCTCAAACAATGCGCGCCATCAGTCTTCTGGTGGTGTCCGTAGATCTTCATTTTGTGCCGGCACCGATCCCACTTCTAATGTCGGAGAAACACTTTTCTCGACGACATCTATAGTGGTTGAGAACTTGGTGGGCGTCATTTAGGGTAAAGAAGCACGAAACACGATGACCCAACTCGATCAGTCTCCACTTCACGACTATATTCGTAACAACTGTGAAAACGCCTTATATAAAAATGGTGCCTCGACCCCTCTTAAGCCAGGTGCTCTGCTCTGATTGGTCGTTACTTAAATTACGATAATAATGTTATTTAGTCTAGGAAAAAAGTAACTTATAAAGTAAGGTCAAATTAAAAGTTATTAGAAGCTTTTACAATATCAATAAACATTAAAAATTGCACACTATGCGTTAAACAGTAATTCAGTTGACAATGGCTACTTAATAACTTCCTACTTTAAATATATTGTTAGCTGAGGGTGGAACTTAAAAATAATGGTGGTGTGATGCCAATATAAGAGACCGCACCCTCATTTTCGGGACGCACTCGCCACCGAACACTGAAGCCAGCGGAAGCTCTGCCCGTTTGACTAGCCAAAATAATTAATCATTTTAACTCTGATAGTTGATCAAGTTAATGTTATATTTCGAAATCATTTAAGTGTTAATTTAATTCAATCAATTTTGTTAGTTTTCTTATTAATTCAAAAAGTACTAGTACTGTAGTAGTGTATAAGAGATTGTTTTTTTAATTTTCCCTGCTTCTGATCCTTAAGATCAGAAGTGGGATAGTGAAACTCCCACGTCCTTGTTTGTACATCCTGATACGATGTGTTTCCATTGTTATTTCTTTAATTGGCTAGTCATACGATCAAAAATATATTTTTGGAAATGGTAACTATTGTTTAAAAGGACAAATTAGCACTTTGTTTTCGGTGTTTCGTGTAATATACGTAAGTAAGACGTGATGTGACGGTGTGATCAAGTTTTATGTCAACTTTGGTGAGTACGTTCCAATTGTTTTCTTCTCCGCTTTAAAATAACAAATAGAAGTTGTATTTGTTAGCTTTTTGTGTAAATTTTAGAATGGCTCAATTTTAATATTTGGTCGTGTCTACCCTATTGATCAATTATTTACCGTAACTTGAATGCCCTGCTTGGAATTACGTCTAATTTTAAATACTTGCTAAAAAAAAGAAAACATGCCTAATAAGAGGCGGCAGAGTAGGAGTCGGTCGCGAAATCGCAGATCGCATTCTAGCTAACATGATTCACGCTACAGACGACATAGCCCTTCAAGCAATATTTTAACCGAAACAATGCAACAAATTTTGAATAGATTGGTGTCATTAGAGGAACAACAGGTAGTGTCTTCATCTCAACGAAAGGAGTCTAGTGGCCGCGCTGCAGTGGAAGTAGCCAAGTCCGCGGTGCCTGTGGCAACCATCAGCGCCGAGCCCGTTCCTGCCGTGTCGATGCCGCCGCCGTCGCAGTTGGGCAAAGCTGTGACTGCGAGCTCGCTTCAAGGGCGCGCTTCAGGCTTCAACGACTCCGTCCTCACCGGAGCGTCCCGCGAGCGCTGCGTCAGTCCAGGCCAGCGCCGCCGATCACATCATCGATGCGATACGATCCATAAATATACCGGTGAGATTTAACCAGTCTTATTATATTTCTAATTTATGGTGTGAAGAAGTAGACCGTGCTAGGTCTTCTAATAATTGGAGTGATCACGAATGTCTTTCTCGCATTGGCAATTGTTTACAAGGAGATGCTAAAACGTGGCTCAGTGAATGGGTAACGAATGACCGCAGTTGGAGTAATTTTAAAAACGAATTTAAGCCTTTATGTCCAAAAAAAACAGACGTAGCCAACATTCTGTACGAGGTTATGAGCACCAATTCGGATAGCTTCCTTACATACGCTGATTATGCTCGTAGGTCCCTTTTACGATTACGAATCATTAGGGGGTTAAGCGATGAGCTGATATCGGCAATAGTTATACGGGGCATCACAGATCCGCAGATCCCTACCAACGCCAAATTAATGCCAAATGAGTTAGTACAGTTCCTTTTTATTTATGTCAAGTCTAATGCCCCTCATTCTATAATAACAAAAACTCAAGTGGGTTGCGTCATAATTGTTCGTTTAACAATAGACATGGGGTATACGATCGCAAACGGCGGTTCGAGTCCGGTAAATGTTTTATATGTGGTAAGCAAGGGCATAAACAGTCAAATTGTTTTAAAAGACCTAAGATAGCAACAAGTAACGACACTAATACTAATAGCGATCGGAACAGTCATTGTCTTCAAAATACAGCAAAATCTGAACCGTGTAGTTTCTGTAAAAAGCTTGGTCATAAAGTTAAAACTTGTTTTGCACAGATGAAGTCAGAATCGCGAAATACAAATATTGTTCACTTTTGCCGGGAAAAGCTAAATAAGAGGCATAACGATATTGTCGTAGCGATTGTACAAGGGATTCCAGTTGACGTTCTTATCGATTCCGGTTCAAGTATATCACTAATTTCTTCCCACTTGTTAAAACACTTTAAATACGCCTGCAAGCCTGCCTTCAAGCCTGCCTTTAAAGTATTGCGAGGCATTGGCGGTCAAGAAATAGAGTCCACTTATTTTATAACTCTATCAATAGAATTTAGCGAGTCCAGAGTTTATGAATACACCGACTATAATCGGCACGGATGTCTTGAATCGAGAAGGCGTTATTTACTATCGAACTCGCGATCGGCAACATCTTACTAGGGAATCTAACATTAAACGTGATGCCTTAGTCACTTCGGAATCACCGATTAGAACTGACTTGAGAGGTGTAGTTACAAAATTTAAAACATACTGTGGAAGAACGTATAGGCTATCAATTAAGTCTTTTTCAATAGAATTCGCGAGTGACAACTTATGTTGATTATATTGCAGGTTTGGCACGTGAGCAATCAGCGTCAGCTACGGTTCCTAAAGCACCACAAGACGAAGATGCAGTGGTGCCGGTTGCACCATGGAGACCATGCCATCATGAAGACCAGGATTAATAAAAACTTTTGGAGGTATTTTCCTCCGTTTTGACATGAAACTGTAATGTAAATATTTTTGCTTGCACTTTCTCGAACTCTCAGAGCAGATTTTACTTCTCAAATTAATTTAGTTTGTGGAACAAGAAAGATTTTTGATAAAAAAAATAATGGTAAAATATTAACGGGTCATTGAAAAAGTTAATGAAAATTCATTATGGAAAATCTCCACTAAGCAAATATTTAAATCACCAGTAAGTAACTTTTCCTACGGCAGTAAGATTTTAT
>NW_013532721.1:3569497-3569819 GCF_000836235.2 Papilio xuthus
TGATGTTAATATTATGACAATTTTTAGAAATATGTATTAGACTTTAATATAAAATATACACTAACATAATAAGATTTTCTCGAAATTGGGAAATGCAGTGTATAGAAAATAAAAATATACTAAAATATTAATTAATTAATTAAGTATCAAGTACAAAAGATAAAAAAAAATACCATTTAGTGAAAAATATGAATCAAAATTAATTTATTAAATTTGGATTTTACAAATATCACAACTTATTATATATCTTAAACTTTTTTTGAACTAAGTAATAAAAAATAAACAGAGATTGTATACAATTTTCTTACAAGTAATTTAAATT
>NW_013532721.1:3571336-3741840 GCF_000836235.2 Papilio xuthus
AGTGTCCTTTTGGTATGTTTATAATCAAAAGTTTATATCCAATTTTCATGTGAAGTAAAAGCTACTATGATCTGTTACTTTGCAGTTGCCTTTGGTCAACATTTGTCGAAGTACAGGGCCTAGCACTAAACTGATAAACGTTTGCAATATGTATTATTTATCTCAGAAAGATGCTGCAGAATTGGATCAGGATTTATTTAATGAATATAAGTTTAGTGTAGATCAACTAATGGAATTGGCAGGTTTAAGTGTTGCTGCTGCGATTGCTAAGACTTTTCCACCATCTACGTAAGTATATTTACTATGATATTGAATAAATTTGAATATCAATAATGTCAACATTTTTAGACTTATTGTACTTATCAATTGCTTTATGTGCATTATTTATTTATCCTTATAATATTTTTCAGACATAATTCAGCCTTAATTATCTGTGGTCCTGGAAACAATGGTGGGGATGGATTAGTGGCTGCTCGCCATATGACATTATTTGGATATAATGTTTCAGTTCATTATCCAAAAAGAACACCAAAACCTTTATATGAAAATCTGCTCCATCAATGTGAACAATTTGGTGTCCACATAGTAGAAAAGTTACCACAACCCAATGAATTACGAAATGATTATAAAGTATTGGTTGATGCTCTCTTTGGCTTCAGTTTTAAACCACCTGTTAGAGAAGAACTGAAACCTGCTCTGGATGCCTTAATTGAAGGGGGATTGCCTGTCTGCAGGTGAAAAATTACACATATATTAGTAATAACTATGACAATGTATGGTATGCTACTACTAAATTATTACTTTTTTCAGTGTTGATATTCCAAGTGGCTGGGATGTAGAGAAAGGGCCAATATCTGAGAAGTCCTTAAAGCCTGCACTGTTAATATCATTATCAGCACCAAAGCAATGTGCTAAGCAAGAATTTATCGACACAGCCAAGCATTTCTTAGGTGGCCGTTTTCTGCCACCCGGTATTATTACTAAATATAATTTAAAACTTCCTGAATATCCGAACCAAGATCAAATTGTAGAAATATGTTAATTTTATATGATAATGTAAATAGTTATTGTATTTGGCTTAAATAATGATAAAAATAAATGTTTATACAATTAATTTGTTGTCTAAATAATATAGGACCATGTCCTCCTCACTGTGTCCCATAACCATTTTTCTTTAAGTATGCAGTATTTATTTATTTTTTATACATGCCAATTCTTTATTAATAACTTTGAACAACACTTTTACAACGAAAATAACATTCCAGTACAATTTATAACATTGTTATAATAATCTGCAGACACTGAAACCCATTCTTTTCTTAACCCATAATTCGATGGTGTCCAGTGTGACGAATAACTAATTAAAAAAATCTACTAAACTAGTTTAGAGAAAATTAAGTTAGTATGACTTTACTAAAAAAACAGTTTTTTTACTACAAAAAATTAAGGGTTAATAATCTACAATATTGTTTCTGAACGTTTCTCTTTCAAGATTTTATATACTCTTTGTTCAAGAACTTGACGTTTGTTTGACATTCGATTGTGACATTTAACAATTTTCGCGCGGTTTTACCGGTGTCTATATTGTCATTTTGCTAACGTCGGCGTCTTGAAAAAGGGCAATAAACTTTTTGTGATTAATTTAATTGAACCAATCTAAAATTAATAATTTTCTTTGTGTTTTAGCTTTTGTTAGTAACAGCAAGTAAGTTTTGTCGTATCAAGTCCTTAAAGAACTTGTGTTTGTACTTGGACTTTCTTCTAAGTTAAAAAAGACGTTAGGACGTTGGCTAATTTTCTTTTTTGGTAGAAATAATTTAATGAAGCATTCATATTACAAAAGATCTACAAATTGTCCAATTTATTTGTAGATTAAGATGTTTGAGGCAAGATTACTTCGCAGTTCCATTTTGAAGAAGGTTTTGGAGGCGATAAAGGATCTTTTAACACAAGCCACGTTCGATTGCGATGACAATGGAATACAATTACAGGTACTCTTATTAGATTCTCACTTAATGATAAGTTAAAGCTACATCTAATTCAAAACACATCGCGTAGTATTATTGTTGTAACTAAAAATTAGCTTTGTCATTTAGCATATTCAATAGTAAGGTTATGATCATGTTCTTGTTTTCATGTTAAATTAGGATGGGTAGGTAAAAAAAACGAGCGCAAAGTTTGTTGTTTTTTGTTTTACCCACATTTTGTACATCTTAGTATTTAAGAAAACTCATTTCATTAATAAAATGTAATAGCTTAGCTTTAAATAAACACAAAAACTGATTGGTTACATATGTAGTTGTATCAATTTTTTTTGTTGGCTCAAATGTTTGCCAATTACCGTTAGTGTACAGCAGTGTCTTTTTTTATTTTTATTTCACTTTCAGGCTATGGACAATTCACATGTGTCACTGGTTTCACTAACATTACGAGCAGATGGATTTGATAAATATAGATGTGATAGAAACATATCTCTGGGTATGAATTTGAGTAGGTAAGTCAATGTCAGCATTTTCTACTTTTCTTAATTTCACTAATAGTGGGTTTCTGATACCAAAATCTCTGTATAAAACATATCATGCCTGTTATTATCTTTGATAACAATATGTTTTAAACAGACATTTTGGACTCGGAAACCCACAGTTACACTAGTATTGTCAGAGAGCCAAAGATTAATTTTGTTATTCAATGTTTAGAAGAAAAATAGTCAAACATTTTTTAACAGTAACTCAACAGTTGTGTGTTGTCTGACCTTAGTAAGCAATTCATAACTCCCAGAGCATCAGTAATAGTGTAAATGTGATATTTCAGTATGTCAAAGATCCTGAAGTGTGCAGGAGATAAGGACACGGTGACAATGAAAGCGCAGGACAACGCTGACACCGTGACCTTTGTGTTTGAAAGCCCCAATCAGGAGAAAGTATCTGATTATGAAATGAAGCTCATGAATTTAGATCTTGAACATTTAGGTGAGTTGTGCAAATAATTTGAAGTTTTCAACATTTCTAGATTTTTATTTGAAATTTGTTATAATTAATAAATTCAGCACTATCAAATTGCCTGGTGAGTACCAAAAAAAATTGTGTCATGGATTTATATAAATTTTGACTGAAGTGTTCATATTTTCTGCTAGTTTAACTAAAATTATTGATAAACATAGAAATAAGTATTTAATTTGTTCAGGAATTTTAACTATTGTAATAATAAATGTACTGATTTTATGAATTTAATTGATTTCATAGTAATGTTATTGCTACTTAGTAATATAATCAGTTAAATAAATATGTTTATATTACAGGCATTCCTGAGACAGAGTACAGTTGCACGATTCGCCTGTCCAGTGCCGAGTTCGCGAGGATCTGTCGTGATCTCTCACAGTTTGGGGAGTCTATTGTCATCTCATGTACTAAAGAAGGTAAATAACATCATAAAAGAACTATTCATTAAAAAAATATTACCTATTTGATTAAATATTAAATTGCAAGGAAAATTTGAGATATAGATGATATAACTTTATGTTTGTACATGCTTTAAAATAACCCCTTTCATACACATATTTATTGCCATGCTTTGGTTGACTTTTTTCTTTATTTTTGCAGGAGTGAGATTCTCTGCATCTGGGGATATTGGTTCAGCCAACATCGCGCTGGCACAGACGGCTTCCGTGGACAAGGAGGAGGAGGCGGTGGTCATTGAGATGGAGGAGCCAGTCACCCTTACCTTTGCCTGCCAGTACCTAAATTACTTCACCAAAGCCACATCCCTCAGTCCACAGGTAAATTATAACAATACTAGCCGTCGCCTGCGACTTTGTTCGCGCGGAAGTATAAAAAAAACTTAATTATAGCCTATGTTTCTTCCAGTCTATATTCTACATACCAATTTACAGCCATTGTTACCGCATTTAATTTCGACAAACTTTGATAAATTGTCACTATCTTATTGTCCCCATACTGTAAATGTTGCCGTCACTAAAGACATTGGTGTTTGTTAGTTTCTAATGAAATAGAATATTATTGTTTTCTACATTATGAAAACATGTCAGTTTTTCAATAAATATTTAGAGGTATGTAAGTTATATAAGTGTTTTGTGTGTGTGGAAAGTGGAAATCCTCAGTAGAGATGTGTGTCGCTTGTTTCAGGTGCAGCTATCAATGTCAGCAGACGTGCCCCTCGTGGTGGAGTACCGTATCCCGGACATCGGCCACATCCGGTACTACCTCGCACCCAAGATAGACGACGATGATAATTAGCATGTCTACTAGTGCGCTCTTTCCGAATAAAATTATGTTAAACTCCGTGCCTTATGGAAATATGTGTAATGATAAACAATAATGTGATAAGATTTTTGATAATAAAAGTTTTGGTCATCGAAAGCTTTTTTTTTTAACCCTTAAATGGGCGGTTGTATACATTCCAAGAACCATAGATTAAAAATATTTATATTATTTTTCCTTTATAATACTGGTCTTGCATTAAATATGATTTTTCGAAAGGTTTGGAAAAATTAAGCATTTAATGGCTAACTAACCAAGCATTTTTCGAGTTTCATTCATCATATTAAGCTTGCTAACATTATAAATGCGAATGTTTAGATGGATGGATGTTTGTTTGAAGGTATTCTCCAGAACGGCTGAACGGTTATCTATGAAATTTGGCATACACAAAGAACATGTTCTGGAAGAACATGCAGGCTACTCATTAACTTTTTTTCTAAATCCGCGCGGACGGAGTCGCGGGAGATAGCTAGTATATTATAAAAGTAACACAAATGTAATACACATATTGCAATCATTTATTTCCATTTATTATATCCATTAAGACAAAAAATCATGTTCCATGTTTAACATGAGTATTGTAAAAAAACAATCATCTTTTTAAACTTATTACTATAAATGGCGAACTTCTAGCTCTAAATTAAACTAAAATATTTCAACTTACATCTAAACAAATAAACGAACACAATTAGGAATGTAATAATTAACTACATCGAGAAATCAAATAAATATTATCTTCTTTAAAAATAAATTAATAAAAAAAAATTTACACTCTTATTTATTTTTTCTACACGCAATCACGCAAAGTTATCTTAATATTCGCAGACAAATATTTAAAGAAACCTTAAAAATGTGAAATTTGTTTTTAAATTATAATATAACGTCAAAAGCACACTTAAATATATTTTAATTATCTTATACTTAAAAATAAGCTTAAATTTTTAATCTTAAAATATACATTAAATTATGAGATCTTATACAAAAATAATTTTATATCTAGAAATCTTAAAGATACAACATAGGAGGGTGGGCAGGTTAATACATTGAAGATTATGCGCGAACACCGACATGAAAAAAGATCTCTGGTTGAGAAAATACTTTGGTCTTATAAAGCTGAAATTACGTACAGATTTGATATTTTTTTACGAGAAAGTAACTAATTAAACTATGTTCGAATGTTTAAAATTTGTGACAGAATTATCGCAGCTACTTGAGCTAGAGTGAGATACATGTATTCGCAAACGCGATAGGTGTGAAAGAGAAAGAGCATTTTCCTTGGTAATTACAATCGCGTTGCAAAATACAGACAGAAAAAATGGTGAAATTAAGAAGTGTTATTTATAATGACATTTTATGTAAAAAGTAGACATTCAGAATGTAAACTTCATTGACATAAAATGTCATATAATAGTGAATGTTGAGGAACCAGAGATCAATATTGTATATGTGGTGTCGGCATTACTTCCACTTCTTGGCAGAGAAGAGTACCGCGCGCTGCTTGAGGAAGAGCGAGTAGCTCTGCTTGCGCAGCGCCGCCGCTGCCTCCCGCTTGGTGCGCTCCGCGACCGACAGACCCGCGTACGTTGCGGCCGCTGCACCGCGCGCACCGCGCCCGCCCCGCACGCCCCGCACGCCCCGCCCGCCGCGCCGCCCGCGACCTCTACCTGCACACAACAACACCACACGTTCAACATTCACTGCTTCATAATTACTTATCTTACTATTAATATAAATGAGAATCTTTGGATGGATGGATCTCCAGAACAGCTCCATTAATCTAGCTGAAATTTGGCATATATGTACAATATAGTCTGGAAGAACCCACAGGCTATTAATAAAGGTTTTTTTTATCATTTCGCGCGGACGGAGTCACGGGCGACAGCTAATCTATTTATTAATAAAATTACAGTGTCTATGTAATATTGAAAGTCGAAACAAAAACGTATGTAGTACATCCAATTTTTAAAATTTGTTTCTTTGTATGTCTGTCCGTAAGTTCGCGTTTGTTCAGTGCAATCTCCGGAACTGCTGGACCGATTTTAACGGGACTCGGACGGGAAGGTTAAGCTGATGCACGCGAGCATTTTATATGCTACTTTTATTTCAGCCCTAACAAAGTTGCGGGACACTGCTAGTAAAAAATAAGGATTTTATGTTGTTTTTACTATGTGCTATGCAGTACATACCTGCCCCCCCTCCGCGTCCTCATGGTTCCCGCTTGACCTCAGAGGGCCCGGGCTCGTCGAGTGCGGGCGCGCCCTCCTCCTCCGCCAGCTGGTCGTGCAGAGTGCGCAGGTGACGCAGCAGATTCGACTTCACGTTGAAGCCCTTGTTGCACAGACCGCACACAAACGGACGCTCCCCTGACACATACACAACAAGTTAAAAAAAGACAATATTATTTTTTTGTACTTTGTACTATTTATGATGATTTTGTAATGTATGTATAGTACCATGTTGAATTTATTCTGTAAGAATGTTAAATTACCAATATATTAAAAAAACACTCTACTCAAGTCTTCAAGATAAATTCATAGTAATAAGTAGACGTTTGTAAATCAGTTCAAAAGATCAGATCACATAGACTTGAACCGTTGAGTTGCGGTTCAACAACTAATTTGGCAGCTCGTCGCTCATCATGATGAACTATAACTGTTAAGAGCCGATGAGCTGTGAGCTGCCTGCTGACTTGTAGTTTGCAGTTCGAAACGTAAATCATAAAACTATGCAGGTACAGAGCCGAACTGCGAGCCGATTTACTGATCTGCTTTATATATTTAAACTGTGGGGTGATCAGCAGATCATTGAGTTGAGTTGAGTTGAGTTGCGCAAGTATAAATATATATTCACCTGTATGTGTGCGCATGTGTATGAGCATGGAGGCGTGCGAGGGGAATATCTTCTTGCAGTGCGAGCAAATCTTGTTTTGCGCGCCCTCTGTGAAACGATTGTGACGTTTTGGTGGGGCACTGTTGTTTGATATGGCCAATTCTAGACAACCGATATTCATCATTAACTTTTTTTTTACATTACAAACGCTTCATCGCTAACTATAACGTTTGTAACGCTTCGTTTCATACACGCGGTAATGAATTTTATAGAAAACAAAAAAAATGATAACGAAATTCGAAGCAATACAAAGCATTTCAAGAGTTATACATTTTTTCATATAAAAAAAACATAACTGAAGTGATTATTATGAGTGTAGCGAGGCAAAGAGTCGTGGAAAAATAAAAAAATAATTATAAATAAAAAGATAGATGGCGTTCAGATCGCGCCGCGTATATCCTTCGTTAGTTTGGTGTTTGTCGAGAATCAGCCACATGCACAACAATCAGATTTCAGCTATGTTAGCAAATATAGTAACACTAACTGGATATACCTGTTACAAATACACAGTATTGTAATTTAAAAAAAATCTAGTTATAATATAGTCAACCGGGATAGTGTAGTTTCCCAAGAGTGAAACTTTCAAATCAGTAAGTTAGGGACCCTATTCAATGCAAACAAACAATCAAATCATTCCTCTTTATAAAATTGGTATAAGTAACAGAATAATAACGTGAAAAAAGTCACTAAATATCAGGTTGAACTTGCTTCGTCAGCCGGAGTGTTCAGATCTTACAAATTTACACCATTGACGGAATATTGTATATCAAAGCTATGATTTATTAGAAGAAATAAAACATCTTTATATAATATCACATAGTGGCAAAATTCATTAGTATGACTGTCCATTTTCCATGATTATAAAGTGACAGGACATGTACAGACCTGTCTCGGTGTGTGTGCTCTGTATATGACGGACCCATTGCGCGGGATTGGGGAAATGTTTCTGACACAAATCGCAACGTAACAACGCCGTCGTCTCTTCCGTGTCATCACTCTGGAATATAACGTATATTTTAAGAAAATACTACTAAATTATAATATTATTTTTAAAGACAAACCTAAATTTAACACTTTCACTGCCATCTCCTTGCAATTTTATTTTTATGTAAAAAAGCTTATTTAAGTACCATTAAAAATATTAAAGTTTATAAATATTTTTTTAAAATTGTAGTTTGTAAAATTATTACTGAGAGGCCTGGTCATCCATCTCATAGGGTAGCATCCCAGTTTTGTACCAGTCCCGGTCCATAGGGAAAAAGAATTAAAGATATTTTATATAGATTTTGTTGATTGTGACGATGTTGGCAGTACTTACTGCGGATCTGGCCTTGCGTTTGCGCGCGTGCGCTTGGTCGGAGTGCGCATGTCCCTGCACGTGACGCACCCACGCGCCCGGCACCGTGAACACCTCCGCGCACAGCTCGCACGCCAGAGGACTGTACATCTGTAACCAAATCCTCTTACAATCTCATCTATTGAATAACTGTGCATGGGGGTGCAATGGGGACTAATTAACTACTCTCTTCCTCTTAACCCTTTTCTTTTAAAGTAAGGATAGGAAGGGGAAATATTCTCTTTCTGTGCATCCCATTCTATGTTGATTAAAGATAGGTAATGCATTTGTAATTGCAGATGTATATGGATAGAAGTCGCTTCGTTATTTCAGCAAATTCTAGTGGCTACTTGCTTGTTTGCAATGTTGTGATATAAAAAAATTGTCATTGATAAGTCATCTTGCCTTGCCTTTCATACTTTACATTGTACAAAATCACTTGCGACAAACTCTCTTTATAACTGCTACATATAAAGCCTAATATCAAATATTTAATACTGTTGTCTTTCTTACCAGTCCCTCCTCTTCAATATCCATGTCATCAATAGGTTCAGACTTGACTGTCATCTCTGCATGGAACATCTCTGCGATGGAGGTTTCCTCCTCTTCAATGCTGCTTGCATCCCACTCTGGTTCCTCCTTTATCTGCACCTCGGTGGACACTTCTGTGCTATGTGATGATTTCTCTGTATAAAAGTCAAAAATAGTTAGAATTGTATTTATTGATTGCAGTGATAACACATTTTTTAAACCTACATGGATTGTCCATCTTTTTTTTGATTCTCATATAATATTCAACAATTCAACTAAGTAACAGTCATGGTACAAAATGAGCTCCTCAATTATTTGGTGGTTAATGCTAGAGCTAACGCTAGGACTCTATGCTAGAGCTATGCAAGAATACATTTCTAAACTGGGCAGTTTGCTAGTGGAATAGAATGAAAAAACTGAAAATTTGGGACAAAACATAATCATACTTGACGTCTCGGATATGTTGTCCTGAATATCTTCACTATCCTTTGCTTCTTCTGTCTCCTTTGTGTCAGTCTTTTGTCTCTTTCCATATTTCTTTTCAGCTGCATGTCTTCTTAGTACCCTAGTGGGGGGAGCTTCATCTGGAGAATCATCAGATATAGTGGTGGTAGATCCCACAGTGATGCTTGGAGTAGGTATTGTTGTGACAGAGGAGGTCATGATCTCTGGTTGTGGGGTATGTGCCACTAGAATAGTTTGACCTTTAGAAGTGCAAGGGCGTAGTGCTGTAGTTCCACCCTCACTGGTCTTTATGAACACCAGCTTAGGTGGTCCAATGAACATTGGCCTAAAAAAAATTTAGTAAATCACTTTTTGTTAGGCAAAATAAATGATGTTTAAATATAAAATACATTAAAGTAAGGAATTAAAAGACAAGGCACTTTGAACCAGGAATAAGTAAAAACAAAATTCCATTAAATTTTCAAAAAAAAAATTAAGATTAAAGATAAAATGTTCAGTACTTAAGTGAACCTTTGGCTGTTTGACGACTTTATTTATATTCACAATGTCGTACCTAGTTACACCCTGCTGTTGCGCTGGATTAAACGTTTTCACTATTTTATCATCTTTCTTAATGGCTACTTTTGCTTGTACTTCCTCAGGTTTCTTAGCAACGGCCATTTGCTTGTTGACAATAGTTTGTGAGGCTATTGTTGTTGCTTTATCAGAAACAGCGGTTTCTTCATCTGCTTGTCTCCATAGTCCTCTGATCTTTAACACCTCACCTGCCTTTAAAACTGTATCTAGGACTTCATTAGATACTGTTGTTTCTCCTGGAATAACAAATTTAAAGTGTTTAAAACTTAAACAATTCATGAAGAAAAAATTACTTCTAGAAAATATTACAGTAAGTATAATAGATCAAAAATTAGAAAACTAGTGTGAAAACACAAACCTTTATACATATATTCAACAAGGATTTTCAACGCCTTTGTCGATATTTCTGAAGGAAGTACAACGTACAGCAATCCGCCCATACGATTGACTGCCCGTTGGCTCTCCAAAAGAGTGCTCAAGTAAACACTGCATGAGCTTAGGATGAACTTGTGCGCAGGTATCTGTGACCCATCCATCGTACACAGAACCACGTCCGTAAACCGCTCCGATCGGAGCAAAGACGCCACCGATCCATTTAAATGCGAACTGTGTGAGTGCCATTTCAACTGATAAGTGTCCGTCGAAGTCATTTTAATCCCATCACACGATCTATGAAACATATAAACAACATTGAAAATTACCCAAACACCGGTTTATATACAAAGAAACAATTACGCATTTAAAAACAACGCAAAAGTAACAAGCGAATATGAGAAATATTCATTTAATCACACACATATATTTAACATACTTTAAACATTTACTGAAGCAAAATAAAAATAATCTAAAATCTCACTTATAATCTAAACTTTCAAACATCAAACAAACCAAACTGGCGCGGTAAATATGGCGCTGTTGTCGCGGTTAGTTCTGGTAGGATACATGCTTTATTTATAGAAGGAGAAGAAAACAGAAAAAGGAACAAAATAAGGCGGCGGTTTTTCGTCCACCGAAGCAGTAATTTTAGACACTAACAATTTCATTTTCCATAATTATTGGAACCGAATCGGAAAATAAATTTAATTTGAACGTAATTTCATCAACACCAATTATTTATTATATTCATTAAAAAAATTAGACAATTGTCTATTCAGAACGATAATTTTTTTATGTTTGTTTACTAGTTTCAATACAAATATTACCTTAACTGTCCTTTTATTCGCTAAAATTTAGGGCGATGAATAAAGACTTTCATTTTTTTAAATTCGAGAACTAGGAAAAATATTAACTGTGTGCGACGTAGTAATACGCGCAACCACCGCGTGCGACCCTCGAGTCTGGTGTGCGGCGGCTGCGGCTGCAAAAATCGATAGAATTTGTATTGATTTAACTCCAAAAGCGGGGTTGCGCGTATATCTCATCGATCGAGGCGGACGAGCGTCGGCAGGAGCGGGGCGCGCTTGCGCCATGCGCTTGGGGCGCGGAACCGAGCGTTGCCGGCGCCCGCCCTGCCGTCGAGCGTGTCGCAACACCACCCTGTTCACGCGCAAATTGCTGCTTTTCATGAATTCCCAGTACCTACTATACTATATTGTACTTATATCTCTATCTATCATCTATCTATCTGTCTTCGCCGACAAATACATAAATACGTAATTAGGAACTCAGTACTTTATATGATTAATAAGACAAAGCAATAACAAAATTAGTCTGTTGCGTCATATACTTGTATATTTTTACTTTTACATTGAAAATCGAACCCTAGACTTAATTCGCAACTAGAAAACAGTCTTAGAGCACAGTTTCATTATTAGAAAACTATTCACGCATGCCATAGCGCTCGCATGCGAGTACCGTTTTCATTAGTCGTTAGGAACCACATGCGTTGGCCGACAGTCTTTACTGCGTAATATTCTTCAACTGAGTCTCCGCAATGTACTATTGAAATTACGCCCTTATGCATCGTTCACTGCCTTAAAAATCAAACTGACTTTTGCTTTCATGTACGAAATAGCGCCATTTATTGGCTAAATTTTATAACAAGGATATACCGACTAAACTGTTATTTTAAATCTTTCTTATTTTAGAGCATATTAAAGAAGATCGAAAAAAATATTTAGCAATGTAAAAAAGGCGTGTAAGATTTGACCTCTTTTCTCTCTAATAACCAGACTAATTCTTGTTACCCAACTTTTAAAACGCACACAATAGATGGCGCTATTAAATTTTAAAGAGCCGAGAAATCGGGTTGTTTTTTTTAAAATTAATGTTAGGTTATTCCAAATTGTTGTTTTATGATCATTTATTTAATAACGTTACGGTTCGTAGGTCCACTCTGACGAAGTAGCAAGCATAAGGTAGTAACTAATACGAGCACTTACTCGTCTGTTGATTTATTAACATAATCAAATGCCGCTTCACTTTTCTGTTGTTTTTGAAAATCAGGAGGTATTTTAATTGCTGTAAATAGTTTATAACACTGCGGATGATATCCTCCGTTTAATGTTACATCTGAGAGTTCTACTTTATCATATGAAGTGCGTAATTTTCTTCGAACCACTTTATTTTGACGATACTCCAAAACCGCCTTACATTTATTTATAGTTTCTGACGTGAATTTAATAACTTTTTCAAATGTTTTTTCTTGTCTACAAAATACACAATTCATATTATTATCACTCATTGCCGTAGCACATTTAAAATGTATTCCGCATTCAAGTCACCAAACTATTAACACTTTAAACACGCACGAATTATTCTTAGATCAGATCAGATCAGCTGTGATTCACTGTAGCCAATGAAATTTTTTACCCGGCCGTGTACATTGTGTAAAAAGCCATGTTTGTATGGTAGAAGATCAACAGTTGTATGGAAGATGTTCAACCTCTTAATTTTAATACCCAACTAAAACGTTTGTTTTTATGAATGTGAATTTGTATGTATGTAAATCCCATTGTGACGGCCTAGAGCATAAACGACTCTACTTTTAATGATTCCGACGTAAATAATAATTTTTCACATAGTTTTTTAATCCACAAAATATACTATCCACATTGTCGTAGCACATTTACAATTATACTGCATTTAAGTCACAAAAAAGCACAAATGCGTTGTTCTTAGATCAGATCAGCTGTGATGGCATGTTAATTCACGGAAAGTAGTAGGGGAACAGTGCACAAGAGTGAAAGAGAAAGAATGAGAAGAGACGAAAGACAGGTGTGGTGCGGATTTTCAATAGACATAATTCTCAACAGCTTCACGTCAAAATTACTAAGCTTTTTTGCAAGTTATCGACATTCCTATTTACTTATTTTGAAGTGCAAATTGGCAGATTATTGCAATATAGACTTTTCTACATTATTAACCCACAACATATTAATCTTACGGCCTTGAGTTTATTTAACGATCGATTATATTTCTATTCTGATCGGCGGACAAAACGCACGATATTATATGAAGGGTTCACGTGTGCTGGGGTGGGTGTACTTGGCGTGGTATGAGTATTCCCCTTTTCGTATTCTGCCACTAAACAAATTCTAAAATCCCCGCTTCTATAAAATCTTACAAACGCGTGAAAATCATTACCCTTCTAATTTAGTCGGGTAAAAAAAGGTATTTTTTTTCTAAACCATGAATAATATAAATTGTTATCGGATGAGCTCAAATTTAAGTGAACATTAAGCTTAATTTTGTCATCACTTGACTAAAATGTCGTAAACGTATCTTACTAATGTTATACATGCGAATTTTTGGATGGATGGACGGATTGATGTTTGAAGGTATTCCCAGAACGACTGCATCGTTCTCAATTAAATTTGAGATAGATGTAGAACATAGCTTGAAAGAACACATAGGCTAGTAATTAAGTTCTTTTTGCAATCCGCGCGGACGGAGACTCGGGCGACAGTTAGTGTTTTATATCTACGTATGGAAAAGTACAGAGTCTCTGAACTTTGGCTTACTAGCTTTTCTCGCGGCTTAGCCCGCGCGGACTAATGATAAATATTTAAAAATAAAATCTTAAGGATAAGAAGTGAATACTTGTGTATTTTTTGTAATAGTAGGTTATATTATGTTATACGAAGATTAATTACTTTTTTTGTGCAAAATAGTTTTTATTTTAATAACAGTATAAACTATATACTACTCATGAGTCAGAAAATGAATTATCGTTAATAAAGAGTCGTTCATTATCGTAATAAAAAAGTAATTCAGTAAAAAAGTAAATTAAGAACATATTCACACATCTCTTACTCATCTATTATTAGAGAGCTAACCAATCAACGATTACATTACGCGCCAAATGAAGATCCTTACGCAGACATGTTTTTTTTAAGACAATGATAGGGATGACAACATACTTATGTTTCTATTTTTGAACAGGAGCATTGGCAGTGGAAACGCACGGTTATATAAATCTAATATTGTCTAGTCGAATTTGATTCGTGATTGCAGCTGATGTCTTTTTTCATACAATTCTTCTTTTTTTAAATGGTGGCAAACAAGCAAGCGAAATAACCATTGCCAATAGACAAATTCAGTTGCAGATGCGTTACCTACCTTAAATCGACAGGGCAGGGACGCACAGAAAGAGGATATTTCCTATTCGTATGCGTCCCCTCCTCTACCTAATATACCTTCCCTTCCCTTTCTTTTAAGAAAAGGGTGAAAAGAGGCAGAGGACTAAAATTAGTCCTCCGAGACATCAGACGCAACGCGTACTTCCATTTTACCTCTGTGTTATGTGTAAACATGGTATTATCCAGTCAAGCCTGTCCATTCGTGTAAAAGATATAATTCCGGCCTCGACTACTGTTAAACAACTTAAATACTTACATTAATTGTGCATGTTGTCCAATGTTTAATGATGATTCGATGAAAAGTTTTGTCTATGGAGCTTTCCTGCGGATTTAACTTATAAAGTATATTGAAATATAATTAATAGTTAATCTAGTTTTATGTATACTTGTAATATAGCCGTGTAGCGTATAGAATAAGACGCGTCGCAAAGCCGAGCCTGCGTAAAGCGGTCGACTTGCGCCAATCGCGTGCGCAGACATTATTGATTTTCACAACGTGAACCCACTGTCGACCCCACGGCCGACGCATTTCATCCCCCTTCGCTCTATAACAATACCTATAACTACTATTGCTGTTGCCTAGTCGGTTCATATTGATTTATTGTATTTTCGTAGCTTATGTTTTGTCTACACTTAGAATAATTTTTTAACTATTTATGCAATACTGCTTGGTGAAACTTATTTAATTGTGAGCCTAATTTTTATTTTATTTTTCACTGGCACATTGTAATTTATATGTAAGCGTAACTCTGATCCAAGAACAAAGGAACCTCGAAGCTTGTCTCGCAATTGCACCGTATCTCAATTTAAAGAAACTTCTATTTATCTCATAACGGGAAATGAAAAACTTTGATTGGTCATAATTTAATTTTAATCATATTAAATAAAATGTATTAAGTATTTGATGTCATATATTCAACTTGCCCATATTTTCGCTTATTTTAATTTTAACTATTAAAGTTAGATATATTTCTATTCCAAGGTCAACGTCCAGAAATGGAAGACCACGAGTTGCAGCATATAGTAATAGGAGTTAAAAGAATGGTTAAAAGGACTTATTTATTAAGAAAAAGTGGAAATTTTTTCTTTAAAACAACATCTATTGATCTAACTACTACTTCAGAATCTGTTTCATTCCAATGGTTAGAAAAAAGGTGGCAGTGTTATAAGTCAATACGAATCCAAGTTCATGTGAAATGTTCATATATTTGCTTATATTCTGATGATATTAAAAACTGTCTATTTTTTCTTTGTTAAAAAAAACAGACGGAAATGTAGAAAAAAAGACAGTTAAGATTTTATAAGCTTATAAGCTTAAAACACGGTGAGCCTTTTCTATTCCTACGACTATTCTTTGATGATGGTGTGCCAATGTGTCAGTGTCACTGTCAAACCGACATTCGATTTGTGATTATGATTGTAATCCAAACTTTTGAGATGAATCGGCGATGAAAAAGAAGATACATTAGATAATTGAAATGTTTTGAGAATTTAATGATAAGTACTGACATAATGAATTCCCAAACTAAATCAGCGGCTCTTTCAGCCGATCTTAACAACTTCATATATGGCGTATCGAGAAGAAATTTTCAAAATGCACCGGAACTAACCAAAATTGGAATTTTGCTTCTTAAAAACTTTCCTGCCGCCAGAGATGCTGTTTTGGAGTATTTTGCTATGGTATTTCATGATGCAGTAAACGTATCATTAAATCATGGCGATTATGAAGTGAGTATTTTTTCTTTCATCATGATAAGATTAAGACTTAAAAATGTGCAAGTTAACTAAGTAACATAATATCTTGTATACTAAACAATGTTACAGTCGGATTCTAGTGCAAACGGATCTTTAGAGAGTGTGACTATAATTGGACCAGAATTATGCAGCCTCGGGGATACCTGGGCACCATTCATAGCACCCTGGTGCATCAATTTGATAATGGATATTGCCACTGATAAAGCTAATCTACCAAGTAAGTATATCTTTTATTTTGTATATTTGTAGTATATGTAGTTTGATAGTCTTCATTCCTTCAGTATGTGTTATTTATTTTTTGTACAGATGCAACTTTACAATCAACTGAACCTGTACGAGTATTACTGGATATAACAACACAAAACTTGACAATGTTGAATTCTGAAGAAAGAGCTAAATGCATTGACATGATGCTAGGTAATTTTTTTTTAATTTATCCATACAATTTTACAATACAAACATTTTTAAGTCAATGCTTTTAAGACAACTTTATTTGCAGTATTTGAGTTACAGGAAAGTTAACCTTCTCAAGAACCAATATGCTATAATGCTATGATATCAATGTTTAATCAAATCTTGTAGGTTGCCGAGCATGTTCTTGGGCAGTTGGTTGGGTGGGTCGTGCAGAACCAGCTCTAGTGGCCCCTAGGGCTTTGGCGCTAGGAGCTGATGCTGCAAGGGCAGTGCTAGCCCACTTAGCCAACCATCCCCCAGCATTATTCCATGTCAGAGCAGCTATTGTTGACCTTTTTCAAGTGAGTACTTCCATAGAATAGAAAAGTTTGACCTACAATCTTATCCACCTAAGCAAAACTGCCTACTTCACATTTTGTACTCTGACTAGTTAATGATGTCTTTGTAAATTGTTATAAAATACTAGCCGTCGCCCGCGAATCTGATGTTGGCTGATTCTCAGACCTACTCAATATTCTCACAAAATTTCATGAGAATCGGTCAAGCCGTTTCAGAGGAGTACGGGAACGAAAACTGTGACACGAGAATTTTATACATAAGAAGATAAATTTCAGGAAGCAATCAAAGAAGATGGTCAGCCAGAAAAAAAGCGTGAAGTTATACCATATTTGTTGAACTTGGCATCTAAATCTGATATAGTACTAAAAGCTCTAACACAGGATATTGAAAATACATGTAAGTTTTTTTTTATACTAGCTGTCTCCCGCATCTTTGTCTGCACAGAATTAAAAAAAGTAAAACAATATTAGTACCCTATGTATTCTTCTATACTATTTTCTATATAGTATGTCGAATTTCAGAGAGATCCGTTCAGCCATTTTTGTGATATTTTCAAACAAACATCTGTCCATCCCTCTAAACATTTAAAATATTAGTAAGGTTCAACATGATACTTACAACATATGAAGATTTCTTAAATAAAGTATTATATTTATTTTGTAGGAGACTTGTCACTTGCTGACTAATTTTATTTGTTAAAATTACAGTAACAGATGAAGTATTAGACCGGCTTGGAGCGGTGTGCGCGGCTCACAAACATAGTGTGGCATGGGAGGGTGTCGGCCCCGCTTCCGTTGTGACATTATTACTGCGCTCTGATGTACACTGTCTCTTTCTACTACTCAAACATACACAAAGGAATGTCTTCTCAAGACAGTTGCTAGGTCAGTGCTACTGAAGTTTTACCTATCAATATATAAATATTTTGTTTTTACATAAGTATGAAAGTGTGAAGTCAACCCGTACTGGGTCAGCGTGGTTGACTAAGGCCTAGTCACCCCTAACTTAGGGTTGGCTTATGGACCCTCAGTGGGTATGTATAGTGAGCTGATGATGATGAAAGGGATGACAATATTTTTATGTATATGTGTGTTGTCATAAATGACTATACAAACTTAATGTTGTGTTAATTAATTTTTATTTATTAAGTTTTTAACAACTTTACATTCTTAGAACATCTTCTACAAAAGTTGGAATATGAATGCCTATTCCCGGATAGAAATATACCACTGCTGATGAGTGCTGCTGAAGAGATTGCCACAGTGAGGGAGAGGCTACTAACTGGTAATCAACGGGAACAGTATACTGTAGCCAGAATACTTATCTTAGTATGTAAGTATTACAAATTATTAGAAACAAAATTGTTTTCGTAGTTCTGCTGATCCTACCAAGTAACCTAGTGACTTGATTAATCTATCAACCAGTCTCTTGACTTGTAGCTCAACTAATCAGTGGATCGGTTGATTGAGTTCTCAACTTGTTGATGAACTTTCAATAATTTAGAAATTGATCAGTCGATTGTATAATTAGTAATTTGAATTAAACCATCTAGATATAAAAGCGAATTTTTCGATGGATGGATGTTTGAAGATATCTACAGAATGGTTGCAGTAAATATCATAGCCTGGATCACATAAGCTATTAATCAAGTTTTATTTTTTAATTTCGCTTGGTCGATTGCTAGATAAAGAAAATTATATTTTTATAAAATGTTGTAGGTAACACTTTGCCGTCAGAATTTGTTTCAACAATAAGTTACTTACTCCAGTACTCTCGGAATGATACAACACTAGCATTGTTGGTACGGATCATATCCGGTACTATAACGATGCACACGCCCAATGATTCCACAGACATTAGTACTGATACAGAGAGATATCAGAACTTAATTAAAACTGGTGTAGAATATGCATTGAGAGAAGCCATGATGTCCGATACTCAGATCAAGAAGTGTTTCATTGAAAATGCAACATTCAATGACGAGAAGACTTATTTACATCATTTTTGTTTGAATATCATTAAACTTTTAAGGTAATGTATTAGAAAATTTATTATAATATTTTTTTTAAGTATTTGGTTTGATATAATCTGTTGTTAAATTTAATTATTTTTATGTAATTTATTTAATTTTGGTTAATTTGGTATCTTACTAATATTGTAAATGCGAATGTTTAGATGGATGGTTGTTTGTTTGAAGGTATGTCGAGAACGGCTTAACAGATCTAGCTGAAATTTGGCATACACGTAGAACATAGTCTGTAAGAACACATAGGCTATTAATTTTTTTTTAATTCAGCGCGGACGGAGTCGCTGGCGACAGCTAATATCAATATAAATTCGCTATCTATCAACTACTATTTAACATGACAGTCAGTTTTCTTTGACGAAATACCAGTATAAAATAAAAATTATAACCAAGAAAGACTAGGAATAGTAATTTAATGCTAAAGATGTAATCAGATGGGAGGGGTCAAACCGCGTGTCATATCTGCGCACTCGTAGTATCAGTCGCGCGGTGGAGGGCAACTTGCAGCGTGTGGGCGCGGCGCTGCACGAGTACGCCTCGCTGCTGCGCGTGCGCAACACCTACACTATGAACTCATTGCCTGAAATGCCAACATGTCATGCCCTCGCTGAGGTAACTTACCTCTCATAACATACCATTTTGTGTGCACTTTTGCTTGAAAAATTTACACCAAGAAGGACGACTTAACGACTCGTGTACAGTATTCTAAAATTACTAATTTCAATAAAACAAGAAATAATGTTTGGATTAAAAAATAAAATAGAATCATAGATTCGAATTCGTTGCAATTCTTTTACATAATTTCAAATGTAATTTGCTAACTTAAAAAACTTTTATTTTACTTTAGGTGTTGGATAGAGTAGACATTACTGGGACCAAATCACCTCCGCCGAGTGTCGAAGCAATACTGAAAGTCGTACAGGCTACAGTTAAATATTTCTTTAGATGTTTACATATAAAAGGTAAGATTTTAATTTACATAACACGATTTAAATTGTCCAAATCTAATCTTCTCGAAAACTTTCATATCGCAAGTTAATCACGTTTATTTGTAAATCCATAAATCAATTAAAAAAATATAAACAAAAATCTATGATTTCAGAAGTGATTATGATATTTCTCAATTTCTCGTAATATAGACGCAATGGAGAAGATAAGCGGTGTCCAGAGCGCGTGCCGGCTGCTGCGCAAGCTGTGCGCGCAGAGCAAGCTGGCGCGCGCGCTGGCTCTGCGCGACCTGCTCGAGACCGCCATGTTCCGCGAGGAGCGCGCCTTCGGCAGCCGCCCGCACGCCGCCACGCCCAGCCCACACCACCACCTCCTCATGCACCTCAACCAGCAACATGTTAGACATGCTTATTCATGAAAACATTCATTACACATTTCCTCAGTCATTCATTATACACACTTACTCAATTATTACACATATCCTCATTGATTACACATTCTTAAAGATTTACTACATACTCATTTTTCATACTACCACTTTTCCGTGGTTTCGTCTACGCATATAAAATCTAGGAATAAATATAACCTATCTAATTATATAATCTAACCTATCTATTTTTCAAATGGGTTCAGTAGTTTCGGAACCTATTCGATGCAAGCAAACAAACAATCAAATCTTTCCACTTTGTAATATTAGTATACTCGATTACACATTTTCTCATCAATTACACACTTACTCTTTTCTTTTCATACTTCTTGATATTCATATTGTTGCATGTGTAATATGAATATCGTAAGTAAGGTATGCAGCAGTAATCGTTTTGTTTGCAGGGTCCAATAACCCAGCTGACTCAGAGCCACACTTCGGTGTTTCACGCGGGCATCATCGGCAAGGGAGTGCGCAAGGCCGGCGGCCCTGACGATGCAGACATACCTCCCATACTTACCACCAATAATGAACTGCTTATGGGCGCCCTTATGTCTTGTATGGTGAGTCAATTATATTTTATACCTAGATATTTGATACTAAATGGTGACAATTTTGAGTGCACTCACATAATATCATTTTTAAAATATTTTTCAAGTTATATTTTCGATTAGGACGGCAACAGTGGCATAGTTGAGGGAGCGACGTCAGTTTCACTATTGTTGGTGGAACTTGTGTCTCCTGACGTCATGTACAACGGTCTGCCGTGGCCCGATGAAGACTTTACTAAGGTGAGAATTGAGTTATTACACATTTATTTCTAGTTCTAGATATATTTAATACTAAAATTTAAAAGGTTTATGAAGGCTGCAGAAGGACGAGGAGGATCAGTTCAATTTACGATTTTTAGAGTAATAGTGTAAAAAGTGTGTACATGTTTTCTTCCGACTTAATTGGGACGTTTGAGAAATACAACAGTCTTTCAGTGAGTCTCCAATACTAAAACACTTTTACTTTATTTAGAAAAGGGTCTTGACAGACAGACAGATGGACAGGTTCCGTTTTTATTTTCCTTTTGGGGAACGTAACCCTAAATATGTCACAGTAGTTGTATACTTATGTGTGTGTAGCAAGTGAGCATAGAGCGCGAGCTGTACATGCGTGGTGCGGTGGAGAGGTGCGCGGTGTCGCGTGCGGCGCTGCGTCGTGTGGCCCGCGCCCGCCCCGCACTCTGCCTCGCCTCCGCACTGCTGCGTGCCGCCGCCGCCACGCTGCTGCACCGGCTGCGTGCACATCTAGGTAACTACATCCACAACACAACTCAACTCACCAACCTAACTCACAGGTGCAGACATATTATAGTTCCAAAGGGATATATGGCAGTCAGAAAATTTTTCAACTAATAATATCTTGATAGCGTCATATTTTGACCAATGACAGAGCGGTAGTACGGCTTAGTGTTGCCATTTTCATAATTTCAAAATTCCATAAAAATATCATGTTATGACATATTGGTTTAATTTGCAAATATGTTTAGATGTTTCAATTTAAATAATAAGAAGAACTACAACTACTTATAACACATCTTTCGTCATTAAAACAATGCTATCAATAGTTTTACCTGAAAAGTATTCAAGCACATGCGCACGTGCTTGTTTGCTTGCATCGAGGGCGTTAGTGTAGATGTGAAATATGTTGCCAGACCGTCACGCGCAGTCCGCGGAGGCGGCGCGCGAGCTGTCGGCACTGTCGGAGCTGCTGTCGGTGATGGCGCTGGGCCAGTTGCTGCCGCACCCGCTCAGCCACATGCTAGAACTCGCGCCAGAACTCACCGCCAGCGAGGTGATACATTACTCTAGTACACGCTTAGATCCCTGAATAGTAAAGTCAAAATAACCTGATTTAATGTAGAAGTATTATATACTTCCTGTGCATTTTATAATTGGATTTCTAATTTTATAACCATGTTACTAAGAATGTGACCAGGTTGTTAAAAAATCCAAACATTACAACTTCGTCATTTGCCGAAATTTGGGTTTCGAGTTCAAATTCATGTTTGCGATTGTGACGTACATTTTTATATTCCTAATTTTTATTTATTCTCCCTTATTTAAGAATGGTTGTTTTTTTGTTCGGGTTTGTGATATCTTTTGTTTGTTGCAGCTTGTCCAAGTGTTACGAGATTGTCTATGGAATTACACAAGAGACCACGTGCCGTCACCCGCATTGTTCACTTGCGATTCTTCTGGTAAATGAAAATATACACATTATGCCGCTATTTCAAAAATTCAACGAGTATGTTCTTCAAATATTAAGATTAATATTTTCAACAGGTCTACACTGGCGAGACCCTTCCACGTGCAAGCCGCCATCAACCTACACGGACACGCTGCGACTTATCATTCAGAAGAGAATATCAAAACTAGGACATTTGTATCCCATAATGTTTTTGAATCTCGACAAAGAAAGTTAAACTTGTAAGATTTATTCAAACTGTATGTAATGTAAATATTTTTTTAATAATCAATTAATAAAGTGCCTATTATTTTTTTGTAAAAGTACTTGTTTATTTTATTTGCATTAAAAGTAAAACAATAAATACCAAAAAGTGAAAATCTACTCTAATCTATTTTTGGTTTCAACGATGTATTAGTAAATATCGATTTAACTTGAAATCGAATCAATGACAGCTGAGATTGATGCTCAACTCAACTCAATGTCAAAGGAATGTCAATAATTGTTTGACATTAGCAGCAAACTTGTGGTTTACTTTGTTTGTTACGATAATTAATTGATTTCAATATCGAATTTTACTAATAATACAAATCTAAATCTTGAAAAACAGTAAACGTAATACTTACTAAACTTTAAATCATCATGGACGAAGAAAGTAGAAAACCAATTTGCCTCATAATTTTAGGTTAGATGTTTGTTTTTGTTTCAATTTGTTATTGTATTTCCAATTTTAGATAACCCTTTACAAATGTATATTGTATGTTTGAAGGAATGGCAGGAGCCGGTAAAACCTCATTTACGAGACGTTTGGCGGGGAGAGTAGTGGAAGGTTCTCGACCGTATTTGATCAACTTAGACCCGGCTTGCAGAGAAGTGCCTTATCCAGCTAATATAGGTAACGTAAAACTTCTTTCTTCCGTCAAAAGATCTAATTTAAATTGCGAATTCGTGTTACGTCTAAACTTAAGGGTGTAAGATGTTTTAGTGATAGTCCCTATACATATTTAGTCACATATTTATATCTACCGCTAAAAACAGCCCTTTGTCGTGGATCTTCGTTTCGAGGGCACTCCCCTGGTTGCCTCAGCCAGTATCAGTATTCTCGGCGCTGACATATCGAATGACGTTCAGTTTCGCGGTCATTTGGAAGACAAGGCTAAGCTGGCCTCCAAAAAACTGGGTGTGCTCAGCAGAGCAAAGCAGTATTTCCAACCGGGCCACCGCCTCCAGCTGTATAAGGCGCAAGTTCGGCCCCACATGGAATACTGCTCGCATCTCTGGGCGGGAGCACCCCAGTACCAGCTTCTTCCATTTGACCGCATACAACGGAGAGCGATTCGAATCGTCAACGACCGAGCTCTTACTGATCGGCTCAACACTCTGGCGCTGCGGAGGGACGTTAGTTCCCTCTGTATTTTCTACCGCATATACCACGGGGAGTGCTCTGAAGAATTGTTTGGAGCGATTCCTGCCGCCGAGTTCCGTCATTGGACGACACGACAGACCGCCAGGTTCCATCCACACCACCTGGATGGCTGGCATTCCACAACGGTGCGATTCTCGCGCAACTTCTTGCCTCGCACAGCCGCGTTGTGGAACGATCTGTCCTCGGCGGTATTTCCAAACCAATACGACTTAGGGTCCTTCAAGAAGCGAGCCTATCACCACCTCAAAGGCCGGCAACGCATCTGCGGTTCCTCTGGTATTGCTGATGTCCATGGGCGTCGTTGAACACTTCGGTGTTCCCGCTGCTCGTTTGCCCCCTTCTGTTATAAAAAAAAAATCTAAAGTCTGGTCTAATTACATGGTGTTCCTGTATTTATCTTTTAGATGTAAGAGACACAGTGGACTATAAGGAAGTGATGAAACAGTATGGCTTGGGACCTAATGGTGGTATTGTCACTGCTCTAAATTTGTTCTCAACAAAGTTTGGTCAAGTTGTAGACTTAATAGAGAAAGCCGGGAAGAAGCACAAATATTGTGTCATTGACACACCAGGTAATAAATCATATTTGTTTCAGATTAAATACTATCTTTTTGTAAACTTTTATCTACAAATAAGGAATAATATTTATTCTTGAGTTAGAAAAACTTTAATTTATCATATTACATTATCTTGATACATACTTGTCATACATTCTTTTGGTGAAGAAAAACATTGTGATGCAACATGCATATATCTATGAAGAAATTTAAAGATATGTGTGACATCAACCAAGCCGCTCTGGGCCAGCATTATGGCCTAGTCAATGCTAACTTAGGGTAGGTTCCAAGCCATTCAATTGGGATGTATAGTGAGCTGATGATGATTATCTCAATGACATGTCAGAATAAAGATATGGGAGAACTAAAATATGTCGTTTATTGAGTGTATTACTTAAATTAATGTTTGTATTATTAGGTCAAATAGAAGTATTCACATGGTCAGCGTCAGGCACTATAGTGACAGAGACACTGGCATCTTCATGTCCAACTGTAGTTGTGTACGTAATGGACACGGTTAGAAGTGTGTCGCCTGTCACCTTCATGTCCAACATGTTATATGCCTGCTCTATACTATACAAGACGAGATTACCTTTTATTGTTGTAATGAATAAGGTAAGCTACATAATGTTTATAACTACTAATAATAATCTTTAGTTTCTATATTGACTAGGCATATTTAGTCTTTCATACTTGAATAGAGTCACTAACAACTCCGTCTGTGTGGGATTAAACAAAACTGAATTAGTGGCCTTTGTTCTTCCAGATATGTTCTACATATATGCTAAATTTCATTGAGTTCCATTAAGTAGTTTGGGAGATACCTTCTAACAAACATCCACCCATCTAAACATTTGCAATTATAACATAAGTAAGATGATTATTATTTGTTTCAGACAGATGTAGTAGATAATGCATATGCAGTGGAATGGATGCGTGATTTTGAATCATTCCAAGATGCATTGGACGCGGGCGTGGATGGTGAGGGCGGCACGTACGCGGGAAACCTCACGCGCTCTATGGCCCTAGCACTGGATAATTTCTACAGTGATCTAAAGTGTTGTGGAGTCAGTGCTCATACTGGTGATGTACGTTAAATTATAATTTTATGAGGTTTTGAATATTTTGGTGTGGATATAGCAGCTTTATTACTTTTAAAAATTTATGCTCCAGGGATTGGATGAATTCTTCAAATTAGTTGATGAAGCTGCTGAAGAATATGAAAAGTAAGTAACCATTTGCAATAAATAGATTATATCCTTAATTTACGTTGCTGGAAGTCAATAGAGAATTTTAATATAATTAAATTTTTCAGGGAATATAAAGCAGATTGGCTCAAAATGAAAGAGGAGAAGATGGAAGAACGAAAACGAAAAGAGGAAGAGTTAAAGAAAGGCACTCAAGGTGAGGTTCATTATATAAAGGTATGACCTGATTGTGGTTCATCAAATTACAAAATACTTGATATTACAGATTCATCTGACACAGTGATAGACAAGAAGAAACTTATAGAGGAGACAGTGGCAGGGAGAGAGATAGCAGATATGTACCTAAAGCACCCCGGCAATGAGAGCTCCAGTGATGAAGAGGGTACAGAGACTGGGGTGATTGAGGGTAAGAAATACATCTATACATTTTACTGGAGTATACAAACACAATGACGATGACAATGGTTACACAGACCTCCATTATTCACTAGATTTACCATCAGCGTAACAGATGTTTAGGCAATTGCTTAGATGAAATAGATTATTAAGCAATAGAATTGCAAAATACAAATTATTTAATGCGCGTATATATTGCTTGCATGCTGCCGAACAATTACAATAAAGTTAAAATTAATTTGGTTTAAATAGTTATGAGGTATTTTTAATTTTCAGATGACAAACCGGAAGATGTTGCCATGTTTCAAGAATTTATTAGAAAGCATGTCAAACCTAACAACATGGGAAGTAATACTTAGCATTAATTTTTTATTTTAATTAAATATGGCTGTATAAAATATAATAGAAAATAAATAAATATAGTTATGTAAAATGAGTTTTTTAAAACAGATAGTGATAATTTTGTAAGAGGGTAATTGGTGTACAAGAATTTTTTCAAATAGTTTTAGAAAAATATTTAAACATAATATTTAATATGTAAATTCAAATTAAAGGCCAATATTACGATTTACATGTATTTAAAATTAAGTACAAATAAAAGTACATTAAATGATTCTTTGCACTGGTAATAAATAATTTCTGTAAAACGAGGTAAAATTATCACGCTATAGATTAAATATTGGTATGGTATAATTCAATAGATCTGTAGAAAAAAAGTACAATAAAATAAATAGTTTGGCAAAAATAAAAACATTCCATAAATTAAAAAAAAATTAAAGAACAAGAAATCCAATCAGTTACATTGACAGACTAAACATATTTTTGTAGAACATAATTTTATCTGTCAAATAAAATTAAAAACAATTTTACTTTTAACAATAACAGCTTGAAGCAAAAGATAATTATCTGATTTGCAAGTGCAAGTAAACTCATAAGTACAAACAATCCAAAATAATTACCGGAAAGGATTTTGTGGTTCAGGCAGTTGAGGTAACCAATTATGGGCTCTTCAAGCACCCAATGTGAATAGTAGTTTAATTTCATTAAATTTGTTTTATATTAGATAAGAGTTTTGTTCTTGTTTTATATAATTATGCCATATATAGCAATCAATATATTTGTGACATACAGAACACTTAAATATAATTTGAGATGATAAATTGCGTTTAACGTTGTGTTGGGTTTCCCTATGTTATTAAATTCAATTTTCTATACACGAGTATTTTTGAAGACACAATTTTCCCAATTTTCGGACACAATTTTATAGGCACAAACAATTTACGTAAACTAAAACTTTTTACTCGCTAAAATACGATATATTGGGCGTATTTTAAATTATAAATTAATAATTGCACTATATTTCTTCTACAAGATCACTGTAATATGATAAACGCACGTTACTTCACTTGTATTTTTCCCTAGCTACGTACTTATAAGTTAGCCTGTATGTCAACGTCCACGTGCGCTTGCGCATGGGCGTGTCCGTTTGCGTACAGCTTGCCGCGGCCGGCGCGCTCCAGCGTGGCGTCTTGCAGCTGCCACGCGGGCCGATACGACACCACACCGTTTTCACTATAAGCTAGTGCCTGGTTAGGCCACGTGTTCGATGTACTGCCTATTGACGTGTAACTGTAAATAAAAAAAACCTTTATTTTAAGTTTTAAAAGTGCCATTGTTGAATGCACGTCTCTCTATCAATTATTTGGAATTTTGGTTGTTTCCTATTGGAAAAAAATCCCATTGGACCTATTGACCGGTAACCCGGTCGGCCCAACGAAACACCCTTTTATCTTAACCATTTGAATCTTTTCTATTGACCTCTAAACCACATAGGTATGTGGAGAATCCTCGTATAATTATGTAAACACCCTGTATCCACTAATAGTAGGCAGTATACAGGAGGTTTCACCCTAGTTAGTTCTATTTACTTATGCAGATATGTTACCCTTTATCATAGAGGCTGCAGTAAGGCACGTGTCGCTGCAGTATGTAGCTCCATATTTGATGGTATGTCCAGTTCAAAAGGGGCGACACTCGTAGGAATTGCGGCCAGCCTTCATCTGTTTGCTACAATACGGATAATTCTTTTGTTAAAAAATAAGTTAATTCCAGGAAGACAACAGAGTATAAATTTTTTTTTTACCTGCATAAATTTCAAATGTTCGCTGTAAGGATCTGTCCGTCTTATACCCATTAGACAGGCTTTTAAATTCTTATCACTTTCTGTTATTCCCTGTAACACTTCCTTTATATCTCCTTCTGCCACTATGAGTTTAATTTTATAATGACTCTCTATTTCTTCAACAAATTTCTCTATTTCTTTAAACGGTCCTCTTGTCCGTATATACAGTACTTTCAGATCTTTTACTATGTCTTCTCTCTTATACATAGTTTTTAATACATCAATTGTAACATCCAATAAGACAGTGCAATCTTTGCCACCATTGAAGGAAAAAAACACTTCATCTAATTGAAACTGTGTAAAACACTTTTGTATTATCTGTAAAGAATAAATCAAACTGTTAGTCGTATTCATTATTAAAAAATCAATAACTGTTTGATTTTACTTATTACTAGCTGTCGCTCGCGACTCCGTCCTCGCGGAGTTAATACAAAGTTAATAAGTAGCCGATGTGTTCTTACAGACTATATTCTACATCTATGCCAAATTTTGTTCGAATCCGTTCAGCCGTTCCGGATATGACTTTAAACAAACATCCATACATCTAAAATAATGTAATCTTACTAAATAAATCGAAACTGATTTGGTGACTACAATTGAAGTGGCCCCAGTGAACACACACAATAAAATGTTTAACATTTAAAAATCGTACCTGTTTTGTCTCTTCTAGAACTTCCGCAATATCTGGTAGATCCATGTTCCCGTTTTCCAATTTTTGCGGCATCTTTAAATAAACCTAAAACCAACTATGTTATTTCAAACACATTAACATCAATCAAGTAACTTTGTACAAAGAGAAATCACAAGCATACTTTAGTTCCGAAGGTTACTATACAAATTCGATAATGATTGAATAATTGTTTAGGTTTTATGCGGCAAAAAGAATAACGCGTTTTTATCTGTTTCGGATAATTAAAAGTTGGCATTAAAATGTTTAATTGATGCCAACACTAGTGTAGGTCTAACACTATGTAGGGCGCGTTTTTCAATCATAAGAGAAAAATACTTGGCCATGGTATAATCATGAGTTATTAATATTCTAAAATATCTATTTAAGAATGTTAACTTAGTAGCATTATAGTGGGACTATATTATTTTAAAATTATGGAGTTGCAGGCATTCTTACTAATCTATGTAAATTATATGTTAATTAACATTTTAATTACCTTATTAACTAGTTACAATGCTAAACAACACCAGCAAAATTTATTAAAGTATTTAAAGCATGTTCAAGCACTACAAAGAAAATCTAATTGACGAAAATGTCATTTGATCATTGTGTCTTTAACAATTTTATATTTGTAAACATTTATTTGTCCCACAGTAATATTCTTAAATATTTATTGTTTACATTTAAATCAATAAGACATCAAATGCTGAAATGAGCCAATCTACTATGCAACATTGAGTTGTTTCATTTCATTTATTTACTAAGCTAATTCTTAATAAGGTAATGTAAATAAAACTATAAGACCACTTATAGACCTAATTTATTATAACAATATTAATCATAATAGTTTTTAACTTATAATATTACATACACTTGACAAATTCATAAAACACTATGGGTGTAAAAGTAAGAGTTCAAGTGTCTCAGAATCCACCCTGTATATTTTTTATATATCACTTTAAAGTGGCCTACTCTTTTATTTCTTTTTCTACACATATTTTTTTTGGAGGAGGCTCACATTCTGATTCATGTTTTAAACCAAAAATTATATTTTTGGTCAGTTTGAATGTGACTCGCATCATTTCTTTTTTTGGTGAAACATTCCTTACATTAAAAGTATTCAAAATATTTATATCACATTCAATACTTTCTTTAACCAGTTTTTCTGCATCTTTATATGGGTCATCACCAATCACAAAACAATACACATAAACAATAATTTCATAATTGAATTTCTCCATAAATACTTTGTCTTCCAATAATCCATTGAAATGTTTTAGAAACTCAACAGCCATTGCTGGTAAATTCATTGTTATATGTATTTTAGATTCATTCTGAATTTCTTCTGTCCCTTTACACAAATTAACTAGAAAATCTTTAAAAATTGTACATATGAAATCTTTTCCATCCAAATTATATGATTTAAAATTTTTCATATTAACTTTATTTTGCTTAGCATTAAAATTTAACCATGTAAATGAATCTGGGTTTAAATCATTAGCAAATACTTTACACTTTCTTTTAGCGGCAGGTATGGAAAAGGGACCGACTCCGCAAAAGACATCAAATAAAATATCACCTGGTTTTAAGTATTCTAATATTCTCTCATGTTCTTTACATAATCGTGGATTCCAGTATACCTTTGAGAAATCAAATCTAAAGTTACAATTATTTTCTTTTACTGTAACTATATAGTTTTCTTCACCAGCAATAATTTCCATACTAAAATTTCTGTATGTGTTATCAATGATGTTATTTTTATTAACAACAGTACTGCATGTTTTGATTTTGTCTATCAATACTTCTCCGATGAGTTTCTTATAATCTAAAAGATGTTCACGCAAATTAAGATGTATGATGTGACCTATTTGAGAAAATCCACTTACAGTTTCTTCATTTTCTGGTAGAACTGCTTTGAAAATCGAATCATACTTAAAATTTTCATACATAATTTCTATTTCTTTTGAATCCAAATCTTTTTCTGTGATGCCACATTTCTGCAGTACTTCACGATCTGAATTGTCTATGTCAGTCCAATGACTAATTCTCTCCGGGTTTAAATGTATAATCTTATATGAATTTTCGGAATCTTGTTTCAGAGGTTGTATAGGTTTGAAATTCTCAAGTTTCAGAAAGTAATTCTTACATATGGGAGTCACTTCAGACACCTTTTCGTCGCACACTTTTAGTATCGGAACCACCACCTTACGCAAGAATTTCTGACGATTAAGAACTTTCATACCCCGGACACCAATCGGTAATAAAGTAACAGGAAGAACGGCAGTCATTTTTTTACAAAATACCACGAAAAGAAAATGAATATAATTGACCAAAATAAAAAGGAGCAACTATGTGGAAGAAAGTTTCAATACTGTACTAACCTAATTTTGACATTTACACGGTGGCGTTTGGCGAGTACACATTTTACAACTTCATGTTTCATGTGATTTCAAATAAATAAGAGTTCAACTATGTTTAAGTCTTTTTATCTTTTAACTCCACATTCATGAAAGTCAGAAAAGTTTTAGTTTACAAACGAAAGTCAACGAAAGTGGGAAACTTGTCAATTTGAAAATTTGATAACTTGACGTTAACTTTTTCTTTTAATCTTAAAAGTATAAAGGAACATAAAACTCTCTGCCAACGTATTTTTTTTGCGATTTCCCCTTTCTTATTCAAGTTGATTTACGCATAAACCACACCTAAATGTTATAATTTTTAAGGTAGTAATAATGATTAACTGATTTTGCGTAAAATAAAATAATTTTACCCAACATAAAAAGTTTTAATTGAAGGTCATGTGGAGGTGAAAACTGTCAAAAACTCACAAAAGTAGGATTATAATTCAAAGGAGGGAATTAGTTCAATTTGAAATAAAATTTTTTCCTCGGAACAAAGAGTAGTTATTGATAGAGAAATAATTATTTTCTATTCCGGAAAAATATCTAACGTAAAGTAATGAGTCAGTGAAAACATCACACATCATTTTCTTGTAAGTATTTTGGATTTAAGGAATAGATTAAATCATTGAAAATAAAACCGTTTAAAATTACAAGAGTACTCAGTAGTATACAGACAACACCTGTAACCTGTTTTAATTATTTGAAAATAAAACTTAATTATGCTAAAAGTGATTTTTGTTTATTTTTGACCAAAACAATAATAGATTTGTTATAAAAGTTGACACATTCAGTGTTTACCATGAACTATATTTAAATTATTACTATATTACTTATGAATTCTTGTTAACGATAGCTTTAAATAAAATGGCAAAATTAAACTATTAATTAAAACTTGGTAGGTAAACACTTCACCTTCAACAACAAGAAAATGTTTGAATTATTGTGTTTGTTATGTAATTGTATAGTTAGTTCACATTCTACTTACTAATAACAGTCAAAAAAAGTTTAATGTGGACATTAGATAAATAATGTATATGTAAACCAGCGGTTCCATTTAACAATTTTCATTGGTAAAAACATTTGGAACAGTGTTATGCATGAAGACTTTATAAATGAGGACTATGGACCAAATTTAGGTCTTAATTTAATTCAGTATAAGTCTTCATACAGTTCAACCAAGAATAATTTTTTTGATTCTATTATTCATTTAGAAGTGTACAAGATCAGTCAAATTTTAAAATTGAGGTACATGATAAAATATGTCGCAAAAGAAAAGAAAAAGTTTAAATATCAAAGAAAAGTTACATGTAATATCAAAGTTGGAGAGTGGAACTTTAAACAAAGACTTGGCAAAGGAATATGGTGTGCCACACTCAACAATATCGAGCATTTGGTCAAAAAGAGAAAAAATCAAAATACTTTATGATGCCAATTATTTGAAAATGAAACGGGCAAGAACAACGAAAAATACAAATATTGAAGAAGCATTGTTAAAGTGGTATAAACATCAAAGAGCTAATAATTATTCTGTAAATGGACCTATTCTGCAACAAAAAGCAAATGATTTTGCTAAGCATTTTGGAGAGGACTTTGTTTGCTCCGCTAGTTGGATTCAACGGTTCAAAGCCCGGCATAGCATAATATATGGAAAAATATGTGGTGAAAATAAAGCTCCCAGTCCTATAGATGAATGGAAATCCCAAAAGTTGCCGATATTATGTGCAGGATATGAACCAGATAACATATTTAATGCGGATGAAACTGGACTTTTTTATAGTTTGACACCAGACAGTAGTTTCAAGTTTGAAGGACAACATTGTTCTCTTGGGGAAATGTCTAACATGAGGCTAACTATCCTTGTAGCAGCAAATATGACAGGAACCATGAAAAAGAAACTTTTAGTTGTTGGCAAACCTAAAAAACCAAGCTGTTTAAAAAACAATAATTCACTACTGGTAACATATGAAAACAATGTTAATTCATGGATGACTTCACAAATCTTTGAAAGATGGTTACGACATTGGGATGCTGAATTAGAAGAAATTGATAGGAAAATTTTACTATTAGTTGATAAATGTCCTGCTCATGAGAGTGTTAATGATTTGAGGTATATAAAACTAGTGTTTTTACCATTAAATGTTACTTCTGTGCTTCAGCCTATGCAGCAAGGTATTATAAGGTGTTTAAAATATAAATACAGAAGATTCCAAGTGTTAAATATCATACGAAACCTTGACAACGATAACCACAAGAGCTTTTCGGTTCTCGATGCTATTTTGATGATATCAGAAGCATGGGAGAACGTTTCGCAGAATACCATAGCCGATTGCTTTAGACAAGCAGGCATAACCGAGTTCTTAACAATATACTCGGATGATGACGTTATGCCTCTAGTGCAACAGATTTTTGTTACTGATAGCGATGAAGAAGAAGTGCCTTTAGATAAATTGGCACAAAGTTTGCGACCACCTTTGAATGTCACGGAAACAGAGAAGTTTGTAGATATAGATAACTCCGTTGCCACTTGTTTATCAGCTGCAAAGAATGATGTACAAGAAATCGTAGCGGTGAAAGAAGAAATCGACGACAGAAATACAGAAGAACAATTTTGTATACCAAGTCTTAATGATGGTTTAAATGCTATTAATGTTTTACGAAAAATTTTGCTTTGCAAGGAACAGTTTAAAATTCAGGGTAATTATGATGATACACTGGTTAACATCAAACGTGAAATAGAAAATTCTTATGTTCAAGAAGAATGTGCGAAAGACTAAAGTTACAAAGTTGCAAAGCAATAACAAAATATATTGATGATATGGAAATATTTTATATGTTTTTGTTTGAATTAAAATGTAAATGGTATGTACTTAGTTTATTTTAAAAAGGGATATTCGTATATAACATAGTTATTCGTTACCATTTAGTCCAATACTCCATCTGCCCGAAAGTCGTATAAAGTCTTTAACGATCCCAATATCCACAGTTAATAACCATTGTTTGAATTTAATTGAATTTCTTGTGGAGCGTTTCTTCAATAGAATCATTTCGATCAAGATCAGTCCATTGGTAGTACTGTTGAGTGACTGGTTTGGTTTAAAATGTTGTCTTGCTTAGCCCGATTTACTGCCTTCAGGGATAGACGGGTATGTTCAAATTCTCTAATTACCTACTTAAAGGTTTTATAAAAATAACCATTCAAAGTTCGTAATTGAGGTGTAATCGGACAGAAAAAATATAATACTTAAAATTACTTTAAAGAACAGTTTTTTTTGGACACCAATTTGTGGATCTAATGAGTTCAATAATGGAATTTTTCTTGGTAAACTATTGATTTATAGATTGAAAATGTTATCTTCACCTTAATCGATAAACATTTGCCAATTTAATTTTGGTATGCACGGGTGTAACAAAGGTCACACTAGGTGACATATTATTATAAATTTATTATTGTAGATGCTGATAAGTTCCAACGCTACAACGAATAAAGATAACAGAAGAAATAATTACCGTATTAATAGGTATTGTGTTTACAAAAGTCGAAGTTGTTTGTCAGACTGTCGGAGTTTGATAAGCTAAAGCCACTCATCCCAATAATTTTTAAAAATCGCGAATGGTACTGGAAAATAACTTCGTCTAATCCCGAATAAATTTTAGAATGCTTAATGAATACGAAATATCTATTGTAATGAATTTAATTCTTGATACTAGACTTGTCATTGGAAATATTCTATGAAGTATACAGCAACCAGTCATAACAGATCGTAAGAACAAGCAAGTGTGCAGCAGGCCTATTTATCAACATAGCATGTTTTTGTACTTATTGAATATGATATCCAATGTAGGACGCTCGTATTTGGATTGTAAAAAGATGCGCAAAGTAAAATAGGTTGCTACTTTCAAGGGTCCACGCACCGAATAGTGTAGTGAATAGGTCGAACGTAACATGCGGTCAGAACAAAGGCCTGAAAGCGATCCTCGTGGTGTCGAGTGTTGGTGTGGTCACGGTTCTGCACGCCGCGGCTATAAGGCAGGGCGGCGCGGCGGCGCGGCCACTGTGTCGTCAGCCGCGCCACACGACACGCGCCCAGCACGCGTCACCACGCGGTACTATACGACACCACGCGAATCCTAACGTCACCACGCGTCGCCACACTTCACCACGCGTTGCCGCACACGGCACGCACGCGTACTCAATCGCCCCCAGCATGTCGTCTCGCGACAAGAGCGACTACGCTCGGAAGGTGCATGAGAAGGCGGTCATCGAAAAGGTTATCGACCGCTGATTAGTCTTAAATGTTATGCGAAAAAAACAAATTCAGTAAAAAAAAATAATTGTTTGCATAATTATATGCACCCGAGTTTAACTGTAAGAGAAGAAACGACTAGCTTCTTGATATTCTTCTTCTTAACATATCAGGTAATAATTTGTGTAGAGACAAATGGCAGTGGAGAAGCGGGCGAATGAAGCTCGGGAGTCGAGGGAGAGTGCAGAGGCGGCGCAGGAGGTGCGCGTGCTCACGCTCAACCACGGCGAGCACCAGGATGCTACGCTCTACAGGTAGCAAGCTTCTATTGGGGAACAACATACATACATGAACATTGCCCTCATGTCATTAGGACAATAACCGTTACTACTCGATTTTAATCGAGTGATCGGAATGAAATCGGATTAATTGGCCAATAAAACGATATTACTATTCGTTTCCAACTTGGAAAAAAGAAAAACATTTTCTCCTTATTATCTCAGAAATTAGAAATGTTAAGAATGTATTAATTTGTTAGGTTTGAAAAAGGATGCGTTCTGCAATTCAGTCCGGGTCCCAGTCTGCTCGGAAGAAAGGTTTTCCTCTACACAAATTATGTGGTGAACGATACACGTGAGTAGATTCATATAATCATTATGTTCATTATAAAATATTTGTCGTCACTGTCAAAACGCCGTAATTGGTTCCATAAAATAATATGAAAATTGGATCTATAGATTTGTCAGCAATATATCATTTTTTGCAGTAAGCAATACAATTTTTGTATTCTTCTGCCTCGAACAAATAAATAAAAACAAAAAACATATCAGTAGATGAAAAAGGCGAGCAAGCAGAGTTCGTCCGCAACCAGTACTACGGCCTGGAATGGCGCATGGGCGGGGAAGAGGAGGAGAACGTGACGGGGGGCGCTGGAGGTACCGGGGGCGAGGCTCTTGGCAGCGGGTTGCTGCTAACCGATACGGACGCATACTGCTCACTGCGGCTGGCACGCGCCGGCTGCTTCCATTACTATTTCGTCTACGACAGCGCGGAGTCCCGTTTGGGACCACAGGTGCCTTCGACTTTTCATAAACCCACAGAATACGTTTAAAATCATAGCTGACTTAGATTGCACTTCATATAAAGACATCATATGGTTGGATTCACATCCAACTACTGTATATAAAAGAACTTTTCTGTTGAAAATCGGATGTCAAATGTAGAAAGCTTCAAGGATGACATAACTTACAAGTATCCATTGTGCAGGGTTCAGGTTGGTTCCACGTGGCGCCGACGCTGCGCGCTGGCAGCCGCGTTCTGGCGCCGGACGCGCTCATGTGCCAGACCGTGCTGGCCAAGTGCCTCGGGCCGCTCTCGCGCTGGGAACGGGCGCTACGTCCCGCGAAGGAAGCGGGTTACAACTTGTTGCACTTCACGCCCATACAAGTTAGGATTTTCTCTAACAATAGTTAGAATTCGATACAGCGTCCTCTATTGTTTCCTACATTAATGTTCGTGTACAGGAGCTGGGTGCTTCCAACTCTAGCTATAGCATCGCCAACCAGCTTCGGTTGGACCCGCGCTACAGCGGCGACGGGGCTCGAGAACACACCTTCGCAGACGTCGAGCATCTCGTCACCAAGATACGCAACGAGTGGAATGTATGCAAACAGATTAACACGTTATTAAATATGTATTTGTAAAAGATTGCCGTAAAATGAACAGAAGAAGTATCGAAAATGTCAACATAATATTTGTATATCAGATGCTGTCAATCTGCGACGTGGTGCTGAACCACACGGCTAACGAGACGCCGTGGCTGGCGGAGCACCCCGAGGCGACGTACAACTGCCTCAACTGTCCGCACCTTCGGCCCGCCGCCATGCTGGACGCCGTGCTGGCGCGTCTCGCCGCAGACCTCGCTCCTCGCAGGCTCACACAGCTCGACCATCTGGAGGTGACATTGCTAACCGAGAATAGTACTGCGTGTACTGTGTTCCAATAAATAAAAGCTGCAATATTAAAGTGATTGGCGGACACAAATGTAATCGTTTGATAGTTAATTACTTGATTGTAGCATTTTGTGTACAGGGTGTGATCCACATCCTGGAGACGCAGCGGCTGCAGGAGGCGCGCCTGCACGAGCTGTTCACCTGCAACGTGGACGACATCGTGCAGCAGTTCTGTTGCATGGCGCGCAACAAGTAAACTATAGCTATTTCACTCGCTCTCGCAGCTTTGTCGTAGACAGTATACATGATGTGTCGTATGTCAGGGTACCTGCGGTGCGGGGGGAGGGTCCGAGTGGTGGCGAGGCGGGGGAGGGTGAGCTGCAGCTGCAGCAGGACCCGCAGTACCGCCGTCTGCACGCCACCGTCGATATGGACCTCGCGCTCAGACTGTACAACGTGTACAGGTACATAACAGATCTAACCTTAAACCGTACCTTGTTCTTAAACTAAAAATTGTAAAAATGAAGTGTTTTTTTGTATATCTGTGGTATATTCAGTGCACTGACTTCTATAAATATACTGGCTATAAAACGTAGTATTTTGTGTCTATTTGGATTTCGCCATTTTGGCGCTGATTGTGGGGGTTTGTAGCGGTGTTGTGGATTCGAACTAATATAGACAGAATTAACATCAATAGGCGCGTTTAAAACTAATATCTATTAGTAGAAATCAATATTTTAGTGTTCCTATCATGTTGACATCTATAGTAAGCGAAAAGCAGATTTTCTCCCCATTGTCCGTTGCCAATTAGTATGGAAATATCTGTAGAACATGTGTGTGTGGTCAGAGCGGACTGCTTCGACGAGGAGTCGCGACTGAAGCGGTGCTGCGAGGAGCTGGCGCGACGACTGGAGCAGCTGAACGCGGCCGCGGCTGAAGAGCTGCAGGACCACCTGCGCAGCGCACTCAACAACTGCCTCGCTGCCATGCGGTAACATCACAATATTGAAACATACATTTACTTTGAACTATGAATGTGGACGAATCTGTGCCATGTTATGATTACTTTATAGACCATTTTTTTCTCTTTTGATCGTGCAATGATACAAAAAAGTCTCATTTGTTTTATTATTTTATAGGTATTATAGACTGCAGTCAGACGGACCGAAGATTGAAGAAGTTAGCGAGAAACATCCACTAGTGCCCAGGTAAGAAAAATTTATGTATCTTACTTTTGGATTTATCCAATATCCAAAGTGTGGCCAAACGCATAACAAATACGTTACATTTATGATGTCTTGGTACCTTTCCGATGAATTGCTATATTAAAGTAATTGGTGATTGGTGGTGTACTGATGGTCTACTGATGGTGTATGTAGATACTTCACATACCCGTGTCCTGTGGGCACGCTGTCAGAGATGGAGGCGGTGATCTACTCGGAGGCGGGGCGCTACGTGATGGCGCACAACGGCTGGGTCATGGACGCTGACCCGCTGCAGGACTTCGCCGCACGCGCAGCTAATGGACGCGTCTATCTACGCAGAGAGTTGATCGCTTGGGGAGACAGTGTTAAACTTAGGTTGGTTTACGTCTATGTGGTAAAATATTGTAAAATTATAGATCTCTTGTTCCTAATAAAGAGGACTGAATAGATTTATTATCTGTTTTCTAAAATTGTCATGCTTGTATGTAGGTATGGTGAGAAGCCGGAAGATAGCGCGTTCCTTTGGGCCCACATGCGCGAGTATGTCGAACTGACGGCCGAGGTGTTTGATGGCCTACGTCTTGACAACTGCCACTCCACACCGCTGCATGTGAGCATCACACACACATACAAACTTTACCAACTCATTTTTTTAGGAAGAATTTGTTAAAGGAGCTAGCAGTTCACGACATATGAGTGACCAAGGATCCCAGTCTAGATGGAATGGATAGCAAAAAAGAATAGTCTTTGCTTCAAGGCTGTCCTCCTTTTGCCTATAAATGTAAACTTGTTTTCCTTAGTGTAGATTTAACATGAGAAATCTACTCTATGGGCTTTATTAGTGACAAATCTGAGAGTGGCATTTAAGTGAAAGAAGGACGCCTTGATGTTGTCAGGTGGCTGAGTACATGCTGGACTGCGCTCGCAACGTGAAGCCTGACCTGTACGTGGTGGCCGAGCTGTTCACTAACTCTGACCACGTCGACAACATCTTCGTCAACCGGCTCGGCATCACATCGCTTATACGCGGTTAGTCTCAAACAAAGTATATATCGTGCCATTATGTTTATTATTTATATTATTAGGTAGAAAACGAGCAAGCGGCCACCTGGATTCGCCGAAATAGCGAAGCGACTCGTGTCCATAGATATCCGCATATGTGATGTCTACCTTTAATAGACGGTGTTGGGGACGCATGGGAAAAGGGAAATCTCTCTGTCAAGTCCACTTCACCCTCTCCTCCTTTCCCTATAAGAAATTGGGAACCAAAAGGGGGTTAACCCTTTTCAACAGACTCATCAGAGTGTAAGCCTATCTTCTGTCAGGTCGTGGTATCGCAGCAGCCAATTCGTGCAATAGATTATTACTAGTTGTATCGTGTGTACAGAGGCGCTGAGCGCGTGGGACTCGCACGAGCAGGGTCGGCTGCTGCACAGGTTCGGTGCGCGCGCTGTGGGCTCGTTCTCACGCGCGCCCCGCCGCCCCGCCGCGCCGCAAGTCGCACACGCCATGCTGCTCGACCTCACGCACGACAACCCCTCGCCCGTTGATAAGAGGTTTCACCAACTCTCACACATACACATTTATCTTAGTCTTGATTAAAAAAATCTAAAATATTGTGTGGCGAAAAACCAATTTTTATAAGTTTTGTTTGTCCGTCCGGTCGCAATATTGCGTTTGTTACGGGTAATCTCCGAAATGGCTGGACCTATTTTAACGGGACCTTGACTGGAAGGTAGCTGATGTATGCAGAAGTGACTTAAACTATTCTTTATTCCACATTTCTTCTGAATATATGGATTAACTTCCAACTTGGTAATTGTGGAAAAGAAAATGAACACTAAGAAGTATTGGTAAATTGTAAATACAAATTCAAATATCTTAGATTACAAGATCTAAATATTTTACATACTTATACTATGGCTAAGTTTGTATGTGTGTAGGAGCGTGTTTGACATGCTGCCGTCAGCGGCGCTGGTATCCATGGCATGCTGCGCCACCGGCAGCACGCGCGGATACGACGAGCTCGTGCCGCACCACGTCTGTACCACACATACTATAAATATCATAAAACTTTGTCACAAATTGCACCCATGTCGATTCAACCAATGGTTGATTCAGTATAGTCATTTTCATTTATATTGTAGAATTACTATACGATACACTTACAAATTTTAGAATAAAGACAAGTTTTTTTTTCTTTTTTTAGTGAAAGTTTAAAAGTTGTTTGAAATATGATCTGACAACAGATTCACGTGGTGGACGAGAACAGACTGTACAGTGAGTGGGGCGAGGCGGGGGCGGGGNNNTGGGGCAGGGGGAGACGCAGGGGGATGGTCCGGAGGGCGCGGGGGCGGGGCGTGTGCACGCGCGCTGCGGCATGCTGGCCGCGCGCCGCGCACTCAACTTGCTGCACTACCAGCTCGCTGCGGAGGGATATGATGAGGTAACCTCCTATGTTTAGTTATAACTATCATTTAGTGGACCAGTTCTGGGATGTAACGTTTTATAGTTGTTTTACAATCTCGTACAATTTTGATATTTAACATTTTATTTTGTGCAGGTATATGTAGACCAGATGGACGCCGACGTAGTCGCCTTGACTAGACACGAACCTAAGACGAGAAAGGTCAGTCAATTATTTAATGTATTCACATTTATTTTTATTTTTGAATATAGTGTACATATGAGTGTTGTTTCGCAGTCAGTAATACTGGTGGCGTTCACGGCGTTCAGCGCACCCGAGCCGGGCTTCGGCGGCAGATACGTGAAGCCGCTGCGTTTCGAGGGACAGCTCGACGAGATCGTCCTAGAAGCTAACATACGGCACGTCGACTACAGGTGCACTTCATTGATTTTCATGTCATCAACGCCGATAAATGTGCTGGGCTATTTAATCAGTGTACTAAAACGTATGAACAGATCGACGGGGCGTCCGTTCCAGCCGCCGAGCGCGTTCACGAAGCACTCGCAGTACATAAACGGTCTGACGGAGTACGAGGTGTCGGTGGAGCAGAAGGTGCCGCTGGCGCAGTCGAGCGTGTTCTCGAGCGAGCGGCGCGAGGGCGCGCACACGGTGCTGGAGTTCCGCGCGCTGGCGCCGGGCGCGGTGGTGGCGGTGCGCGTGTCGCCGCGCGCGCACCACGCCACCGCCCTCGCCGCGCTGCGTCGCGCCCCCGACCTCGCGCCCGCGCTCGCCGACCTCGCCCTCGCCGACTTCAACACGCTGCTCTACTGCTGCGACACCGAGGAACGCGACCGCGGCGCCGGCGGCGTTTACGACGTGCCCGGCCACGGGCCCCTCGTCTACGCCGGCCTGCAGGGCGTCGTGTCCCTGCTGGAAGTGGTCGGCCCCAATGACGACCTGGGCCACGCGCTGTGCGACAATCTGCGCGCCGGGGACTGGCTCATCGAGTACCAGTGGCGGCGACTGGAGGCGGAGCCCCGGCTGGCGGCGGTGTGCGCGCTCTACCGGGAGGCGCTGCGCCCGCTGACCGAGCTGCCGCGCTTCCTGGTGCCGGCGTATTTCGAGCGCGCGATGCGGGCGCTGTACGCGGCGGTGGTGCGCGGCGCGCTCTCGCGGCTGAGCCCGTGGGCGCGCGGCGGCCGCGTGGTGCGCGAGCTGGCGCTGTGCGGCGTGCAGCTGTGCGCGGCGGTGCGCTCGGCGCCTCTGCCGGCCGTGCGCGACCAGGCCTCGCTGTCGGCGGGCCTGCCGCACTTCGCGGTCGGCTACATGCGCTGCTGGGGACGCGATACCTTTATCGCTCTCCGGGGACTCTTCCTGCTCACCGGACGGTATCAGGTAATTTCAGAACACGATAGAAATGACACAGCCAATTTTTTTTTGTAATCTTATTGATAGAATGTAATGTGAATACCAAATGTGGCGTCAAATCTACTATTTACTATTCGTAACGTTGTGTGCGGCAGGAGGCGAAGGCGCACATCCTGTCGTTCGGCGCGTGCTTGCGGCACGGCCTAATCCCCAACCTGCTGGACGGAGGCCGCAACGCGCGCTACAATTGCCGCGACGCTGTCTGGTGGTGGCTGCAGAGCATCAAACAGGTAACGACACACGTCATGTGTTGCACACGATTTGGACCAGGTACTTAATACTTGAATGATATTTGTTAACTCTGCTGTGTTCGGTTGTCAGTACTGCTGCGAGGTGCCGGGGGGCGGGGCGCTGCTGGCGGAGGGCGTGGCGCGGCTGTACCCGCGCGACGACTGCGAGCCCGCGCCGCCCGGCAGCGCCAATCAGCCGCTGCACGACGTCATGCAGGAGGCCCTCGACGTGCACTTCCAGGTCTGACCAGGCCCACCAGACATTGCTATACTGTCACTTAAGAATAGTGTGACAACTATTAAAACATCACGATGCAAATCTTGTCGATAGATGAATTTTAATTTGATTTTTGTCTCGAATAAACAAAAGAAAATAATATTTTAGGGTCTCGTGTTTCGCGAGCGCAACGCCGGCCGCGCGATCGACGCTCACATGTCGGACAAGGGATTCAACGTTCAGATCGGCATCGACCCGGAGACCGGCTTCCCGTTCGGCGGCAACGACGCCAACTGCGGCACCTGGATGGACAAGATGGGCTCCTCGGAGGCGGCGGGCACGCGCGGCAAGCCCGCCACGCCGCGCGACGGCAGCGCCGTGGAGCTGGTCGCGCTCGCCTACAGCGTCGCCTCCTGGCTCGCCGCGCAGCACCGCGCCGCACGCTTCCCCTACCCCGGCGTCGCGCGCCGACACCGCGACGGCTCCCTCACCGCCTGGACCTACGCGCAGTGGGCGGACCGCATCCGCCGCAACTTCGAGCGCTACTTCTGGGTGCCCGCCGCGCCCGGCGCCGCCGACCTGCGCCCCGACCTCGTGCACCGCCGCGCCATCTACAAGGACACGCACGCCGCCACGCGCCCCTGGGCCGACTACCAGCTGCGCTGCAACTTCCCCGTCGCCATGGCCGTCGCCCCGGACATCTTCGACCCCAAGCACGCCTGGCTCGCCCTCGACAACGTCGAGCGGCTGCTGCTCGGCCCGCTCGGAGTCAAGACGCTGGATCCGGCCGACTGGGCCTACCGCGGCGACTACGACAACTCCAACAATAGCGACGACCCGAACGTCGCGCACGGGTTTAACTACCACCAGGGTCCCGAGTGGGTTTGGCCCATCGGGTACTACTTGATGGCGCGACTCGCCTTCGCGCAGGAGAACGGGAAGTACGCGAAAACCGTGGCCGCGACGTACGCGACGCTGGCGCCTTTGGTCGCGGAATTACGATCGTCGCCGTGGCGCGGGCTGCCCGAGCTGACGAACGCGGGCGGCGCGTTCTGCGCGGGCTCGTGCCGCACGCAGGCGTGGAGCGCGGCCACGGTGCTGGAGGCGCTGCGCGAGGCGGAGGCGTTGCGGGACGCGCGCACGCTGACGGACTGACGCGGCGGGGCGCGGGCGCGTCGCCTGCGCCACGCCGTGCGCGCCGCCTCCCCGCGCCGGCTCTACTCCGCGCCGTACGAGCCGGCGCCCGGCCGCCCCTCTGCGCTGCGCCGCCTCCTGCGCCGCGACCCCCCGCGTCGTCTGTCGCGCGCCGTCTACAACCTGCTCGGTCGCACCGGCGCGCTCGCCACCGTCGTCTACAGCGACCGATACTTCCGCTACGGGCTGCCGCTGCACGGCCGCGTGCCCGACCCCGCGGCCCACGTCCGCGTCCTGCGTCCTCACCACTTCGTCCCGCTGACGGCAGTCGAGCCGCGGCCCGCGGCGGGGTCCGGCCTCCTGCACGACGCCGGCGAGCGGCTCGTCATCCCGAGTCCGCGTTACGCGCCCCTGAAGCGCTGTCGCCGAGACGTACCGCGCGTGTTCATAATTTCATCGATGCCGCGATTCGGTGAAACGTCACCGACCGAGTACCGCGGCCGACATCTGACGCCGAATTACCGACAAACGGCCGGCGGATCTGTGGGGGCGCTGGCGGGCGGCGCGGCGCTGCAGCTGCGGCGAGACTCCGCGTCCCGGGCGCGCGCTCCCTCTCCCGACAGGTCGACGGGCTCGGAGGAGGCGCCGCGGCCCGAGTTCGCGCTGCCGGAGGAGGAGGCGGCGCGGCGGAGGGCGAGCGCGGCGGACTCGAGCGACGAGCGCACGTACGGCGCGCTGGCCAAGGAGCCGGCGCCGCTCGGGCCCAACGTGGCGCGCGAGGGCGGGGACAAGACGGGCGGCAAGGCGCTGCGCCGCAAGGTGCTCAACACCGAGCGGTACGCCGCGGCGCGGTACAACAACGGCGCCACCGCGCGGCGCACGCGGGCAGCACGCGGCAAGGACGCGGCGCGCCAGCGAGCCTTCGTCCGCGCCCTACTCACCCTCAGCGGCGCCTTCTACGCGCTCGCCTTCATTGCGTTCTACTTCCTAAGCCTGGCCTGATGCGGCCATTGTGCCATATTTTATGTTTTAGCAATATTTAATAAAGTACTTTATTGTTTCCCTGGCAACTATAATTCTAGGTTATATTTTTGTGACGAGGGCATCGTTCATGCATCGTTGTGATTGAAAGTTAAGAGATTTATAATTTTTTACTTTTTATATGAATATAGGTTTAATAATGATTTTATTGTTTCCTAAGATAAAATGTTTATTTTGTGCAGTAATTGTACGCGTAAATTTAAAAAATTAAAAGCCATTGCTTCCTTAGAAGCTTGAATTATTTACAAGTAGTAGTAGTCTTTGTTAAGATAATGAAGTATAATAATGTTATAATACTAAGAATACTGTGTTGTCTCTGATCAAGAAACTATAAATTCTAATCGCAATTTTTGCGATTTCTTTTTTCTGAATTTATATAAAGACATCAATAACAAGAAGATTTTCAGAGCGTTTTCATTAAAAACAACATTAATGTCATAATGGTAATTTGTGTGCTTTGATAATAAATGGTCCTTCGAGTCGGCTAAAAATAAATAATATATTTGAACCGAGCATGATCAATCAACTAACTCAAACTAAACAATAACCTCGATAAATAGTACAATGCAATAATAAAAACATATAAGGAAAAATAAGTTTATTTTTACATAAATATCTGTCGATACAAAATTATATTTATTAATTTTATAATATTTATATGTACTTTAGTGTCGTAGAAAATAAAGAAGATCGTTTAATGTTCAGATATTTTATTGGATTTGATAATGTTAATATATGATTTAAATGTTTCTTTTGTTTTAATTGAACCTTTTTCCAATACAATTTGTCCAGAACGAGTACTCGTTCATTCTTATTTTATTGGGACATTTCTACATAAATTACTTAATAGGAATAAATATAATTCAGAATTGTAAAACTGTAAGACAAATATTAAGAAAAATGGAGTCCAAAGTACAAACATTTGTTGTAGGGATCTACAGCTTCCAAATCGGAAACATAACTTATCAATGCTTTTGCTTATCAAAACTACAATTTCAAACATTTATTTATAATTTAAATAAAGAGAAGATGAACTGATGTTTTGTTACGAAATGTTTACATTTAACTATCTTCGTATCTTATAAATGTTATATAATAGTAATTACATAAAGCATTTTTACTAAATCAGTCTTGTTTATGAGTTATTGAACACGCACGCCAAGCTAGTGTAATCTACATTTTCTCAGCCTATAGCATATGTGATTAGATCTACTACTAAGTTTTACACGTCGCAAGATAGTAGAAAAGTTTTTTAAAAATGGATATCGCTGTGACTGGAGCGGCGGGGTACATAGGGGACCTGTTAGCAGATGCTCTGTTGGCGAACGACTCGCCTCTCAATGTGGCAAGTCTCCTACTGGTGGACACGATCGAGCCGCGCATCCGCCATGATCCGCGCGTGCGCACCCTCGCCCTGGACCTAACGGCACCTGGTGCTGCCGATCAGATAGTCACCTCTAATCGCCAGATTTTATTCCACCTCGCAGCAGTCGTCAGCGGCCACGCCGAAGCGGACTTTGATTTGGGTCTCGCAGTCAATTTTGACGTCACCCGAGCTTTGCTTGAGGCAGCTAGGAAACGAGCCAATAATATGCGCTTTGTGTTCGTAAGCACGGTGGGTGTTTTCGGTGGTGACCTTCCACCTGTCGTTTTAGATTACACCGCTGTGACCCCGCAAACTTCGTATGGCGTCGGAAAAGCGATGAGCGAGTTGTTGGTTAATGAATATGCCCGTCGAGGGTTTGTTGATGGGTTAGCGGTGCGGTTGCCGACTGTATCGGTCCGTGGTGGCGCTGCTAACCGCGCGGTTACCTCGTTTGCTAGTGGAATAATCCGTGAGCCGATTCGAGGCGAATGTGCGGTGTGTCCGGTGGATGAAGATCAGCGCTTATGGCTTTGTAGCCCGAAAACGGTCGTGAAAAACATACTACACGCGGGAACATTATCGAGCGCGCAGCTGGACCCTTGGCGAGTTATCAACTTGCCCGGCCTGACCGCTACCGTTGGGGAAATGGTGCGTGCGCTCCGAGAGGTGGCCGGCGAGGAAGTCGCCTCTCGCGTACAGTTCGTCAAGGACGAGATGATCGCGCGCATGGTGGCCAGTTTCCCACCTGAATTTGAAACGACTCGAGCGAATCGCCTCGGTTTTATCGCAGATCGTAATTTTGCCGAAGTCATTCGCATATTCATTGAAGAAGAAGCCAAAAAGAAGTGTTAATAAAACGTAATAATTTCATATTTGTGCAAAGTGAATTTCTGTTTAATGAAAATATATTTTTACGTTATTAAAAAATGGAGATGTGTCAAATTATTTTTCTAATTCAATGAATAGTCCGATTTTAAAGAACCATTTGCTTTTTTGGCTGTCCCAGTTGTAATCTTACTAATATTATTATATAAATGCGAGTGTTTGGACGGATGGATGTATGAATGTATGGTTGTTTGTTAAAAGCTGCATGGATCTCGCAGAAATTTGGCATAGTTGTAGAACATAGTCTGGAAGACCATATAGGCTACTAATTTGTTTTTTTACTCCGCACTGACGGAATCGCGGTCGACGCCTAGTAGTACTAGTACATAAAAAATAGTAATAAAATATAATTATGCTATATTCATTATTTATGATTGTACATAAACTTATGTATTTACTTAAAAATTAAATAGTTGTTGTTCAATTGCCTTTTCTGAATCCCAAGCTTCAGCTGAATCAGGGTCGTGTTTCAACCGTTTTGATGACTTTGGTGATGTGTCATCATTGTGAGAATGTTTACGTTTTCTTTTTTTATGAACAACAACGGGCTCTTGTTCTGGTTTCATTTGTTGTTCATTATCTGAAATATTTTCCTCTTTTTTATGCTTCTTCTTTTTCTTTTTTCTCTTTTCATTATCTTGTGGTATTGATTCATTTTCTAAACCATTGAGACGGTTTGATATGTGTTTCGGTATTTTTATTGCACTTCTATAATCAACACCAAACAACGGATGACGTGACTTTGTGTCGGGTAGAGGTATAAAATTTGTTTGACAGTTGACTATATTGTTATCTTCAACGTAATGAGCCTTCGGAATTCTTTTGGAAAACCGTATCATACCAGAAAGTGGTACATTTTTAATAACCGGTTTATTCTTATCTAATGTCAAGAGGGCGACTTGAGCAGTATAGTTTTCGTTTAAACCAACATATGTTTGACTGTTTGCCTTTAGCTTACTTTTAGTGTCCAAGACTAAACTTGTGTCTTTTAAACTATTGATGTCAACTTCACTGGGACATTTCAGCACCCAAACTTCATCCTCGTCCGTAATAACAGCACCAATATTTTTATTCACAGCGATTTGATTAAGATGAGCATTTCTTTTTAAATATTTCTTTAGTGCTGCTGAATGTTTCACATCTTGTACTTCTATTTCGTCATGACTTGAATCGAAAGTATCATCTTCAAATCTTATTCTATCAGTAATTTTTCTCAATGGTTTTGTAGGGGTGATGCAACCATTAGCACTAATAATTTCATCAGTAGGGGCAACTTTATCAAATACACTATTTCTTTCCTTTTTGCTTTTACTTTTATTATCTTGACTTGATTCTATTTGATTTGTATTATCTACATTTTTGGATATATATTTTTTTGTGCCTTCGTTTTCATCCATACTTTCATCAGTATACTTTTCTCTTTGTACTTTTTCTTCTATGATATTTTCTAATTCATGAACATTGGATATTCTTTCTTCTACTAAAGTTTCTTCTGCACTAAACTTGTCTTCAATGATTGTGTCATCAATAGCTTCTTTCTCTTTTTTCTTTTTTGATTTCTTTTTCTTTTTAACCTTCTCATTATCTTCTGGTTCTTCTTTGAGATCAGAATAATCATTTTCTTGGCTAAGTTCTAATACATCAGTATCATTTTCACATTGTGAATTATCAATCTCTTGTGATTGAGATTCATTGAAGCTTGAATAATCTCCGCTTTCCGAATTTGTTCTGCGTTTCTTCTTCTTTTTAGACTTTGGAGATTTCCATTCTGTGGACATATGTTCCTCTTTTACTTTTAAATTTAAAAATTCTTCATCACGTAGAACACTTTCAGAAATAGATGTTTTAGATTTCTTTTTTTTCGGTTTTATATCTAAATCACTTTCTGGTTCGATTTTTATTTCTTTTGTTTCAGGTTCCTCTGCATTGTTGCTGTCTAATTCACTATGCTTCCGTTTCTTTGATTTTTTTCGTTCATTGTCATATTTGCTAGAAATTTCTTGACTGTTATTGAACAATTTCTTTTGAAGTTTTTGCTTATAGCTGTATCCTGATTCTGAACCACCATCATCGCCGTTTTCTTTCATAATTCTAAAAAAGTAACTATGTATTAGTAAAAGTAACTATTTGACTTTAATTTGACTGCTCACGACAATAACTTAAATATACCTGTCTAAAATTACCTACAATTAAGATATAAAAACTGTGTCTGTGTGTAAATAGTAACCTCACTATTATACTATGGCTTAAAAAAAAGGTAACTTACGTTGAGTCCTCAGAAGTGTCCGTCCAAGCAAAGTCGTCAGATGATTCCATTAAAACTTTAAGTGATTAAATTCATGTACACATAACGTAAAATTGTTAATTATAAGTATCAGTTAAAATTTATAACCTTACAATTACAATTTTCATAGCATGTGACATGTGTTGTGTTATGACAACTGACAATGACTTGTGTCATATGTCATTTGTTGAGTTTATTCCGTTTTTCAATATTTGTTTCACAATTTGCTTAACATTTCTTTCATTCCTTACCATTAAAATTAGACATTAACCCATCGCTTGTATTTTTATATTTTTGCTTTATAAAAAACTATGGATATTTAAGTTAAAGCCAATAAATTAAATCCAAATAATAAAACCACAAAAATAAGTTTCTTAATCTGAACGCATTATTAGTAGTTGACATATAGTTCGTTTGACAGATCTTATGTCTTTCTTGTGAATATTGTAGTCCAACATGGTGAGTTTTATGTCTATTTTGAGAAATATCGAGTTAAATCAGAAGAAGTGTTTATTAAAATTAATTTCTTAACATGTGAAATAAATCTCGGTTAAATTTAGAACGTGTAGAGTACTATATTTTCAGTGGCTTATGTGAAAGTTTTATGTAGTTTGAAAATAAACCGAAGTTGTTTAAAGTTATTGTAGTCCTATCTGTTTCAAATTTTAACACTTAAGCAATGGTTATTATTAATTCAAATACACGTTAACAGTTTCTACAGTTCGATAAGCATTTACAGTTTTTTTTAAGGTTATGTTGTTAGTAAAACATAACTTTCAATAATATTTTGTTATCGTGTTCAGGCTCGTGGTCCGAAGAAGCACTTAAAGCGTCTTAACGCGCCTAAGGCATGGATGTTGGACAAATTGGGTGGCGTGTACGCGCCCCGACCATCCACTGGTCCCCACAAGTTGCGTGAATGTTTGCCGCTGGTGATCTTTCTGCGCAACAGGCTGAAGTACGCCCTCACCGGTAATGAGGTGCTAAAGATCGTAAAGCAGCGCTTGATCAAAGTTGACGGCAAAGTGAGGACAGACCCTACTTACCCTGCTGGATTTATGGGTGAGTAAAGAAGTTTAATATAAAACGCTCAATACCACTTTCTTTTATAAATTAGGATTCGTTTTACATTCCTACTACATGAATGCAATGGTATTGCAGTGTTTGGAAGTTATTTGGAAAATAAATCAGTAACTTAATAATCTTTAAAACTTAGTTAATTTTATATACCATATACATTTATAAGAAATAAGTTTAATGGTGATTTATATAATTTCAGATGTTGTATCCATTGAGAAGACCAATGAATTGTTCAGGCTAATCTATGATGTCAAGGGCCGTTTCACAATTCACCGCATTACCCCAGAGGAAGCTAAGGTTTGTTAAAAATTTTTATTTATAAAATGCCACAAAAAGTTTAAAGTTATTAGTGAACATAGTACCTTTTTTTTCTTTTATATTACTATATCAAATATAGTGGACATGCAGTAATCCCGCCCTGTCTAATTTGGTGCCCGTTGCAATCAGACAGAATTATGATTTTTATGCATAGTATTTATTGAAAACAATGTTTTAAACATTTTACATTTTGTAGGCATTTATTGTGCACACATTTATTTCATTATGTTGTAATTTTTTGTACATTTCTGATTATTAAAGGTTTTAATTTTTCTTTTTACTTTACGGGTATAATATATAGAACCTATATACCATGTAATTTGTCCGACTACAAGGTATTTAGGTAAAATAATCTGGATTATCAAGGGGTTATAGACAGAACTCTATAGAATTTGATAGTTTGTTGCAGTAAAACATATCTGATTACTCTGGATCTACTGTAATTGCACCTACAAAATTTTATAGAAAGATGGTTGCCAAGGCTATTGTAGTTTAGTAGTTGCCAATATGTTACTTATTGTGAGGAATAACTAGTCTTTACTTTTTATTCCAGTACAAGCTGTGCAAGGTACGTGCAGTGGGTACCGGCCCCAAGAGTGTGCCATACCTGGTGACACACGACGGCCGCACTGTACGCTACCCCGACCCCCTCATCAAGGTCAATGACTCCATCCAGCTGGATATCGCCACCTCCAAGATCATGGACTTCATTAAGTTTGAGTCTGGTGAGTATTATACAGTAACATTTTTTTTTTGAATAGTTTTTTTATATTTTGTAAAGTTATCGGAGCCGCATTGACTTCATGTTTGATTTAGCAGTCATCATTATGAGTTCCTGCTGTTATATTTATCATGCTTGTTATATAAAGATTTTAATGTAGTAATAATAAAAATTGTATTTGCTCATGTTAGGCAACCTGTGCATGATCACGGGAGGTCGTAACTTGGGGCGAGTGGGCACGATCGTGTCCCGAGAAAGGCATCCAGGTTCCTTCGACATTGTGCACATCCGAGACTCCACCGGACACACATTCGCCACTAGGTAATTCCATATACAGTTTTATACTATTTTTTTCATACTTATTTTGTATGAACAATTGCATGATTGTTTTATTGTCAGTCTAGGTAGCTTGTTATTTAGACTTTAGCTGTAAATTTTTTTTATTTCTAATATTCTGGTAGTAACTTAACTTATTATAGCACACATGTATGATTGGTGAAGACTTTTTTGCTACGTTCTGACTAATTTCCACTAGCAGTGTCAACAAATAAATCTTACTAATATTATAAATGCCAATATTTTGATGGAAGTTTGTTACTTTCTCCAGAATAGCTCAACAATCTTGATGAAATTGGTCATAGATATAAAACATAGTTTTGAAGAACTCATACTCTTATTAAGTTTTTTTTTTAATTCCGTGCATACAAGGTGTTGGATAAATATGATTTTTTGATGTGTGTGTACAGGATGAACAACGTGTTCATCATCGGCAAGGGCACGAAGGCGTACATCTCGCTGCCGCGCGGCAAGGGCGTGCGTCTCACCATCGCCGAGGAGCGCGACAAGCGCATCGCAGCGAAGGTCGCCGCGCAGTGACCACTACAACATTAAACTATAAGACTATACACAACTATTGTTTTATTATTACTACTTCTCTAACTACCCTCTTTATAAACCAAACGTCAAAGTACCCAGCAAAAGATCGTCAGACAATACCCGGCAATACATGCTTCCGATGTCAATTTAATGACTCGAGATTTAAAACAGAATTAAGTATGTAGAAGCGATAGCTTAACCGTGTATTAGTCGTCTCGTTAGTGGAATAGTGCATGGAGGTTTTAACTAAACACAGTCGAATCTGGATATACTAGTCCTCGGAACCGCAATTAGAGATCCCATATAGAGATTTCTCTAACCCGAGTTACTTACAGAGGTTGTATTTTGGAACTAATGATTCGTTTATATAGGTTTCTCGCTTATCCAGGTTTGACTACATACACTACGTGGTTTGTTGTATGGCTGCAATTCATTGTTTCTATATTGAATTTGGAAGCCAAAAAAGGTTTGAAGAAAACACTCGATATCAACAAGATAAAGCTATTTATTTACACAACAACAAAGTTTTTTTACACACAAAATGTGAACTGTATCTGACAAAATTGTCCGTATTTGTTAAAAAAAATCTAAATTATAACTATAACCTACCTATTGATCGAACAAATGAATATTTTACAGCGATCACCTATATCTCGTTGTCACCTTTAGCATCAGTCTCTTAGTCCCGATCATTTTCCTTGACTCCATTGTCGACATTTTAGGCGACATGCAATGTACATTATCTTTAGAGGAAATTGCAGCTCGATGAATCAAGACGAGTGGTCAGGCGAGGCTGTATTTGTGTGAGGTGAATGCGAGTGTCGCGCTCGCATGTGTCGCTCCAGGTCTCTGCGGCGGGCGAGAGGCTTGCCGCAGCGCGGGCACGCGTGAGGCGCGGAGTCTTGCGACGTGTGCGGAGTCCTAGCGGCGTGCAGGCGTACGTGCTTGTTGAGGTTGGACGGATCACCGAAGGCGCGCAAGCAATGTCGACAGCGGAGCGGCTTGTAGCCTGTGTGCGTTCGGATGTGAATTTTGAGGCCGTATTTACGCGAGTAGAGCTTGCCGCAGTATAGGCAGGTGTGGCCGCCCCGCGATTTGCCCCACGCGGCTGCCAGAGCCTCCACTGCGGCGCTCGCGGCGTCATTCGCTGGGAGAGGCAGAAGCGGCCAGTGTGGTATCGGGCTGACGGAATGCTGTACCGACGAAATGTTATATGGTCGGAAGGCCGAGCTCCGTTGGGCTGTACCACGTTCTAGAATTTCGAGGCAGGTATGCCAGAAGGCTCCCAGTGAATACTCCCCACATTTCATGAACAGGTGAACCTTCAACGGATTTGGCTGCTCAAATTCCACGCCGCAGTCGTGGCACACGTAATTTTTCTTTCCTGGAAGATTATACGGGTTTATTAGTCTTCAATGTTAAAAGTTACGATTGTAAAAAGAAAGATTTTAACTAAACAGAATATTTCAAAAGAGTTAAAATTAAATTGCATATACCTTGAATGTTCTTCAACGATAGGAAAGGCATATTTAGAAGAGCGAGAGTTGTGTCGTCGAACCAAATCTGCAGCTCTTGTAGGGGCGCGGCCTCCGCTTGTAGGCGCAGTTGGAGGCAGCCAGCTTCTGTCGTTTCCGGAGCAGATGCCAGTTGCTGAGGTACAGAGTGCGTGTTGGCACAGAGCAGCAGTGACGCCGCGGGGGAGGCCGGAGCAAGGCTTGCGCACACCGCCGCTCCCGCCGGCCCACCTCGCGCGCAGAGACGACCGCTCACGTCTAAATCCACGTACACCTGTATAAGGCATAAGAATGTTTTTACACAGGTCACACGGATATCACTACGGCTACATTACATGAGACATGAGCTCGCTTGTTTAACTACAATATTTAAGAGTAATTAAGGATACCTTGGGACCTGCCAAGTTTCTGGACTGAACGGTTACAAACTTAGATATTAAGACCTTATTAGAGAAAATTTTACGTACGATAGAGTAGTAGAAATACGAGTATAACTTACATTGTGTGGTGTGAGCAGCGCATGTTGGAGCGCTGATCTCAGCTCCCTCGTACCGAAGGCAGCAGAACACGCGCCAGAAGACAGGCCACGGCGAGCCAGCGTTCTCATGCTGATTGTCTACCACTATGTCTCGTCGTGGAAAATATTAACCTTTCGTCTGGTGTACCTAAACCGAGTAGCAGTAGCGACCTTCTTTTGATGAAATTTATATATTCCAGTGGCAAGTGCAGTGCTGCAGGTGGAATGCAAGTGGCGCGTGCGCCGCGTGTGCCTCGTATTTACGTGCCGGAGGGTTGCAACCCTCAGGGCGGCACTCCGCCCTCCGACGCCCCCAACACTCCGACACATATTGTCTACGACCCCGCAATCAAAATATCCGTGAAAAAAATATATCACCCTCTAATAACATCATCTATATTATTTATCCAAGTGTTAAAATCCTTCATTTATAAACCTATTAACATTTTGTACCGAATTTTTATAAGTATTATACATACACCGGTGGGTTATTGCTGGGTGGGTGGTTGCTTCAAATTTGCAAGCAGATTTCTTGCTTTCAATTTTCTATTGTTTTTAAATATTTTTCTCGTCTTTCAAATAAACTGTTACCTTTTTTTTCAAAGACACAAAATTCTACAACAAGCGGGAAAATAAATGAGTTCCTACAAAAGTTACGAGTAGTTCGATTAGAAATGGTTTTATAACAATTACTTATTATCGATAGGTGAATGGAAAATTATGAAATTAATATTATAAACATATTTATTAAACGTTTGCAATTTACACTAATTTCCATAACAAAACAACTATCACTATTTTAAAAGGCTTTATGTACATATTTGTAGTCTAAAAAACAATTAACAATACATAGAATTTATCATGAAATCTTAATTTAAATAACTTGCTCTTGAAATCGTTATGATTCCACATAGAAATATCTTTGTCTAGAAGCGATTTTAAAACAAAATTAGGTTTATATAAATCTTTTTCCATATCGTCTGACAGATATTGCGCTAAGCGCCGCAAATTTCATTATCGTAGTACCTTTATAACTCTACCAAGTTGTAATTAAATATTTCTAAATATTACATTTTACATCTATGATATTTCTAATCAAAATTCACAACATTTTGCTTGTAAAATAATATTAAATTTTCGTCTTAATTCACTTCATACATATGCCTTTTTTCATTTATTTAAAAACTTCAGTTTAAACACGATAAAATAACAAACAATTGCTTTTTTTTTTAACCAAAACGATGACTATAAAATTACTAGTATATTTACACATTATAATTTGATAATTTTACTACAACGTAAATCCCGCTAGAATCTTCTGTAAGCGTAGTTTGTGACGCTAAAAGGGCGCTAACGTTATTCCTCTTCCATTCCTGTAAACACAAATTTATATTAAACCTCAGGTATAAAAATAGACTTAAAAAGAATATGACCCAGTTGAAAATAATATAGTAAATAGGGTCATTATTACAGAATTACAATTTTACTGTTATATCTTACTAATATTATAAATGCGAATTTTTAAATGGATTGTTTGAAGACATCTGCAGAACGGCTGCATGGATGTCGCTGAAATTTGGCATAGATGTAGAACGTAGTCCGGAAGAACACATAGTCTACTAATTAAGATTTTTTTTATTTCCTCACGGACACAGTTTCGGGGGACAACTAGTAATATTATAATTAATATATGTTTTTATTTTAATTCAATGTTAAACTAACAGAAATGATGTTCTATAAAATGTCAGGTGTGATGTTGAGTTCAAGGGTCGCATTTACACGACAATTGAGCAACGATAACTGTCGTATTAGTGTCGCGTCGCATCGAGCACATGTCACGTACACTCAATTGCAAAATATTGAATACACGTTAAAAAATTTCCGGACATTTGTAACAATCGTGTAAAACTATGGTTGATATTTTTAAAAATAAATATGTAAATAAATAAATAAATAAATAAAAAACGCATCTAGACAACCTTGTAAAGTGTAAAAATACTGTCAAGTAAAAAAGACAATTTGTTTAGTTTGTTCCAATGATAAAAACCAGAACCTACACCTGTTTTATAATAGCCTAGTCTATTTATATTGTCCACAATTTATAGGTATATTTTAATAAAAACAATTTAATTGAAGAGCAATATGGTGACCGTGTGCATGTGTTTGTACAAGCGATGTAGAGATTTGGCGGCTGAATTAATCTGTTATTAGATAAAAAGCTGCAACATTGAGCCGGTGCACAGCTCGCCCTCTCGTGTTTTGATTTTGCATTATTTTAATTGTTTACACCAGGGCCGCTCTAAGCCACGGCCCGCAGCAGTTGTGGTGACCCACTAGTTATGGCGGCCCGGTATATTAAATTTAAAATGAATCAATTTTTTCGTGTTAACTTGATTTTTGTAAATGGTATAGGGTTTATTTTGATTTTATTTATTTAGTAAAAAATGAATAATGAATGTTTGGAGTATCACAATCAATAGGTAAGGATTGTAGAAAGGCTTAAAATATTATAACATTTAATTTTTAATGTTTACTTTTTTTATGCAAGTTTCTTATTTTCCTAAACTAAACTTTATCGTTTTAATGGTTCAATTAACGCAATTCCAGGACTGGGGCGTATTTTGCATGTGATCCGGATTTATTCCAGCCAGGCCAACTCTCCGAAACTTAAACAAATGGCCTATAGTATTAAACTTTACACCGACTATAGGCACCTATTAGGATAAAGAACAAGTCCGGTTTGTTCGCGTTGCTCATTTTAATTGAGTAATCAAAATTGTAACATTTAAGCTCTTTACATCATTATAGCATTGTTCGGAGGCGACGCGACTACATGCAGCTGCACAAACAGGCAATAACACAAATTAATCAACACCTTTTTCCGTTGGATCAAGGTTCATTTTCCAACAATGCTATTTAGAACTCTCGAAGTCAGGAACAGATATGCTTACAGAACAAAATTAATCTAATGCCGTTACATTAAGGTTTGTTTTTCAATAACGGATTATGGAACTCTTAAAGTCCATTTAGATGTGCATTAGCGAATAGGTTGGGGCAAATGTGACATGTGTAGTGTCTTGCCAGTTCGCTCGCTTCACGAGTTTGTTTAACACTCAGACCCCACTGATACAGAGTCCCCGTGACTTTTGCTAATTTCATTCACTATTATCTCATGTCTGCAAGAACAATAACAAAATTAGAACACCATTTGTTTCATTAAATAACATTATCTTTAGTCAAATTGTAAATAATGCATCCAGTTTGAATTCTCTTTCAATTGAGAGGAAGGTCTGAAATTTGGCCAGAGAGAAGTATTTTGACTTCAAAGTAAGACAATTCATTTGGGTCAAAAACGTGCAATTTAAGCGTCAATAGCCTAATGGTTAAGGGTGCGGATTCCCGATCACGAGGTCGGCGGTTCGAATCCCGCCATTCGACTATTGTCGTAAACCATGTCCTAGCACAAGCCTAGAGCTTAGTTGGAATGGTAAAAAGAAATATTAGTGAATTTACAAAAAATCTGCTAATATTAAAAAAAAAATTATAGCTTCGAAAAATAAAATACCACTGTCTGGCCAAATGACATCTTTAACAGTGGTAGAGGCCGCTTTAACAACTTCGCACGAATTGGCCCGGCTCGCCCGGTGAAATACCACGACCACACAGAAGACAGGCGTCAGTGGAAGCAATTCCGCGTTTCGTCTGATGAGTGTGCGTCCCGGAGGCCTAATTTAGTCCTTTTTCCCATCCCACCCTTTTTCTTATAAGGAAAGGATGGGAAGTGGAAGTGGACTTTCCGGATGAGAGGATGCATGGAAAGGGAAAATATTTTCTTTATGTCCATCCTCTGCACCGTTGATTAAAGGTAGGCAACGCATATGCAATTGTGTATGTCTATGGGCAACGGTCACTTCGCTATTTCAGCGATTTCAGGTGGTCTCTCGCTCGTTGGCCACCTTATGATATAAAAAAAACTTACAATTGTAAAGTGTCATTTGAGTCGTATGTCAAAATCAATTAAAAATCGTTTTTTTTAATTACTTTTTTTTCTTAATACACATGTTGATAGTTCTCAATATTAACAGTATATGAATCTCTATTTTTATTAAATCCTGTAACAATTACCCGAGTCAAGTGTACGGGGAGCGTGTTGTGAGCACGTGCGTCTTATCTTAATTCCCATCTCATCAGATAGCCGTTGCCAAACCGAAAGCAATACAAACTCGACGGGAGATAGAGTGCCTCATGTTTGCATTCAACAATTTTACATTAAATAAATGAATTAAATACTATTGCCAAACACAAATCTATATGGATCCGATTACACAACTCCAGGTGGTAAGGGGCGAGAGGTTTTTTAAATAATTATAAACGATAAGACTCAATTCACCACATGGTAAGCTTTGCTATTGAATTTTCATGTTACGTCCTCTTCAGGTCATATTGTAAGTTAAACTAGTATAAATTAGAATAAGGATAAACATATTATCACGCCAATTAATTCTAGACTTCTTAAAACAGGTCTTGTGTTTTTAGTTAATACTTTAACAAATCTCATACAATAGAACATCGATAAATAGTTTTATAAAGAATATTTCTACTATAGGTTAGTTCATTTTATACATATGACATTTATTTTTTTCGGCATTTTTAAATCTCCGTTTATAAATTTATAAATAGTAAGTGCACTCAACGCCCCGCATCAAATATAATGTAACAAAAATTTATTTTTAATAGCATTATTATGCGTATTGTAGTTGACAAGTGGTTGTATTAGCGATGGCGTTAGTGTCGCGAGAGATTAGCGCGCGCGCACGTGCGCCGCGACGCCGCTGTGACGTCACACCGCGTTAGCTAATCGCCCGTGACCGCAGCACCGGCCGCAAAACGCGCCCTTTTTCAATGCATTGTCACACGATTAACACTTTTATTACATGTCTTCTTCAATCCAAATTAGGCAAATCTTAGAAATGGAAAATGAACCATATTCAAACGTGATAAAGACTACATTCCTTTGAATAAAACTTGTACTCTCGAATAATTGATGTAATTTCAACTTTATTCGTTTTGCTGTAAGATTCATGTTAAACGTAACATGAAAAAATATTAGAGTTCAAATTGTATTGTCTTTACAAATCGGGCAATGCGATATTATTGCAAGTATTGTAAGGTCCGCTCAGAGTTGAATAGTAGTCTAATGAGGATGGTATGGCATGGCGAATGCGCACGTGACGCGGGAGCCACCGGTGTGGTCTTGCACCGGCTGTCACGGGCAAGTGCGATCAAGACTATATCAAGTACTTTGACGTTTGTTAAGGTGGACCTATACTGTATCGTTCAAATTGTAATCTTGTAATGTGAGGTGTGAGCTCACCTTCTAGCATCATGCTGGGCGTGGAGGGCGGCGTTGGAGAGTCGGGCACGTGCAGCGGCGTCGGCGCTTGCGCGCGCGTCTCCACCACCTCGCGCACGATCTCTGTTGTTATAAATTATTATAAAATTAATTGCAAATATATAAATTTATTATCTTTCATTAGATTGTCTGCTTACATTTTTCCTCTATTTGAATTTTTATAGGCCTCTAAATCTGGAATCTAATTTCAAAACAATATAATTTCCAATTCATACCTGTGATGACATCGCGGCTTGTGATAATGGATTCAATCTCCAGAGACACCTCTTGTATTAGCCACGGCATTACCTCTTCGTTTATGCCTGTTAATCAAATCGCATAGGTATAGAAAAACAGCAGAAAAATCTTCAAAATATAAGACTCTTTCGAGGATCAGGGATAGTCTTCCTATAGAATTCCCTGAAAAACCGTATTTGCCGTTTCTTCGTTAAGAGACTTATGTAGGAATTTAAATTAAGGACAAAAATAGATAGATACCAGTCTGTATTCTCTCGATGAGATAACCGTGACAGCGGAGGCCAGCAAGCACGCTGGGTAGCAGCTCAGCCACGTAGCCTTGCACCAGCGCCGCCGCAGCAGCACGCGCGCGCGCCTCACCCGCCGCCACCTGCGCCAGTCGAGCTTCGCCGACGCGACGCTCCTACGCACATACAAACAAATTGCTATTTTATCGCCATAACTTTAACTGTCTTCTCTATCGATAATCTGTGCAAATATATATAATATAATAATCTATCAAGCGCCACTTTTGTTAGTAAAAAAATAGAAGCTTAAAGTTTTCAGGTTTTGTTTCTCTTTGCCATTGTAACTCTGTGTACCGGTACCTTTTCAGCCTGTAGACGTATGTCCTGCGCGAGCAGTCGTTGGCGCTCAGCGCGCTCGGCGTCTCGCAGCTCGAGGTAGCGACGCTGCTGCTCTCGTAGTGTGGCCAGCTCCTCCTCCTGAGCAACCTCCGCCAACGCCTGCTCCGCTGTCTTGCCCACCAGCGTCTCCAGGATAGGTTGCACTTCCAAGTCGAAGTCGAACAACTGCCCAGAAAAGAATATCACAAATTACATCTACAACAGATATGAAGTCAATATGTAACCACGGGTCAGATAAATACTAAATTACTATTAATATATTCATAAATTAATATTCTGCTTTAGTAACCCAAAAATTGTAAATGTGCCAATTAGTTGTGACTGGTACTAACATCTCCAGGATAAATCTGCGTATGGGCGTCAGCGCCGGTCTTCGCTGGCACATAGATGGGCGTTGCGGGCCGGTCTGCGAACAGGTCCGTCTGCACGCCCACCTCCAGCTCCACGCCTTTATCGAATAGCTGCACAAGTACATAAAGCATTAGTAACTGCTGTTCCTTATTTCTTTGTCTTTACCACATCGAAAGTTTGGTTATGCATGAAAATGCTAAAGGGCATTGTTTTGAATGTTGATTCGCGGTAACTGCTTCAAACCAAGCAAGCAGATATAGCAGTTATAGGATTAATGTGTGAACAATAAATACATCAAACAAGATATGAAGTATTCAGTTTCACCTCCTGCAGGTAGTGGTCAGTCTGCACCGGCAGGTGTCGCCGGCCGGGTGCGGGCGGCGGTGTACCAGGCCGTAGTCTCGCCAGCGCTGCTCGGCGGGCCAACGCGCGTCGCCGTGACTTGCTCGCACCATCGCCCTGAGCACACAAAGTACTGTTGAGTCACAAAGTACCCTTGGGTGTTGAGAGATCTTGAGATTATTCGATGTAGATCCAAACAGACTACGCCTTTCACAGCTCAGCGGTGATTTTTTCCTATTCCGTACAAAAATATAGTGCAATTATAATACTATCATAATAGCTTGGAATAAGGTTAAATCATAAATAATGAATACAGTGCAAATTTTCATTACTGGAAGTAACGAATTTCTTCATGGTAATTGCGCAAAATTTAATTAAAATAATTACAAAGGTAACCTTCTGATTTATTATATAATTAAAAAAAACTAATTAATGTTGACCTAATCAAGATATTAACAGAAAGTCTGCAATAAAATTAATAGCTAAGACTTTCATGGGTCACTTTCAAAATGTACTTCTCACAAGTTAAGGTTCGGGCCACGAAATCAGTGGTTTTGGTCACGTCACCCGGGGGGCTCGCGTGACGAAACTTAACACGCACGCTTGTGTGCGACACTGAGAGTTGTTGCGTTAATAAAGATTAAAGATTTATAAAACTAATTTTATTTGTTAAAAACGTTTACTATTTAGAAAATCGAACCCATCACAGAAGCTATTGACTTATTTAAATACGATACAAAAAATTAATATTTTAATTCCATAACATTAAGAATATATAATTACATTTTTGTAACTAATGAAAGTACAAGAAAATTGTAAAACTAATTACGCCTGGAATTGCTCACTTACTATACCATTTATATATAAAAAGCTGCAAGTAAACAAATTTCTTTTCGTTTTCCTTGCCTTCAAATGTACCTACAAATTGCATGTCGCTGCACACACTCGATCTAATCAATCAAATGTAACCTTTAAAGTGATCGACGTTGAGTTCAAATTGTATCATGACAAGGGCACGTGCAGTGAATTATCCAGTCCGTGCCGGCTATAGTCCGGCCATGATGATAATTTCGATGAATTTTTGATTCATCGTTTACTGGCTTGTTGTAACTGTAATATGATAAGTGACTCAGTAATTTTCATTTTTAGTTTGAAAAATTTAATAATTTTGAATAGCTAGAATTGGGTAAATGGAATTTTATTTAGGACGCGGCATGTAGGTATCATGGTGAGAGTTGGTAGCAGTTTCTTTACAAAAAAGACAACACAGATAAAAAGATTACGTAAAACAGGTTGACTATAATATATGAATAGAGATATTGTATTTAATTAAGGATTAATTGAAACAGAATTTGCCACTACGTTTAGACAATATCAGTTTCGAAAAACTTCTTTTGTAGGCTTCGGTGCAAGTGTTCAAAAATCTAAAACACTAAACACTGCAACTAAACAAGTGTTAAGCTCAATTAACCATGTGAACGAGTCGCTATCGCGCATGGTTGTTTGACTACCAAGTCACGGCTTTTGTAATGTATTATAGTTGTTTACACTGACTTTCATTAACATTTTTTCATGGCTTAGGGAATTTACTTACAAATGAGAATAGTAATTAACGTCACGAGTATAAAATACGAGTATCTTAAAGTGGTATAATTAGAAATAGCTTTATCTATTGCCGTCCTTTTTTTCTACCATTCATTCCATTTGTTGACATTTTGATAACGTTCCAAGGTCGCGACTACAGCGCCACTATTCTATTTGTGACTTACCGCAGCGTGCGCGTGCGCAGTCTGTGGCGCGAATGTGCTGCCGCGCACCACGCGCCGGTCGTGCATCAGATTTCGTGGCCCCACCTCTTCACTGTAACAAAAAATATACATAAATAATTCTATTACATTAATATAACTGAAGGTTTTCAGTTTTATATAATGACATATAACATCGCTTACTGGAGTTCTATTGTTAAGATTTAATGTAATTTTGAAGTATGAAGTTTTTTTGTTTCGATAAGTAGGTCCTTATTATGACTAAAGCGTCGCGGATCATTATGGATTAAATTATTATATAATAACGAAATAAATATATGTTCAGATATATAAAGCTTTTAAAACAAATAAAATCGTGACTCCTTTAATCAGAGACAATAGATTTATAATTGATAAGATTAGATAAGAGGTATAAATGTCCGGGGGTAGTTGACCGGCGGCGTCGCGGCGCGCGGTATGTGAGGGGGTGGCCGCGGGGGGAGGCAGGGGCTAGTGGGGCATGCAGCCGCGGTCATTACACACGGCTTGACCCCGATACAAACCCTCCTCAAACTTTCATTCACATCTAAATATATTGTGCTGTAAATTTCAGGTTTTATGACTATCGAATTATAGAAAATGATTGTTAAACACTTCTAGTTTAATATATCTAAAAGACATCTCCGTAAAAAGAATTTCTACATACTCCTGCACATTACCGCGATTGAAATTTACCAAACAAGTAACATTGCTTTGATGGATTTGCTTTTAAAAAATACGTAAAGTTTTTCTAACCAGCTATATAGGGTAATGCCACCTGCAAAGAATTATTTTAGGAAAATAACCTTTCGAAAACGATTGTGTTTATTTTATCGAGTCATTCTTAGGTGAGGTTATTGCTTTTATATACGATTGTAAAAGTGGTATTTCATTAAAAAAAATAGGAAAACATACACTTTGTCTTGCTTTTCAACCATATGCCTCATTCCGGCGACGCTGGCGATTAACGCACGGACCCCACGGAACGCCTCTCCGGGGTTCATTCCCTTTTTGCTAGCGTCAACGTTTGGACCTCCGTTAGGTATCCTGTTCTCTTTAGTTTCCACGTTTCGCTTTGGACGTGTAGTCACAGCTTTCGGTTTACTGGCATATGAATAAACAACCTTCTCTCTTTCTTGAGAAGGGTAGAGAGTGTGCAATCCCAGAAGGTAAGCAACTTCCGGCGGGGGTAGGAGAAACTGCCCAGTTTTAACAGTCGTAACGAAACGCGGCTTGTCTTGCTCATTTTGTTTGTTTCGCTTCCTTTGATCCGGCGATGGACTGTCTTCCATTCTCGGTGATATTTTCACTCTTTCCATTGAAGGGATACAGTTGATATGTGGGTGAGAGCGATTCTTTGCCTTCTCCCGCTCAGCTCGGTCTTGACTGAGGTGGAGGTTGCATTCCGAGGCGGCCAACGCCCCCATACCGTATCGAGGTCTGACCGGCCTACGTAAATTCGCTTCCAATAGTTCTTTCTCTTTTAACCGACGCAATTTAAAGTCGAGCGCGCGAGAAAACTTCGGATTGAGAACGGTGCGTGAGTCCACCGGTGGCCGGGCGAGCGGTCGGACTACGTTAACATTACTGGGGTTACGTTTATCTGCGTGGTCTGAATGCGTGGTCTCGTTGTCGACGACTGGTAAGTCGTTGTCGGAAGGCACGAGTGAGGCAGACATCGCGTGTTACGTGTGGTGAGGACGGCAGTCCGCGGCGGCGGCCGGAGGGCACTGCCGGCGGGGTTGGGCGCCGGACGACGGTCACTTGCGCTCACCAACAAAACGTCGTCACCGTCCGCCGTCAGGTGGCGCTTGCTGCCTTGTAGAGTTGACTCCAATTGCTGCGGCGCGTGTCGCGCAGGCGCTACGACTGACCGAGGGCAGTTGAGAGACGCAAGACTTGTTTCTTGTTTAATTATCATATCGCAATGTACAGCTAATACAACAACAGATTTATATTTTTAGACAGCTTTAATTATGAATGGAACTTAATAAAAAGTCATGTAATATTTATAGGAAATAACACAACATTTACCGTATAAAGTGAATAACTACGTAAATAAGCACTAACGCTGTTAAGGTAGATTAGGCAGCAAGTAAAATTTTCGAGTAACCGTCACTTTACCCTTAAACTAAATTTAATTCCCTTAACTTAAAATAATAAAAATACTAGTAGCTTACGAATCTTTACATTTTGGCGTTAATATATTCTTCAAGTTGACCTTGAGGGTCCATTGTGGCGTTTTGTTGGACCGCGTAGCCAGGATGTGCGTCATGCTACGCCGCCTACATAATAGCGGATTGCCAAACGCTACGTGCTACGTGTTACCGGTTACGAGTAATAAAAGCTATGAATACGATCGCGACGCAACGATCTTCTATTAAAAAATAGTCTAGGAGCCAGTATTTCAATTTTATCTTTAAGATACTGCGAAATAGGAAATAAAATTAAGCGGGTAATTACTGATAGTTATGAAATCAAGCATGTTTCAGTGACTCACATTTGCACTGAGCAAAATTCTGCAAAACTCATTGTCGTCTAGCTAACTAGTTAAGATAACCTCCAGGTTGTCATCCTAGGTAAACATCCATGTTTCATACATAATTTTATATCTCTGCTACCGCATTCTATCTTTAGGAAGGTGCTTACACACTATGGGACTATAGGATAAATTGCAGGAAGACTGCCAAGGATCCATTACGGAATCGATGAATCAGAGATGATGTAATCAACTTAACTTGTTGATGAACTTAATTATTCCAAACTTATAATAAAACAACTTTATTTTTTAAGAAATATTAAAACGGATATAACTACTGGCTCTTGTACTTTTCGTATTGGCTTAGCAACCGCCCCCGGTCATTCGACTTATCGCACATCTGCAGATTGCCTATTAAACGAAATCTACTAAATAAATTATACGTGTACGATCATATAGTGGTTTTGGGTCTGTTTTACGTAATGACTTATACAATTTAATTATAGATAGAATCAGTGTTTTATTTTTAATTTTTAAAGATTGTATATATAGACCCCGGATCTCGATTTGGCGCGTTCTAACACTCCTCTCTCGCTTCTACATTCATACATCTAAGCATATATGCAAGTCGGTTTCGGGTGCACTTAATACCGTCCTTCTTGTCTATTTCATCAATCTGGACGTTATAAGGATCTCTCTGATATTTGGCATGGATGTAGAACATTGTCTGGAAAAACACATAGGCTACTAATTAAGTTTTTAATTCCGCGCGTACGGAGTCGCGGGCGACAGTTAGTATACAAATAGTTGGCTACATCGGTCAAATTTGTAATCGCTCGTATGCATGTTAAGTAATAGCCAAAGAATAAAAGTTAGGGGTCTTTGGGCTAGCAAACGGATGTGGGCAGTCCACCCTAGAGGGCGCTGCTATTAGCACCCAAGGTTAAGGGCATTGCTCTCCACCGCAGTATTAACATGCCAGACCTCTTGTAATAGCTTATCTTCAATCACCACGCGAGTTTACATCGGTCAAATAGGACACGAGAAAATTCTTTTAAGAAATCCAACGTCTTTTATAATGTACTAGCGGTCGCCCACGACTCCGTTCGTAACAAGTAGCTTATGTGTTCTTTCAGACTATGTTCTATAGGTATGCCGCATTTCATCAAGATCCGTTCAGCCGTTCTGGAGATATCTACAAACAACAACCATCCATCTAAACGTAATCTTATCTAATCTAAATATTTATAATATTAGCAAGATGTTCATTTTAGATTCATTTAAAGCGATTAGTGTCTGGAGTTTAGACTATGTCTGTGTAAAATAAAGTTTGACAAACCTGACAAGAAATAGGGAATTCATAAAACTATAAACTGAATTGATTGTGAACTCCTGTAAAGTTTCGGAAAAAATACACATCGAAAGATTCCTAATTTTTGGAATCATGTACATAATTAGGGCTGAAAAAGAGTGCAATTCTATACATGTAAGATCGACATTTCCTTAAATTTTGTGGGATCATTTAAATATCATTCATGCGGATGTTTTTTTCCTGAGAAAAAAAGTTTTTTTTTTTGGAGTTTTTGACACTATGTTTTTGTTATGTTTCTATATTGAAAACTTACATAAACGGAGAAAACTTTGACAAAGGTATTTTAAGATGATAAATGAGTATGTGAAAAAGTTGACGTTATTTAGATTGCAAGTTGCCGTGACCGGTAATGTCAATTAGTGGCCATTTTTGTATACGTGTAAGGTGTATGTCTGTATGTATGTTAACCCTAACGACCTTGAACACGACCTTGAACTGCTTTACTTCCCAGGGTTGAATCCCAGTCATTGGAAATAAAATTATGTGTAAAAATGTAAACATTATTAGTTTTTAATAGTAGTTATTGAGAAATACATAAATATTTTTTTGTTTTACGACAAAAAACACACTGTACATATTTACTCTTAATATTATAAATGCGAAAGTTTAGATGGACGGATGGATGTTTGTTAGAAGATGGAACGGCTCAACGGGTCTCGTTTAAATTTGGCAAAGATGCAGAACATAATCCCGAAGAACACATAGGCTACTTACTAAGTAACTTTTTTAATTCCGCGTGGACGGAGTCGCGTGAAAAGCTAGTACACAAAATTATCGAATTTGTGTACTATGTTTTGAAATGTTCACTTTTTCTATATTTTTTTTTGTATGGTTATCAAAGGTCATCGATTTCAATGTGTTTTAATTAAAAACAACACTACATGGAAATATAATAAAGCTATAATTTTACGTTACGTATTTTTTGTGAATTTATATGACTCAATTTCTGTAAACCGTGATAATTCCCGGTTAAATTAGATACGATGTCATGTTTAATAATTTAAACATGACATCGTATCTAATTTTTAAATTAAGTAGAAAGGTATTCTTGTAGTTGTTATAAGTATTTATTTTTGTTTAGGCAGTTAGCTTTGAGGTAAAATCTGTTTTGAGTTTTATGGCGTAATATCGATGGTAAACAAGTGCACTTTAAGGCCAAAGTGACGTCACAAACATGAATGTATCAGACATATCATCGCACCATAATGTCAGGCAACATGCGACGCATTACTGGAAATGCAGCTATTGATCAGTCAATCCCACCTTTTATGTTTGATTAGCTGTTGCCGCAATTTAAAAAAATAAAAAACTTAATTAGTAGCCTATGTGTCCCTTCAGACTATGCTCTACATCTGTGCCAAATGTTGTCAAGATCTATTGAGCCGTTCCGGAGTTACCTTCTAACAAACATCAATCCATCCATCCATTTCAACATTTATAGTATTAGGAAGACGTGAATGTTATTTTACATTTTGTTTTTGGCCATGTGTCTTAACTCTTATTGGAATTTTTTGTGATATTTTAAGTAAACTAAACGTAATTTTAAGACAATGGTCATTCGCACTATTGGTTAGTGCAAGATTTTTATCATCATTTTCGTTGTTGTCTACGACTCAACGTAGACTTTTTTGTGATATCACACTATGACCTTGACAATACAGCTACTTAGTTTCAAGTCCTTAGCCCTTACCATGAAGGATCTTTCTTGAGTTTCATGTTGTTGTAGAGCGCTCTTGGCGTGCTGGCATACGTGAAGGGTCCCTTTGGCCGCTGCGGGCCCTCCACGAGCACAGAACGCATTGACATGCTCATCTCAACAGGTGGAAACCAAACACAAAACACAAACACACAACACTTCACGCACTATCAATAATGACGTATAAATTGTCATTCAAACCCTAGTTTAAAAATCGAACTATCCATCCTCCTTGCTATGAATTTAATTGTGTGTGACATCACTTTTAATTATAAAATGCAGACACTTTCCAGCATTGTTTTTATTATCTAGCCTGTTGTTGCTATAGTGATCGATAAACAAACTCTTCCGGTTATTGGTTATCCACCAAAGAGTATCTAAATTAATTAAAGGAATTGACAATATTGCTAAAACTTTCTATCACTAAAATTTATGAACTTATTCTTTGCAAAAGATTCAGTTTATATTGTCCTAGCTTTTATTTTTTATTTATGTAAAAATTTTTGGTATTTTATAAAATGAAAGTTATAAAATCTTTTATCAGACAACGCCATCTGTTGCCTACACTTCACACTAACTTAATTGTTCTATTTCACGCATCAAATGAGCATTGTAGTAGTCATAACTTACACCATTAGATGGCGTTAAATAGGTTTCCGCTTTTAAATAATAATAGAGTAAAATTAATCCTTCCAACAAATTTTACTTACTTGAAATTAAATGAAATCATTTTCCGTAAAAAATTATCATGCAATAGCTAAATCTCAAGATACGAAAACGGATATTGCAAATATTCGTGATCGATCCTCAGATCCTAAAATAACTTAGTCTTAATTAAAAAGATTATGAATTGGATTCTCTTGTCGGCAGAGCATGAGGCTTTGAATAACGATAGATAGGGCAAGATTTAAGAAGGCTTGCTAAATAAAAAAAACACCTAGCTCTACTTTCATACCCATCTGTTCATTATGATCAAATTCTATCCAAACAATTTATAGCCAAGAAGCTAAGCTAAACTTTAATCATCCCTAATCCACGTTTTACGAACATAATATCAACAAACTTACAAATAAAATCCAAACACAAATAAAACGAGCAATAAATCCGTTCTGCCCTTTTTGGAACTACTCTAGTATGACTTGACAAATATCCCGAGCCGTGTCCGATGCGTCCCCGATGAAGACGTCATAAAATAATGACACTGGAACTTTCCGCCAGATCATTCTCCCACGTAATTACCCCCAAAATGAGACAGAATATAAGGTGATTGAAACTTTATTTTTTTTGCAACAGAGTGCAATATAAAACTGTGTTTTTGGTCTAAGGGTGTTGCAAATACGAAGGATAGAATTGTCAAAGCGTACAGCAATAAATATATAGTTGTCGTGAGCGTAGGAGCGCGCGGTTTAATGACGCGTGCGCTCGCAGCGCTCGCAGCGCCACTTCCGCGCGCTTTTGTCATAAAAAAGCGCGCGAGACGTCGCCGCGTGGCGCGCTTCCTCCCGCCATGGCGGACGTTTTTTTACGAAATCAATGAATGGATATTTATTTATTGCCTTAATGATTCCATCCCAAAGATTTACTTTAAGTTTACAAAGTACACAAAAGTATCTACATCTATTATTGTACAGTCTTATACCTACTTTTGATCAGCCTACACGATTACACAAATACTATTTTGATAGAAATCCATCGATCGAAATCGAGATATTTTTAGTATAGAAAATATTTAATTTATAACTGATCGCACGTAACAATAAGTGACAGGTGATGATATTGTAATTGTGAGGACAATGAGTCGTCGAAGCAGCTATTGTTTTTCTTACTGACCGTCTCCGTGGCGTGTGAAGTGGCAATAACGATGTGACTCGTAAAATTTTATAGCATATTGTTTTAATTTAATACGCAAAACAAACATATCATACTATACACGTGTTTTTATGACCAAAGAGGTATTTACGTTAACGACTATGAGTATAAACTACACATTTAAGTATAATTCTATATGTATTAGCCATTTTCAATAATATTAAACCTCATGATATCCGATTAACTCTCCAGCCCCGTTTCGAACGTATACAAGAACAAAATGTACGGCAAAGGATTTATTTATTAATTGATAAAAAATAATACATCTTTTTGTCGCTGAAAACTTAGTCAATAAAATAAATACTGCAATTTCCTGGCGTACGTGCTATTGCAGCTGACTTCCGTGTCTCTCTGCTTGATTTATAGTCGCTTTTTTATCTGTGCGACTTGCACAGAGTATATAGACTTAGCTATAACGACAGCACGCGCCTCCACTTCCACTTTATTATCCGCGTGTGTTGCCATATTGATAGAATTAAAAATCATAATGAACTAACGCGAAGTAAAGACAGACATGTAACAAATTACGCTTCCGACATAGACTATTTAGTTTTGTCTATGTTTGCTTTGATTATGACAAATATTAATGTCTACTATGTTTTGCAAGACATGGTTTTATAAGTTTTTGTGGTACAAAGTGAACTGCATAAAACTGTGATTTCTATGAGACGATTATGTTGAAGTTAAAGTTGACTGTGTTTAAGTTAAATACAGTAACTTAACATTTTTATTTGAAAGTAATTTATCTTGGTCTCATTCCTCTTTCCATAGCTTTTAAAAGTTATAAAAACTAATTTTTCGAGATTCCTTTTTAGGATGGATCACAAAATTCTCCAATAAGAACTCATTTTCGGTATGTTCCCAAGGGATAATTATTTTGATGTAATCTCAATCGCCTGCTAAGATAAAAGAAAGTGACTTATCGATTTAATTTTGTTAAATCTTTGAAGAAAATCGATCGCGGTTTAAACCCACCTAATGGGCAGCAGACGACGACAAGAAATTGTGTTTGATAAGTGCACTGCATCAAATTTAAAGTATGCCATACACGGCAAGAATAATGACGATTCAAAGAATTTCCTTTTCTATACTCACCTAGCGAAAAAACTACTTACACATTCATTTGAAAATGAAAATATAACAAAATAAAGATAATTTTCAAAGTTTCTAAACTTTTGCCGTTTTAAGTTATAATATAATTTCTAATAATTTTAGGATCGTTATTGCTCTTCAAATGATTTGACTATTTATTTTAAATAATTGCATGAAAATTAAATCAAAGTTATTCACAATAACGTGTATGGCTGCCATTAGTTGTACAGTATACAAGTCGGGAAGTTCGCCTAAAAACTTGGCTCCGACCAATTTATTAGAGTAGGCCGTACATTCATATGTATTGTGACCCGACTTTGAAAAACTATCCTTAATGAAATCAATTGAATTATACATAAGCGTGGCCCATTTCGGGAATTAGGGGGTCGCAAGAAACGGGCGAGAGTCTTGTGGGGGGCGCGGGGTCGATTCCTATAGACACGGACACCGCTGCGACCCCCTGCTGCAGATTTCACTCACCAGTGTTCAGCTTTATCCAACAAGAAATATTGTTTTAAAACAACGTAAAATGAATAACGAATGTTAATAAACTGTTTGAAAGAATTTGACGAAGTTTTTATATATTTGTTTAAACGCCGATTTGAAACTCCTCGTGCACATTTTATTCCATCCAAAGTTAGAAACTGAAATTTCTAGTGCACTCTTGGACTATCACAGGATTTTCTTACGTTAAAGTCTTAATAGATATGACTTTGCGAAGTATCGATTTAGCACAAGCTTTAAAAACAACGTATTGCGTTGTACAATATAATAGTAGTCGCTCGCGACTCCGTCCGCGCGAAGTTAAAAAACTATAATTAGTAGCCTATTTTCTTCCAGGTTATGTTCTATATGTGTGCCAAATTTCTGGAGATACCTTCAAACAAACATCCATCCATCCTCTCATTCGCATTTATAATATTAATAAACAATATAGGTATTGTTAAAGAATACATAGACGAGAGTTTTTTTCCCGAAATGTTTTATTAAACGATTTTAACTGATAACTTACGAGTTTTGTTACCTTTACTCTAAGTTTATTCGTAAGATGTAAACAAAAACCGATTATGCGTGAGTCTTGTGTAGGGCCACGTGATACATTACCATTCACTTGAATTGATTGATAAGTCCAGTCGTTGTCTATCAGAATATTCCAAAATTATCCAAAAGTAAGATGACTACAGGCAAATAAAATATTCATGTTTTCTAATACGGCTGTATTAAAAAAAGCCGTCACTCAGACAGAATAAATAAATGCCTAATTAAAACGACGCGGACGAATAAAATTGTTTACACCAATTTTTACTTATGTTTTTAATATTATTTTGTGCAATCACCTTTTGAATGTACATCTGCTAAATGAAATAGAGTCGTAATTAAGAGTTGTGTAAAATCAGGACTAATCATTCGATAAAACATTAATTTGTTTAAGTTTCCTCGTAATTAATAACAAAATATTGAGCCAAATGTAACATACATACGTCTTGACATATGTAAATATGTACTATATATAATATATTACATAAGTTACGTTAAAAAGTCATATGTTTACAAAAACATATCTTAATGTCAATAAAAAACTTTCCCATATATCCTTGGCATTGTTCGCTAGACCAAACAAATACCGCCTCAAAGATTCGTGTTGTACCAAAGAGAGATAAGATTTTCACCTCATATGTGAATTTTAAAAGAGCAAAACTTAGAATAAAGTTTACGAATCGATATACTAGCGACAAAGATTCATACTTTTAAACTAAAAAGTATACGAAAATGTACTTTATTGCACGGAAATAAGGGTGAGGTTTATAATGTCGTGATGCAAGCCGTGTGGAAGGCGGTCGATGGTGGATATGCTAATCTTTGCTACTGTTTCGCCGCGGTATTGTCCGCGCGTTTTATTTGGGCTGTGTAACTTATGGCCGCGAGCTCAGAGCACCGCCGACGCTTTGTTTCCACCGGGCATTGTCGATTGTTCACTCATATCTTGTAATATTTACGTATCTTATTTTTTTTGGAATCGGACCTTATTATATGAAATAATAAAAGGAATCTGCGGAAGGATTTTGCTTTGGTTCAAAGTTTTAGAATGTACTCATTTTATTTGTAAGAAATATTTCTGCCAATTTGTTTTAAACAGGATTTAGTATTAGACATTTTTTTTTTAAATATGTCTCATAAGATGACATAGAATAACTTTGACTGGAAATTATTTTATTTATTTTCGACATGAGATTTTTTGAATTGATTTAGTAAATATTAAACAATAAATAATGTAGCCCACAAAATGTGTTTTATAAATACTTTTGACATGGGTTTATTAAGTTTGCAAAATCAACATTTTTGCTTATTTTTGTCGTTTTAGTACTTATTTCTCATATAACTTTAAAATTAAGTAAAAGCAAAGACTATATCTGTTATACTAATGCGTATTTAGGATATGATTTATGTGTTCGTTTAGAAGCGAGTAAAGCCTGCAGTACACATACGCCAAAGCGAACCGGAAGCGATGCGAAGATATATGAATGTAGATACGGAAATGGTATGCATAGTTTGCTGTATAATAAACTTATTTGCCTGCTAATCAAATCGTCGGGATTAACTAAATCTAATAATCTTATTAATATTATAAATTCCAATGTTTGTATAGATGGAAGGATGTTTGTTAGAAGGTGTCTTGAGAAATGCTGCATGGATCTTTTTTGTATAAAAGAAGGGGGCAAACGAGCAGCGGGAACACCGAGGTGTTCAACGACGCCCATGGACATCAGCAATACCAGAGAAACCGCAGATGCTTTGCCGGCCTTTGAGATAGTGATACGCTCGCTTCTTGAAGGTTCTCACTAAAATTTGCCAAAGATGTAGAACACAGTCTGGAATAACACATAGCCTACTAATTAAGTTTTTTTATCATTCCGTGCGGACTGAGTCGTGCGCGACAGTCAGGGTTTCATATAAAGTTTTGGTTTGTTTCGGATCAGGTTTGTATTCGCAGTGTGCCAGAAGCCTAATAGAGCGACCTGGAATCGCGTCCGGCGCGGTGTTATCTTAATTGGTGACCTTGTAATTTATAGTTAGTTAGGTAACTCCACCCGCCGCCACCCGCCCTGGAAACAAGAATCTTTATTGAGATGATACTTACGAAAATAAATATTAATTTAATTTATGAGTAAATAATTTGTCACGTAATAGGGTGTCGTGTGTCGATATCATTTCAAAATCAAAAATTATCTATACCCATTTAAAATCACACTAAATACATACCTTTATAGTATTTATAAGACGGTACTATTACTTAACAAACCATCTAATTTATATTCAACTCAATTTTATTTTGTGTAATTGTATCATCTCTTTATATTTCCCCAGTAATATAATCATAGATTGGTATAAGCAATACGTAAGACAACATTGATTTACCGGATCCCGCTGCTTAATCAAACGCCGGCTGCGTCTCCATACACATTCACACACACATACATCTGTATTATATCTCGTGCGTTGATATAGTGGATGTAGTCGACTATATCACATAATGTAATTAGACGCAGCATACTAAGATCATTGCCGTTAATTTACTTAGATGAAGACCTTTGAGGTTTATTTTATTTGTATATCTCTATCTCTTCAAAGAGAAAAAGAGGGATGACATTTGTATTTGTGTAGATAATTCACCAGTGGAAGTCCACGGTTAGCTGCACCGTGCGATTGTGTCGGCGGTAAATCACCACCTCGTGTTGTATATCACTTGCCATTGTCTGTACTGACCGTGAGATCGGGAAAAAATACATCTACCCTCGCTAGTGATGTCCCTTACATATCGATATCGATGAAATGTACTTTATTCTTCTGTGAGTTCTGTTAACTGCATAAGTAAATTTGCTGTCACCCCCGACTCTGTTCGTGCGGAATTAAACAAAGACTTAGTATGTAGCCTAAGTGTTCTTCTTAATATGTTCTACATCTGTGCCAAAATTCATCAAGATCCGTCGAGCCGTTACGGAGATACCTTGTAACAAACATCCATCCATCTAAACTTTCGTATTTATAATATAAGTAAAATTGCAATAGTAAAATGCGATGGGAATGCACGTCGATCTAGTACATATTGAAATTCTTCTATAGAACGCAATGATAACTTTATATTACTAATTGATTATGCCCTCACAGGTAAGGGTTAAGATTTTTATCCTTACAATTTAAACGTTATTAAGAACAAACTTTTTTGATAGTACAAAATATTGTATAAGTATCGATATCCTGAACGTCCTTATCGACGAGTTCTTCAGTAATCTTTGTGTTTAGGATAATAATGGAAAATGGGATCGACTTTTTTGGTAGCGTGGTCGGGTCACGCATTGTGGTGCGATGTCCCATTCGGCCCGTTGTTGTAATCTTAGCTCTGGAACAGCAAGCTGCATTGAAAATTACTTTTATAAGATTATTTTTATAGCGAAAGCTAACGAAACAATTATTTATTAAAAAAAAACAATGATTATCTCTGTTATTAAATTATTCAAACTGTCGTGAGACATTATACTAAACTGATATATAAACACGGCTAAACACTCACGTATATTCGTCCGGTGGCGGCACCGACTTGTTTCGAGCCCATCGGCGGCCCTTCATCAGGATGAGTGGTACTGGTATTATTTCGCGGACGCGGCCCGTCGCTCACTGAATTTGAAAGAGAAGAAAGAGACAATTAGTGCAACCATCAAGTTAAAAATTAATATAATATGTCGCTTACAAAGTAACAGAATTAATTCACACATTGTTTTTAAAAACGATGTATTTGACAGTAAAATATTTAATTTTACAAACAATAAAGCTATTTGTTATGTAGGACACGATATTGCGTACAAATGCATTAAAAAAGCAGCCAGAAAAAAGCACAAAGCCAAAAACTGTATTCGTAGTAATAAACATCTGATAAGAGATGCAGGTAGAGAACGGGACATGAGCCGTTTTTGTGCCCTTACGAAGGTCTCCTTCCTCGAAGTTTTGCTGAACCTGTGTCGCAATGACATGGCCATTATTTTATTTAATAACTGCAATATTTTATAAACATTAGGAATTCTGGATGGATGTGATAAGCTACCGGTTTCGCACGTTTTGTGTTGAAGATAAATAAGGATGAAATATTATGAATATAGTAAATACTCAAAATCTTGTCTTCTTATTCAAGTATGAAATAACAACATGTAGTCAAATTACGCCCGTAACACAGAGTGGTAGGTAGAGACCACTGATCTTCATTTGGCGCGGTCTTGACACCCCTCTAGTTTCGTCTACATTCATAGAACTACGCATATACGCTCGGACTTTAGTATTTCATAACAGCATTGCTTAAATTAGCACAATGCTTGAATTTGGATAATAACAAATTATCCTTGACAATAATTAGAATTTAATTACTGTGCTGTTGATATTTCTACTGTTGCTCTAAAGCAGTGCTTCCCAAACTTATTTTGTCTACTGCCCACTTTGAGAATAAATATTTTTTTAGCGCCCCCATATTTTCACATATTTAAAAACCACTATAACTTCAAATTAAATTAATTATTTATTGTGACATATATATGTATATTAACGGAGAATTCTAAACGAAACTTTTACTATAACCCGCAACTTAAGACCTGCAGCGCCCACAAGGGGGCGTTATCGCCCACTTTGTGAAAGACTGCTTTAAAGTACGTTGGATATGACATAGTAGGCTTACAAACATAACACTTTAAGAAATTATCATATAATACTTCCCAATTTATGTTAACTGATTTAAATTTGGTTTCATTGGCGTCAGAATTGCCATGAAATGTCAAAAAGCAAGCATTTTATCAAGATATTTTTGTCAAGGCGTGATGTGTGAAAAAATGCGCATATTAAGTACATTAAAATGATATTCTTTGGGTACAATTTATTTTGTGCGGATAAACATTATAATTTAAAATGTTGGGCCATCTGTTTGTTGTGTTGCGTATGTATCCGGGCCTCGTGAATCCATCAGGCCTCCAAGCCTTAGGGGTCAAGAGCACTCTCGCTGTATGACAACAACTTTTTTGGGATAATATTAGCGATTTTAGTTGCTGACTTCACACTAAAGTAGTACAAATTACGTGGAAATTTTTCCTTTGAAAAATAATAAAAAGTGGACATTCAAAATTGAATAGTTTACTGAGAAAAATAATTGAAAACCCATATATTTTGTTTTTTTTTTCATTAATTAAGTTCTAAACTGATTCACTAAAAATTTAAATTTGAAATGTACCTTCCTACGTAAATTTCTTGAGAGGCGATATTGACTGTTTACTGTATAATTAACAATAGGAGGTAATATGAAAAAAAAATGAAGCTCTACCAACGATATTATCACTTATGTGCCTATCTGATTCCATACAAATAATATTTTGCACACGTTACCCTTGGCTGAAAAACAAAGCGGTTCCAAAGTAGGTACAGCACAGGCATTGACGTCATCCGGCGACATCAGCAACCCAAATTGAGATCAAATATTGATGAGATGTCGAAATCTCAAGTCGTCGGGTCCATGTCCATATCATCTGCATACATCTGACCACTTGGCTCCAATGAGATGCGCCTCACCTCGGACACCTACGGCCGTCACACTTCACTTTACATGATTATTTGAATTATTCAAGTATTTTCGCGCCGTTCGCTTGTTTAGTCTCGAATGTTCTACATACATGATTTGACATGGAACATGGGCATAGCAGTTCCAAGAATTGTATTATATATAACTTTTGTTTTGCTTGCTTTATATACTTTCCATCCTCCATTTACCTAGCCAGTATATGATATGTTGTTCTTTATTAGTCTCTCTTAAAGTTATTAACTACCACATAATTTTTACAAACTAACTTCAAGGCAGTATCGTGCAATACAATCTCCAAATGACTATCTTTTTCCCACTTAACTTGCAGAGCAACGTTACTTGTAAAGTTATGGTAGGTAGAATACACGAACGATTACAAATATTAATCAAAGGCATTTTCCTAAAAGGACGTCGAATTTTTTTTTGTTTTTATTAAAAAAAATATAGTATCTTTTTAAAGAACGATTTTGGCCACGGATTAAGTAAGATCGTTCAATTTATATGTATTTTTTGATAAAAAGATGATATATAGAGCATAGAAGTGGTCGCTACGATTGTTGTATAGTGTGATATAAATCAAGGAAGCTGAATGAGTTCGGTGTTAGCAGTAGACAGGGTTGCCTCTTCATGTCTAATCGCAGCTTAGCCTTAGTCTTAGCTTCAGCCTTAAGGTTAAAGTAGTTGTTATAATAAAAACTCGACGTTGTTTCTTTTTCGTGTTCCGCCAAAAGTCAAGAGTTGACTTGATACAATGCATCAGTTTTTTTTCGATTACAATATTCGAATGTACTTTTATTGAATATTGGCAGCCCTAGGTGGAGGCAGCAGACAGCAGTAGTGTGAATGGCCAGTGGTGACGGGCGTGGAGAATCTCGCAAAGGGTTCCCCGGCACCGGCATAACAACGGTATGATTTAAATGACACAATGCACGCTGCGACAAAAACTCTTGGCACAGGTGGGACTACGGTGACCACACTTAACTATAATATAGAGACACTAAAAACAAAAATGTTAATTGACAAACAATGTATAAAACAAATTACAAGCATTAATTGTTTAAGAAATTGAAAGCCAAGCCCAGAATTTAGGTGTATTAATTTATCTTTTCTGAAATGTTTCATTTTTTTTTGAACTTGATTTGTAGTTAAATTAATTAACTTATCCGTTGTTAAATTGAACCGTACACTGGTATTTGTAGAACCAATTTAAATATTATTCTAAAAAAAAAATAAAATGTTTTTGAAACATATTTCAGGACGATCCTGATTCGAGCAATATTTATGGACGACCAAGTGTGAGGTATTCTAAAGAAGAAAGATAAGATCGTGGCAGTTTCGATGTCTATTAACACGTAGTGCCGTGGCTCCTGCAGTGGTTTATTTATTTTGTACGTGGCGTTCGGTTTATGCTGTATTTCCTGATAGAGGAAGATGAAGATCTGATTGTAATCATCACAGAACCCAGAATTCTTGGCATACGTTGAGATAATTCGTCTTATAAGTGATATAAAATATCACTTTTTTACAAGAACAACGTGTTATTTTTTAAACCACAACTTAAGAAATTTTTAAGAATTCATTTTTATTTATTTATTTTCCATTTGCTTATTTTCAGAAAACACTTTAATTAACCAATACGACTTGGGACCTTCAAGAAGCGAGTATACCATTTCCTTAAAGGCCGACAACGCATCTGCAGTTCCTCTGGTGTAGCAGATGTCCATGGGTGTCGTTGATCACCTCGGTGTTCCCGCCGCTCTTTGCTCCCCTCTCTTATAAAAAAAATACCGAAATTTAATTACGTTCCGACATTAAAATTAGCATATTTTAGAATTTTGTTAACGCTTAAATGTTTAAAATTGCTTTCCTATAAAGTTGTGGTTTAAAAAATATCACGTGGTTCTTGTAAAGACATGATATGATCGATGATAGGTTATTTGTTGTAAGGTTTATTTTACAATTATAAATATTTTGTTGGTCAAAATTTTTCCTAAACTTTATAAATATGGCCAATTATAACCATTGGTAATAACGTTAGGTTATATGCTTGTTTTTATTGACAGACATTTTAATTGTGTACCGAGGGGACTGACAGAGAGGTATTCACTACGACGCGACGCTGTCTGGGGAGTGGATCGTCAGCCAGACATTTAATTACTTTACGAATTTAAATCAACGCAACACCTAACTATATTGTTAAGATAGGTTTTTTAAATTCGATATTAATGCAGGCAGCATTTTTACTTTGCTCTCGCATGGTTCGACAACATATTGTTGATCAAACAATTATCTCTATTTACTGAAAGTGTATGAGAAGGAAGATAATATGTTTTTGTATATATGTCTGAACAGTGTAAACCCACGGGAAAGTCTAAGGGCAATTTTATTTATTCGCGCAATAGTTTAATTTCGACACGACACGGAGGGTGGGTGCTTGCGGGTGGCCAGCTTCCATTAGGACCCTGTTCCCGTCGGGATTACGTCGCCCGGTTAAATTAAAAACTAAGACGATTTGTCGCATCAGCGCGCCTGTCCCGCGCAAAACCCTTTATTTGGGATTTTGTTAAATAAAACTATTATTGTTTGGCATGGACAGTATTGCTTGGGATTTAAATCACAACAATGCAATGACTTTTTAGCCGACTGACTTAGGAGGAATAAATACCAATCGAATGATAGATCGAGTTGCCAAAATTCCGTGTGCCGTGTAGACTAGAGGACAAACAAAATCAATTTGCCGTTTTCTTAAAGAACCCCAAGCTATACTCTTTTGTTAGTTACTCTATTGTTTTAAAAATTAATGCTGATATTAAAATAACACTGATTTTAAACAACCCCTGTGGTTGGTATTGTCGGCACAAATCAATCGATCAACCAACACTTCCCACAATTGACAAAGCGCGATCTATTGTTGGTCTGCACAATTAAAGACCATAAGTTTTTGTGGTCGATATGTCGCTGGGGCCCGGGTCACGTTTTACTTAGCTGTCGAATGGACCCCTGTAGAGATATTGAGGTCACCAACGTCAATATTTTCTAGCCAAATTTTAATGAGGTGTTTTTTTTGCTAAGCTGCACTAGATATTGTGTTTAGTAGTATAAAACCTATAGTTATCCCTGTTATTATCTTTGATAAAACAGAGATAACAATATGTTTTAAACTGGGGTTCTGGTCTCAGAAACCCAGGGTTAGTGGATTAATTAATTTAGATGAATGTTAGCTGGTAAAAAAGGCGCTAAACAATTTGAGCTGCATAATGAGGCACTGATACATGAAGTTTATCAAAAGTTAAATATAAATGTAATTAATTAATGAATTGTTCTCATCATTTTTGTTGTAATGAACAATTAGATGTCAAACAATTTAATAATTTAATTAATCGCCAAAAAATTCTTTATTTAAAAAATAAAAAAATCGATTCCGAATTGAACCATTGTTATCGATAAAGAGTTAATAGTTCGTACAAAGACCATTCTTTTACCCGACTGACTTAGGAGGGTAATTTTTTGTTGCTTCCCAGGTACCCTGACGTATTGGGGCAGAGCAAGGGGCAGTGATTGCGCGACTGTTTGTTTGTTTGCGTGTCGCATCGTTACGTCGACACGTGACCGAGCGGCACACGGCGCCCTACAATATTAGGTAGCCCCCTACTGTTTATTTATATTGATAAACCACTAATGAGAATTTTGAAGATATTTTAAACACTACTGACATAGACTGAATAATTTGTGACTTATGTTAAAGTTTTTGTATGTAATCAAGGAGATAATGGAAAAGATCGGTAGGATATCATGAATTTTTGTAACAATTGCCATCGTATCATGCAGCGCCTCTAACGGGCGTAAAGTATACTAAAAATCTCGTACTAATTTTGGCATTATTAACGATGACTATACAAAGGCGATTGTCGCAAATGGTCGTGCTAGGCCCACGTGCTATCGTCCTCCAAAAGCATACGAATATGAAAAATATACGTGGGTAAGTATTTAATTTTTTTTGGATTACTATAATTGTTTCTTTTTGTCGTTTTTACGACTTTAATACATTTCGAACTGTATACTGTGTTAAGGTTATCTTACTAATATTATAAAAGCGAATGTTTAGAAGGTTGGAAACATCCATCCTTCTAAACATTGTTTAAAGATTACCCGAAATGGTTGAATTGATTTGGCTAAAATTTGGTATAGACGCCTGTAAGAACACATAGGTTAAGTTGCGTTTATTTCCGCGCGGACAGAGTCGCGGGCGATAGCTTGTAATACTATATTTGTTGTTACTGTTCTCTTTGTTGGTATTGTACAAGATTGATATCATTGCGCCCCAGCTTTTAGTTTATTTGCGAGCCACTCTATCCGAATGCAATACTTGTGTATTGCGAATTGCGAATGTAATTCTTCGGAGGTCAAACACTCGCGCGACGGATGTTTGTTTATGCTAATAAGCAAATAAAAATAAAAGCGACAAGGGTGTTCGCATTTAAATTAGGACCCTTCGAGACAAAACAAACTTAATATCGGCAAGGAAGGGTACCTGTAACGCTTACTTTGCTAAATAATAGTCTGAATCCTAGTTTTCCACGAAACTCTTATTATCCATGAAAGCTCGGAAATGTCTAGTTTTAATTATACATAATATGTTACTTTAGTTTCGGAGTAGACAGAGGAAAATGCGCTAGAGGCAACCAGATTTCTAAAATAGCAAATATTCTCTGCCCATAGACATGTAAGTAGGTAGGGAAATCGTTGCAGTTGCGTTGCAAGCATGGAATGAAAATGTCAAGAAAAGATCCCTTTCTTGTGCATGCCTTGAAAAGAGCAGTTTTCTTATCAAATACAAGAGTGAAAAAAGATATGAAAAATAAAATTAAACCTTATTACAATTCCATAAAGTTCAATTTAATTTGCGATATCAATCTGTTTAGATCTCTGGTCTGTTTAAGTTTTCCCAAACAATATGTCAACAAATCGGCAGAACGATTGTATTATGTGAATAAGTGCATAGTTTTATTGAAGTTATTTGACATCATCAAGTTATTTAATTGAAATGAGATATCTGTTAGCGTGGTCTAGCGTCACTAGGACCGTCTCCTGGTGGTTGTTTTGCAATTCCATGTAACTCGACGCTCGTCTAATTGTCGATGCGACTGGAGACGACGTCGCAGGAGGCGACTGAGTCCTAACGATCACTCTAATTGAGTTAAATACATCACTACTCTACCTTACATCGGATTCTTCCTGTTTTTATTATATTTTACTAATCAACAAGTAATTGCAAGATGAATTTCCTTTTAAGTTAATCCCCCCTGGATCAATGATTATATTACTGTTTGTAAATAATTGACGTGTTCTAGGGAATTGAGTAACAAACAAGCTGGGTTACCTGATGAGCTTGCTATAATTATGCGAGAAAATTCAAAATATTAAATGTTTTCTTAAGCTTAAGACACAAATTCGTAACAATTTAAAATGGAAATTTACGTATTTTGCTCTTTTATTTTCAGTCATATTACGGGAATATTTATTGAAAGCATCGTCGAGTCTTGTTGCATCCCTCATCTATATTAACACTAGCTGTTGCCCGCGACTTCGTCCGATCGAGTTGTTTTTGTTGGTGTTTTTGTATGTTGTATCACAAAAAAATAAAAACTAATAATTTTGTCTAAAAAAAACAAATTAGGGCTGGACTACCTTTAACATTTAGGGGGATGAAAAATAAATGTTGGCCGATTCTCAGACCTAGTCAATATGCTCACAAAATTTCATGAGAATCGGTCAAGCCGTTTCGCAGGAGTATGGGAACGAAAATTGTGACACGAGAATTTTATATATAAGATTTTAAATAGGAAAGATTTAGTTGTGTGTGTTTCTATTGAATAGGCTTTAAAACTACTGAACCGATTTGAAATTTTCTTTCACTGTTCGAAAGCTACACTATGCCCAGGTGACATTGGCTATATTACTAGATTTTGTTCCTTGCAAAGAATCAATTGAAATTGAAAATAAAAGTTGTATCGTACATCTTTGGTCGTCTTTGTACTTTAGCTTGCGATAGGATGTTATGTCAAGCAATTACAACATAGAATCAATTAACGATCGTAATCAACACGAGACCACCACAGAGCCTGTCTGAGAAATAATTGCATCAATAGAGTCAATAAGAACATGCCTTAGTTCTTTTTCACGATAATTCCAGCATAGCAGGCGCCGCGTTTTATACAATTCTAGGAATAGTCTTGTAGTAATTTGATGTATACGTAATTTAAAAACAACATACCTCACAATGTTTCTGGCTTACTTTATAACTTATTTGGACGTATATTTATATTGCTACTAGCTGTCGCCCGCGACACCGTCCGCGCGGGATTAAAAATAGATGTTGGCTGATTCTCAGACCTACTCAATATGCTCACAAAATTTAATGTGAATCGGTCAAGCCGTTTCGGACGAATATGGTAACGAAAATTGTGACACGAGAATTTTTATATATAAGATTTAATTTTGATGTTTATATATTGGTTGCTGACGTACGAACGGTAACAATATTTAAAGCCAATCCTTCTGTTGCAACTGCACATTTTTGTGTATAGCTGGCTTTAGAGTGAGTGCGATGACAAAAAACTTTTTCTACTAGACAATTAAGGACAGAAATATCACAATTATTATCTATGAAAAACAAAGGTAACAAAATGTTTTTGTACAGCTGTTTTGTCAGTGGAAACCCACGTTTAGTTAGAGTGTAAAACGTAATCTCCCTGCGGAGTCGCAGTCGGAGGGTCGTAGTGTCGCCGGGTCGCACTCTAGTAGTCGTGTTCAAGGGCCCGCAGTTGCCGTTTGTGATGCAAAGCGATACGAACCTCCTTCATTAGTCACGCGCTAAGTGCTCTTACATCTCGCTAACTCAAATGTTTTACTCGTTTTTGCTTTTTACTCGCTGTCTATCCTTTAATTATATAAAACTGAGGGATTTATTGAGGGAAATACTTCAACGCTCCTTGTGATTAATGAGTATTTTGGAAATAAATCGTCGATATAATTTTATTTAGTACTAGCTATCGCCCGCGACGTCATCCGCAAGTAATAACAATAAAAAGTCTATGTGTTCTTCCAGATTTTGTTCTACATCTGTGCTAAGTTTTACGCCGTTGAGGTGTTCCTTTTAACAAACATCCACCAATCCATCCATCCAAACATTCGCATTTATAATATTAATAGAAGTAAGATTTCACATTAATATTTTTTTTTGTAATTTATAATATCAAGAAATTAATATAAGTACCACTTTGATATTTTACCTTCATTTACAATAACTCTTTTACTATCAGCTAAAATAAGTTTAGTTTAGTTTTTTTTTAAAGCAAGATTTTTACCGAACTAGACATTTCTTGAATTATTTATAATTGCACATTTTGTTTGAAGCATAAATATATTGCTTTTTCAAATTGCATTATTGTAGGTAAGCATTAATCATATCTGTAGACGTGGAGATGTATCGTGGTTGCTAGATAAGGCGCGGGCGTGCGGCGTATGGGCGCGTCGTGCGCCGCGCGTGTGAACCTGCCCTTGTCTATGGACCACACAAATGCAAGGGAACCTGTGAAGCTATGAATTGAGATGAATTTAATGTCTTTCGATTAATAAATGTATTATGATAGTTTATAAAAAATAGTTTTTAACTTTTAGTTTTTTTTTGGAACTAATCTCTAGATCTGAAAGTCGTCCCGTCATCGAATTGTGAAGAAAATTAAACCCATTTGTTGAATCGTAAGAAAAGTGCCAATTGTAAGGATCAAATCAGTCTAATTTTTATTTTAGGACTGGTTCAAATCTCAAAAAAAAAATCATCATCAGCTCACTATACGTCCCCACCGAGGGGCTCGGAGCCTACTCTAAGTTAAGGGTGATTAGGTCATAGTCAACCACGCTGGCCAAGTGCGGGTTGGTTGACTTCACACATATCTTTGAATTTCTTCTCAGATATGTGCAGGTTGCATCACGATGTTTTCCTTCACCGTAAGAACGTCGGATAAATGTAAATATGTAAATCGGAAATCGAAAAACACATTGGTACATGGCGGGATTCGAACCCAGGACCTGCAGATTGCAAGTCAAGTGCTTGACCCCTGAGCCACCGACGATCTTAAAAAAAACTATTATGGACTAATTAAGTTTCAAATTACATCTAGGATCGGAGATAAATATTTTCAACATATCAACTAATCTAGTAGATAAATTGGAAATATATATTTTATATGTCTTATTAATTTATTCCACAATCATAAGTGTATTTCCCATACACAAATGTTACATGTTACGTGACGATGGACAGTGCTTTACATAAAAATTATGAACATAAATTATAAACGAATTATAAAAAAAAACATTCATTTAACGATCAAAACATTAAGAACTCGTGAAAAGCTTTCGCGGAGTAACGAGTTAAGTTGTAATTGCAGTGCTAGGGGAGAAAAGCAAGGGGGGCTTGTCGGCGCTGTCTCACGCCCCCGTCGCTCGCCAATGAGAGTCGCGGACGCCCCCCATTGGCCGCGCGAGGAAAAAACTCCACGAGAAAAACAATGGCACTCACCGTCGCGACCACTTCACGACCATCTCACCAGTGTAACTTGACCTATGAAACTACAATGAATACCCCTTTAACGCCAGACTAAGTATTGCTAGAGAGAAGTGGAGGAGGTCTGCTTATAACGAACAGTGAATACGTATGCTTGTAGATAACAAAGCAATTGACATTACTGTTATTTCCACTATAACGTGAACTGTTTGTCATCCAAGGATAACCTCTATTTGTTTGATATTATCTTTAGCAGCAATTATCGTGAGGTATCTCAGTATTTTGGTATTTAAGTACGTGTTGCTATACAACAAGGCAATTGATATCACCATACGTCCATTTTTACTTGAATCGTTAGTGACGTCTATTTTGATTACTTAACGCGAAATGTTTCTTAGTTAAAAGGTGTCTTTGCAAAATGGTTTGTTTATACGTAATAGAAATAGCATTTTATATTCTTGTAGGTAATTTAATGTTGTTAATTTGGTTAAGCAAATTATTTGTTCGCGATTTGTTTATTAATTTTAATCTAGCTGTAGTAATATTAATTTTATTTGAATGTTAATTTCAACAGGTACGGACACAGAACTTAATTTAAAAAATGATGAAAATCGTTTGTAAATAATTATAGTTTTATCAAGACTTTGTAAATTATTTTATTATTTATGAAGTCTACAATGAATGTTAATTCTTATAGAAAAATCGAACTTAATAATAAAATATCAATCATAACCGCAATTTCCAGTCATTCTTTTTTTTCTTTTTTGGCACTTACTAAAGTGCTGGCAGTTAATCAATACTTTAATTTTTATAACAACAGTGTTTCTCAAACATGTATGTAATTTTCCTATTTAAAAAATATTAACTACTTTTACATCAACTGGAATAAAATGTTTCAAAGATATTGAAATAATAAATTGCGGTATTCACTCCTTCGAGAAATCGAAATCCTCAAAACTGGGACCACACAAATTCGGAGCTTTTTGGGTATTTTCTTCTAAGACATCTATAAGAAATTCTCATGCCGAGTTATAGTCGTAGATTTGGAAAATATATGGTTAAATTAATTGTTTATTTTGTTAAAGTAAGGATGAAAGAAGAAAAGACTCTTGAACAGTGCTCTATCAACTTATAGTTTACGCCAGAGGTTGCGAACCTTTACTTACTAATGTGCCTTTTATCTAACTAAATGTTTAATGACGTCATAGTATATCTTTGTGATTATTATTTCCGAGCGCAAGTATCATTCATGTTCACCTCTTATATTATACCTAGTTCAGACTTTTATTCTTAAGTGCATTTTGTAATTTTGTAATTAATAACGTGCACAAAATATTGTGGCACGTGCTATCAATAACCTGCGTGCCATTGGTTTGGCATCCCTGGACGTTTTCATTGTGATCTTCGGTTTACAAACGTTATCCCTATTTGTGAACACACCTGAAAAGTGAAATCCGTATATTTTGGTATGTAACTATTGCGTAGTTCGCATTCAATGTTTCCGATTCGCGATTCAATTGGCTACAGTGCCAGTAATGGCGCTCTCTTGTGTCAGACGCCAAGACTCACTTTGGGTCACAGTCCTATTGTTCCTTGTCTATTTTTAGTTAGTCAAAGTTTGTGCGTGCGTCTGTAGCTGTAAGCGCCAGCTACGTGTGTGCTGTGTGGCGACCACGGCAGCACTAGGCAACGGCGGACGTCTCGAAAAAAATACGCCGAGTGACATCAATATCGTATGGACGAGCGCGGAATGCGCAATGAGGACGTGCGCTTCTCGTCTCATATACAGCGCTACTCAAACTGTTGTAAACTCAAAAGAACTTTTAGAAAGCTAGCTTTAATATTTATTTAGAAATTTTAGTCAGCTTACTGCTGTACTGAGACTTATGACATGATGCTTGCAGAAAATTGTTATGTTTAATAATCATTACGTCAGTCAATCCTTTACAAGCAAAGTTTGAATAAGGCAAGAGTCTACTAAGTTTAAGAAGCCGTTATGATAAAGAAGGTAAAGCAGGTATATCGACTGTTAACTGTAATCGACGAAAATTCTAACAGTTTTTATGTTTAATATTTCAAATTGTCAAAATTTGAGGTGCGCTGTATCGTGGCGGGCACGGACGCAGCGCGTACGCGGCCGCTCGTTACCGCAGCGCCATTGTTGTCTGCCCGCACCGCGCCCCGCACCGCACTCCCCGCGACCTCTGGCGGCGGGAGCACGCGGCACGCCATACAGCTCGCCGATGCCGCCGTACGTGCTGGAGACATAGCAGCCATAAAATTCTAGTATCATAGACAAAAGACGAGGTTGGAGCTTCGAGGAGACAGTAGTCTAGAGTAGACATTTTGGAACAAGTAAGAGTGTAAGAAGTAAAAGTTATCAAATCAAATCTGGTAATCATCCTAAACGAGGTAGGATATCGCAAATAATTACTCCGAAGGATGCATGTTTTTAGAAGTCAGTCACAAAACAAAACGTGTCTATCTCCTATAATTGTAGTATAGGGCTAAAAATGAGAAAACTAGTTAAAACGCTAAACCACCATAAAATTATTTTAGTATGAATTGGGAATCCAAAGAATTTAAAGTTTCATTACGTGATAACTTAAAATACTTAAAAATTCATTATGTCTCAAATTAATATCAGTTATTTAACAAGAGACACGTGATAAGTGATGTAAACAGTACAATAGGAATTATCATAAACATGTCATTAAATAGACAGGGACGTACTCAGGAGTTGTAATTGACGCTTTGTTTCTTTTGTCACTTGTACTGACAAACACACTGATCAACATTTACCGTTGTTGATGTTACTAAAAAGGGAAATGTGTTCACAATTAAATGTTAATATTCTTTAACATATGTAGCTTTAATTAGTTGCAGGTGGAAAGTAATAAAAGGTGGATTTCATTATACGGTAAGGTATTTTCATTAATTAATAAAATATTACTTGCTCTCAGTATATAGGACAAACATGTTAAAATAAAAAAGTAATCTATACCTGACGATAAATTATTAAAAGAATATTCAAAGATTAATGAAGACGTTAAAACCCTTGAATTATCTTTTTTTCTTAATTGTATAAAATGTCCCGTACTTTGTTTAATCGTTTACATTTAAATTTGCAAAAACCTATGTGATTTTATACTTTTTATTATAGATTTTTTAAAATGATTTCAATATTATTCGATGTCTCGTGTCAGAGGCCAAATTCTAGGCCTAGTTACCCTTCCTAAACTTTTCTTAGAAGGAATCTGGAATGGGAAAATTTACACATTGGCATAGGACGTATAGGAAGGATAAATACATTGATTTTGTACGTCCCTTCTATCTATTTAATGAACACATCGATAACTTGTTGAAAATGTCTATGGGTGCTTCATTATTTTAGTGAAATTAAAAAAAAATATTGAGGAAAAGAATGTATAATAGATATATTTAGATAACGCTGTAAACCTATAAATGTACACGACGCAGCTCTGGATCACGTTACCTAAACATGCAAGATATTAAACCAAACGAGTGTAACCAGAAGCAATTAGAAGACCTGAACCGTAGCAGAAAACCAATAAATAAAGATGGCCGTTACATTGTAACTGAAAATGTAAGAATTGGTTTTTTTAATGTTTTCATTACAAAAATATCTCCACGCATACTAAGAGCATAGCACACAGAGGGCTGTCAATTAAAAAAATAAAATAGAACCGAATATTAGCGAAAAACAACTGACGATCTATTATTGAACTTTTGACTTTCGGCCGTCGAAGAAAAAAAATTGTAGCGATGATATTTAACGTATGACGAAACAAACGTCATTCAGGGACTATTTTTACACACAAAATGTGTCCGGAAGACATGGATGTCCCTAATCTAAATCTACCCTTAATTATTTTTCCATAGAAAACAGGATTATTCTGCTAAAAACCGATATTGTGGTAGCCCTGATAATACAGAAAGTATGCTTCGCTTGTGATACAGGATAATAGGAGCAATCAAAAGCCTGTTAAATTTGAAGAAGCCATTTAGCAGTCGACGATCCCAATTAGAGACCACACATGTTGCAGCGAAATTCCATCCGAGACTTACCTTATACGAAAGACAAAGTTGTACGTATTTATTGGCTGTTATTTCTTGTAACTAGAGCATATTAGAAATTTTACATAGAAATACACAATTCTTATTAAAACTTAAAGTAATGTATTTGCCCAGGTGGATAAAAATGATATAGGGTATTATTCAATAAAAGTTTAGTATGTTTTGTCCACAAAACATACCAACAATATTCATTCATCATATGGGAGGAGTAAAGGTCGTTGTATACTATCGATTTTTGGCAGAATTTGGTAGGCTTCAATAGATTTTGGTGTTTCAATATCTGTTAAACCGTTGGTTTCTGATACCAATATCTCTCAAAAGTATGTCGTCATCCCGTTGTCTTTAATAAAACGATAACAATAATTTGATCGGGGATTTAGGTCTCAGAAGTGCACGGTTAATCTTTCAAATGTCTTTGATATACATTTGATGTCATGCAACCGATGGAACCAACCATTAAAATTCACCTAAACGTTAGATATATATGTTAAGGATTAAGTAAGAAAATGGGGATGGTAAGTCGTTTAATTCGTAAATACGTACATAATTATACGCCAAATTATTTATGCTGCAATTTGCGATATGTTCTCACGATAGCGATCCGAAACGAATGGGACGCGAGAAAATTTCAAATCCATAACTTCCTTTTTTTGAAGTCGGCTAAAATCGAACTCTTTATCGAATACTGGCATGATGACGGTGATAAAGAAATCATCGAGGAATGGAAGTTGCATCTCTCCGTATGTCAGCCGGGCGAAACCCATGTCTCTAAAAGGATTACGTTTACTGCATGAGTCACTATGTTCAATTTTGGACCTTATGTTTTATCTATAAGGAATAGTCTTGTATTTTGAAGTATTTCATGTTGACGATGTAGAGACAAAACCTAAGTTTTTCTCGGTGTGAAGATAGTTCGGGGATCGTGAGGTCTTTTATACGATTCTTTTCATATTATGCTACGATGACGATTATATATTTTGGTGTTCTTATGATTATAATATTAAAAAAAATGAATTTAAGTTAACTAAACTACATAAATTAACAGGATTAATTTACGCGAGAATTCATTAAATAAGGTATTGACAGACTGATTTGGTTATTATTGCTAACAAGTTGCGTATTGAACTAATTTATGCGTCGTATCGTCGTCGTGCCGTCTTCGTGTCGTGGCCGCACGGTGTGAGGCGGACGCTCACGTCGCACGGCCGGTAGCTCGTTGGCATTCCGCGGTCGCGGACTACGCGCGCAAAAAAGACAATGACTCGTATTTTATACAGTCCTAAACGTTCCATCAAAGTATCGATACGACTCGAGTGTCCTTTCCCCAGTGGACTTGTTGCTTTCGAGCTTTGCGAAGACTTTTGGCCACGAGATATTGTACCACCATCTTAATACCTGCCAATACCAAATATTACCTTATTCTCTAAGAAATAAGTGTGATTTTCCCGTATAATTACGTTAGTTTGGGGGGTGGATAAAAAACGGTATTTTACGAATTTCGTTTTCGATCATAACGTTTTATATGTGACGCTCATGTTGTTCCCGCGTCCTCGTGCAGACTTGGAAAAACGTGTCTGCAGTATTTTAATGTCATTAGTTACTTCGTGGGACTTATACGAATCGAATTGAATGATTAAAATGCGCCTTTTCTTTTTATTCTATACATGTAGATGATTTGTGAGACAAAATGATTAATTAGATTTTCATTGCATCTTTTTATTATTTCATGAATGAACTAATGATGCTATCCTTCTCATTTGTATTGAAAAATAAGAGATAACGATACGTTTTTGTACAGAACTTTCAGAACTGGAAACCACCGGAATATGTCTTGTCTTATTACTAGGTATGGGTTGAACGAAACATTGATTCAGTGAACTTTCTACATTGCATTTTTCACAGAGTATTCTATTTTTAAATCACCTAGTTCTTTTTACTCTTCTCCTTTAGTTTCAACAATTGTTTCCTTGGTCTTGAAGAAAACTTTGTCTTAGATTGCGCTCTCACGCTATGCTTCCTCCTACGTGTCCTATACACGCAAGTTTGTAATTCACCAAGGGTTGTGAGCTCGGGGCTCGTTAATGTTTTATTTAAATCACACGATCCAAGCATCTATGTTACTCATACTAGACAACTTTCATCGCTTACCGAGAACCAGAAGTCTAGAAATTTTCCCCTTTCTCCGGTATTGAAATGTTTAGAAACTTACTCTATTAGTCATAAGAAAATGCACCAAATCTATTGGATTCTGAAGAAGGAAAATTCTTAGGACGAGATGTTTTTTTATATGTATCAAAAACTGTATTATTTGATTTTTTTATATCAAAAAGTGGCTGCCACCTGAAATCGCTGAAATAGCGAAGTGACTGCTGCCCATAGACATACGTAATTGCATATGCGTTGCCTACCTTTAATCGACGAAGGAGAGGATGCACAGAAAGAAAATATCTTCCCTTTCCATGCATCCTCTCATCCGGAAAGTCCATTTCCACTTCCCATCATTTCCTTATAAAAGAAAGGATGGGAAGGGAAAGAGGACTAAATTAGGCCTCCGGGACGCACACTCATCAGACGAAACGCGGAATTGCTTCCACTTCACGCCTGTCTTCTGTGTGGTCGTGGTATTTCACCGGACGAGCCGGGCCGATTCGTGCGAAGATGTTAAAGCGGGCTCTACCACTGTTAAAAAGCCTCTGTAAAAAGTCTTGTAATTGTCATCAATTTTTAATGATTTTTTTTTATTTTATTTAATATATTAATTAATCATTATTCTGACATTTATTTTGATTACATTTATTTTTAGTGAACAAAGTATCGTTTGAATAAAATTTATCGTGCATTAAATCGTCGTGTGATTAAGATGCAAGGCGCGACGTCGTTTCGCAATTGATTGGAATGTTTTGGGTATCAGTTTGAGCGAATGTTTGTCGAACGTCGTTTATAGTAAAAAAGCAAAGCTCCCACGATGGTTTAACTCTTGTTGAAATTCAAAAAGATAATGTATCCACAGTCGAAAGTGTACAAAAAATAATTACTTATCTGCTTTATCATAGAAATTGGGAGATGACAGGTTTTAAAAGATTTTTTTTCGCAAAACAAATGTTGTAATTACTTATTTAAATGAAAAAATTGCAGATGTTATGCGTATAGTTGTATTTCACACCGTTAATCAAGGTCACAGATTTACGATTTAAGAAGTTGCAAATAATCTTTAGTAGGCATCAATCTACCAAACAAAGCCTAGTCTTGACACTGACTTAACCTTGGGATCTAAATACAACCTAATTTGCATACGCACGCATGGAATACTTTGTGCGAATATTCGTTTGTTGCGAATTCGTCCGCACTTAAATGTTTGTGTTGTACCGTTATATGACAGGCTGGAATTTAGACGTCATCCGTAGACTGCTAATAGCCAGATTGAAAAAATGATATTAACAAAAATTACCTTTAATCAAGTAAGTAGATAATTTCATCCAGGTACATTACTTTTAGCAATCAACATGTAAACACCTCCATTAGCACAGGAAAAAAGGGACCATTGCCTACAATTATAGATCTTGGATAGAAAACTTTACTTGTAAATTAAAGATTATAATATGTTTTTGATACATTTGTCTGCACTAGTAAACCAAAGTTGAATGTACACGCATCAATGATCATGCGAAATCCTTCTTTCACGTTTAATATGTCATGACACTGTTAAGTTACATGACAATTATGTACAGTCGCGAAAATCCGCGGCGTTCCGCTTACAGAAAATTTGCCTTGTAACTTGCAAAGATAAAAAATTCCACCTTTTATTAAAAATATCAGATTTTTTTTAGGGACAGACACATTTAAAAGCTGGTCCTGTTGGTCATTATTTAAATGTGTAAAAACTTTCAAACGACTATATCTTTTACGACGAACACCACCAGTTTCCATGATTGTACCGAAACATTTCAGCTTTACGTTTGTCATATTTGAAGTGGTCATAAACACACAATTTGCAGACATCGCATTGTCAGCTGCATTTTCACTCGTTATAAACAAATATTTATGTAATTTCAATCATTTTTCGCATACTTGAATTGTTATTTTTGTAAAAACAGAACATTTTTAAAGGACATGTGTCGTAAAACAGAAATTGATTATCCGTAAGACAAGCTGATGCTATAATAATTATGATATTGGATATGAAGTATTCCAGATACATATTCATAGCCTGAATTCCGAGATAAAGTTTGAAATAAATTGTTATACGTCACAATATTTATCTGTTTTTGTTATCAACATAACATTGATATGTTCTTTTAATTTACTTACACTAATTAGTTGGAAGACATTTTTGCAACTTAGTTGTAGTTCATTAAATTAACGAGAATAACAAATAACTTTTAATGGTATCTTCATGGTTATACGAATTTCCAAGTATGATATGGATATTTATGTTCAAAAATATGATGTTATGGTTCAAATGGGTCTTGCCCTCATTGTAAAATAGTTTGATGATTATCTCTCATTATTTTTTATTGAAATTATATAAAAAATAATTTTTGTAATCTGTATTAAAAGCTTTTTTCATTTGTATAAGCACATCTATGTAATTTTTAGTAGTGATGAATTTATTATGCGTGTTTGGAAAGGGGTAGCTAGGACCAGTTTCAAACTGAGCGGCGACGCGTTGACGACGTGTTGACGACGGAGTCACGACGGGTGAACAACGGACGTACGACTGGCCGCGCACCGTTAATCAATCGCGCGAGCGTGGGACGCGGCCGCGTGCGCCGGCGTACGTGCCGGCCGCGCCGCGCTGCGCATTCACAACCAACCTTGTGGGAACCCTACCATTTCGGACTAACAACTGTATTTAGCATCCGTGTACATTGCGCACTTATAATTCGCTAGTAAATTTGCTTATAATTTTTTTATGACGACAAATGGATCGATTGACTCGAAAGAACTTTATAGATCATGGAGAATATGCTTTAAATTATCTTCAATAACTTAGTGATTTTAGCCATTTGCAGTTAGGCTTACGTAATTCCCTTTGTTTTTCAGATATCCAGGGTATTGTTTGACAGGTTGCGTGGAGTCGCGAGCGCAGGCATTCGGCGCGCAGGCGCGAAGTACGAGACAATGGCGGTTTAAAATACAATGAGTGCGACCTAAAATACATAACATCAGCGACATTCCCGTCACGAGCGCGCGCTTACCTTTTTCGACTATTCGTTCGCGTCGGCGTGGCGCGCAGCCGATCGCAGCCGCCTCTCTCCTTATTAATAACGTGGCTTGAATCGGAAATACGATTCAAAGATGATGATAACGTTGGCGCCGAGATTTTCTTTTGCACCCACGTATCATTAGATTTCTCCTACTAGAAGAACGTTGTGGCAGCTCGTCTCCCTTAGCATGCGTCGCGTCTGCTTGGCGCGGGACGAGCATATCAGATGCGGTCGTGATCGGGCGGCCGAGCGTCGCCGCACTAATTGTCGATCGCAATGCAGCGTGACGCTGCGCAGACACGACCGCGGCCGTGGTTCGCACATCCTAGCCTAATTGTTGCGGTCGCACCGACTTTACATACATTACAATAGAAATCAACCATTCCATCGATGTCTTAGTGCGCACTGCTAAGACATTTCCGAAGCTGCTGTTGGAAAATTAACTTTAACTGAACTGCTTCAAGTTCTATTTGCAATATCAGAGGCGAAGACGTGTCGGCTCTTTCGTGGCTTTGGTAGTTAGGGAAGCGCCTGCAAGTGGATTAGCAAATTGTTTAATTAGTGTGTCGGTCACTCGCAGCGGCGGCGTCGGCGTGGGGTTCTAATAAGAACTGAATGCAAATGCTGATGTCGGAGCTGCGGCGTGATGTACGGATCTCACCTCGGCGGCGACGCGGAGCGATACGGCGCGACACGGCTATCCGCCGATATGTATGGCGACCTCGTAGCGCTATCGACGCAGATCCTCTTTATGGCCATTTAAAGTCCGCGACACACATATTTTATTGAGTTGCATTTCGTTGGTGTCATGTTTATTGTGGCGACAATAACCTCGAAGAGGCTTTTGGTAAATTTTCACATACATTAGTTTTTGCAAGGAGATGGTTGACGATAAGTGGTAGGCAGATTCGAATCTTAGAGTTTTTTAATTATTCGAAACATGTCTTCTTGTTGGCGTTAAACGAGCCACATTAATCTGTGGTAGAAACACTGCATATCTAATCGAAATTTGCATGCATTGATCTGTTCCATCCATTGGGCAACTTCACTATAAATGGGCTCTAAATTTACGTGGACAATAACACAACGGTAACACAACCCTTTAAAGCAAAGGCTTAATTCTAGATTAGTATGTAAAAAATATATTAGTTTCAATCAAAGGCCACCAGGGATTAGGCTACCATGTGTTATTAACATCTTCAGCAGGCTCCCTCGAGGATTTCTAATTAAGCCTCCTTTGCTTTTAAGAGCGCTATAAGAAATTAGAATATCTTCAGCTAATGTGGAAACATGGAGAAACGTTTGTGACAGTTAGCAGAAATTTCGGGTAGACGAGGCTTTGTTCTTTATAAAAGGGATAGATAAAGTGGCATGTCGTGGTAATTGTTTGTTGGCTAAGGGCAGTGTGGGAGCGTGTGGAAGTGCGCTCATCACGCTCAGCCCTTATCTAGCCCGCACCGGAAATGTGATTTTTACGTCTTCGGGACGTGGTCGCGCGACGTGCGTCGACTCCAGATGTTGCCACTATGTTTATTTTTTATCCTTCCTACCGCCGTGTCGTGAGCAACGAATGCTCAATGAAAGTGAAACATCCATTCTACTGTTCGGGTAGAAGGATTAAGAATTGTGCAGCATAGTATGGGTTAATCGAATTTCACGTAATATTGCCAATTTTTCCTTCCAGAATACGTCATTAGTTATTATAAATAAGATGTTGACTATCTTAGCGTAGTTTAACTAGACGTAAAAAAAAGGGACTGGACTGAGACCAAGAAGACCTAATGACCAGAGCCAAATATTCCATAAGTTAACTCTTAGAAAGTTTCAAGAACCTAACAATATTATAAAAATATTTTTTATGCAGAAACGTAGACAAAGGCGTCACGTAGCACATCCGGGGTAATTTATTTCTGTAGACGAACAAACATAGTTAATGTTTTTAGATATTTTGAGATAAAAATAAAATTGATAATTGTCATCAACATATTATCTAAGAATAAAATCTGCTCGATCTGTTTGTGTTGTATTGTATCGTACCTACGGCTGAGGCGTTTGATATTCATTGGATTCATGAACGCGTTACGCCAGCATCCCATTATTCAGATGCGAACCGACGCGTCAATCATTGTTCACCTCGGACCCAAAATCCATCACCGATCATAAAAATGTACAAACAAAAAACCACCTAAGAACGATTGTCTTAAGATCGAAATCTCTTATTTATTAATTCTTGGAAACAAAACTAAAGATAATATTTAATAGATCCATAATAATGAGGCAGCGAATGACGAAGGAGACGCAGCCGTATAGCAATGTATTTATTTAAATTTATTGTGATCGCGAATAAACTGCCGTCGACACTTCGTCCTGCCGTCGATATCGTTTAGCGGCTAATATATGAGATCATTGAATTTAAAACAATAATATTAATATTAAGTTTTAAATCCACTTATTCAGGTAATAGTATTATAAACATTTTATTATATAATGGACACATAAAATGTTTTATACATTTACTCCATTATTGTTGTAAAACTGCAAAATATTTATGATACTAACTCTTGTAAGAATCGGCCTGGAGATGTCTTTAAAAAGAAGTATTATACAATATTTTAAAAATGGAAATGTGATAATGAATCGGCCAGTATTTAATCATGTTTTTATAAACATTATTTTATTATCTATCATATCCTTATGTCTCGAAGTAATGGTGATGTGATATCAATAATATTTAAATGTTGTTTATCAGAGATTTAGATAGGTTCCATCGTAAATCCAACAATTTTAAAATTACTGCTGCAAAATACATATTATATTTACTTACACTGTTTTGTTCAAGGCGATGAATGTCATAATATGACAATTCATAATGTTTTAATGTTAAATTAATAAATCATTATCATACATGATTTAAAAGTCATTTGCAATTTTAAAAAAAAATTGTTAACTCTAACCAATTTTAATAATAAAAATAAAACGTATGGTTGACTTTGGTAAAACGGGTCGTCAAAAGAGACGTATCGGATGTCATTAGTAAAAAGTTTCATTCAAGCTGCGGGATCAGGAGCGGCAGGCGCGGCGGGAACGCGACGGGAACGCGACGATAAACTTTGCGCAGAAATGTCCGAATCCGATGTCTGGCATAGTTTCACAAGATGGCGGCCGATCGGCGCGCGCGCATGCGCACCGTAAATAATTCATTAATTTGCCTTCTTTATCAATCGAATCGACGTTTTTTTTTATCGTTTGGAGCTCCTAACTGCCGGCCCGTGTCGCTTCGCATTTCCACATAATCCAATGCTAATACAGTCCCCAGGTGGCCGGCAAAAACTACACCGCGTCAATGTTTGATACCATTCTCATGCGCGACATCTAACGGCCGTCTGGCGTACTAACGAAGTTTTTCTTATGTAACTCCTATATCGATCGTAAAATTAAGTATATTTATTGTGTTTGATAGAATTTCATTAGTTTTAATATTTACTTTAAGAGGCTATACACATCGCTTGTTAACAACTGTCAACTATTATTACCGACAATAGATTAACCTAACAGATCAATATCAACATTTCATAATTATTATATTATTTTATTATTATTATTATATTAATTGGTCTGTCTTTAACATTAAATGACATTAGAAAAAATCTCTTCTAAGCGGAGACTTTATTAAGTTTATTAAAAGTTGATTTTTCTTCAGTTGAACATTGTTACATGTCGTAGGTATTTCAGGTTACACGTCCGGAAATGTAATCCAGCTTCGAACTTCGGTTTAGATTCCTCAAAACAGGGACTACGAACTGCTTATGAATTCACAGAGGGCGTTCGCGCAACGAGTTATTACCCCGTGACTCCATTGTGATTCCGTACGCGAGCAGCCATAGCCCAGTCGACCACGTGTGAACAGCCCACTCCACCTAGATGCTATCTTGATGCTGGACTTCGCTGCTAACTGTACTCCACTGCCCGCTCTGTGCTGCCTTTCCAATCCGCATCTTCAATTTGATTACGTGATACTATGTGAAATGGAACTGCCAATAAAATTGTAGATTATTTTTATTGCATTTTTGCAAAGTGTCCTGTATTTGTGTTCTGAAATAAATACACTTTTAAATTCGAAATGCAAATAAAACGAATGCTTAATAACATCACACTTGCCAGTACATCGAGTTGTCCAGTGCAGCGCCTGTCAAAGCGAAGGCGAGAGAGTGTCGTAAAGAGCGTCGACTGTGACACAGTGACAGCCCGCAGGCGACAGGTCCCAGGTGACAGGCGACAGGCGACAAGCGACGGTCTTCTTGACATTCCATGCGCGACGCAGATGATATCATGGTTAGGACCAGGCTAACGGTAACACAAGTAGACAAATAAATCAATGATAAGCGCGATCGGTCTCATAAACTCGCTTTAATATGCTCTCTCATATTCAACCGCTACACATGTATTCACGTCGTCTCGTAATTTGACGTAAAGTAGAGCTTGTTAAGATTTATATGAATGGACATTTTATCATTCATATAAAGCTCCCAGCAAACAACATTTAGGGGTTTGATTAAACGAGCGTTTTAAGAACCATGGTAATATTTCGCCAAACTTTTATACAATACTTGACCTTATCTGACCAAGCATTCATCTGGTGTTGTAGATGTTCATGGGCCTTGGCCGAGATTTTTACAAATCATGTTGCGTTGCAACGCCAAAAGGGCAACCCTTAGCGATTAGGTTTGCCTCTTGCTTCTACTATCATAAAGGATATAAGACCATAAAGTTCATATTTTTGAGGTCCTGCAGGTACTATCCCAATTCTATTGGATTTCAAATTTTTTGCACAAATGGATGAGAATCTCAAGTTTGTCAGTCCTCACATCGACGTAATTTGTGCTATCTGTGTGAAAATCATACGCTAGAAGTAGGTATAACTAGGCACTGTGACTAGCTAGGAACAGATCTGGGCAGTGCCGGGACCGCGGTCACGTCGCTATCGCCCATCGCCCGCCCGTTGCCGCTGGCGCCATCTTCGCAGACGACATGCAAATTGGATTTTTATGTTCGCTGGATCACGTCGCCGGTGGAAGCACGCGCATGCGCATTTTTCCGCGTTTAGACTGCGCCGTAATTTGCTTTGATATACAAACACGCGAATCTCGTGAACCTCGTTTAGGTAGCTTGATAAAGATGTTTTGGTGTTATGTTTTGTTTTTACATGAAGAAGGTAGAATTACCTAAATATGGTACTGACTTTGTTATTTTTTGAATATATTTAACATCAACTTATTTGGCTTAAATTTAGGTTTTTTTAATCATAATAAATTTTAAAGTCATATCAACACTTTTAATAAAAAGAAGTCTTCATTCTCTTACATTACATAGGAATGTAAAATTTTTTTTTTTTAAAAGAAAATATTAGTAGATTTTTTTGTAAATTTACTAATATTTCTTTTACCATTCCAACTAAGTTCTAAGCTTGTACTAGGATATGGTTCACGACAATAGTCGAATGTCGGGATTCGAACCCCCGACCTCGTGATCGGAAATCTGTACCCTTAACCATTAGGCTATTGACGCTTCAAAAATTACATTTAACAATTTTGGTTTTGCGTCAAATTAAGCGCTATGCGCCATTTGACCTTCGATCTTGGATTGTGCAGATATCCCTATCTATTATCTTATTACTGTGTGGAATTACAGAAAATAACTCTAAGGACGTCATTATTTTTGAACTTCTGGATATTAAGTCAAATATTATTAAAAAAAAAAGATTTTTCCGTTTTAATTATGCAAAAACCATAGGTGTTTCTATTCAGCCAAATACCTTATATTACAAGTTTAAGATTTTCAATCATCAGAAGAAACAAAAAAGTAATGAGATTGAACGTGGATGGCAACAAAGATAGACCAAAGAAGAACGGATGGATTGTGAGAAAAAGGATATGCGTAAGTAGGGGCTATAAGAATTTGACGGCTGTTAGAGATGTATGGAGAAGTAGTACATACTGTGCCGGCACTCCATAGGATTAAGGGCAGGTCAGGATCATGAAATTTTGGTTTGTTGTGATTTTGCTGTAATTGAATTACTATTAGGTTATTGAGGTATCGTACAATGAAATAAGAGCCCAAGGCACTCGACCAATCATAAATAAATGGTGTTGGCGGCTGCGAATGGCCGCTAATTAAGATCATAAATATTAAAAAAGCGGAGGCAGAACGTGGCCGCAAAACAACCATTGCAAATATAATTTTTTTAATAGTGTAATTATTGGTAGCTGCAGGCGTCGGAGATTTACACGATTTGAAAAAATATAATTTGCGAAGTTAGTTATATTTCAAGGTAAAATTTAGGATAACCTACATTTTTTATTATATTAACATTGGTTTTAAATTCATTGATATTGAAGACATATTAAGAAGTGTTAGAACCGCTTGAATAGGATGTGCGATTGAAACAGTGTTTAAAATATTTAAAACCTGATAAGAAATAAAATATAAAGTAATCTAAAGATTTTTATAATAATTTATTAAAGTTTTCTAGTTGTGAAAAATTCAAAAGAATAGCGTTGATTTCATAGGTTCTAAATGCAGTAACACAAAGTAATATATTATATATATTTTTTATAACAGAAGGGGGCAAACGAGGAGCGGGAACATCGAGGTGTTTAACGACGCCCATGGACATCAGTAATACCAGAGGACCGCACCGCAGATGCGTTGCCGGCCTTTGAGATAGTGATAAGCTCGCTTCTTGAAGGACCCTAAGTCTATCTACGTTTATATTTTTGGTCATATTTTGATAATTACTTATCGTTAAGTTAATTTTGTTTTGCTGTCTTTAAAAATTGATTGATTGATTGTGAATAATTACGAAAGTTTGAATTGATTTGTATGTTTAAATGTCACACCATGTTACTTTGTAAAAAACATAATATTCATTATTAACTCATCTTTGATACAAGTTATGCCGAATGTCAAAAAGGTTTGAAGTGCATATGTAGTCCTAAAATGGTTTGCTATCTTAAAAGGCACTGGATGTGAATTCTTTAGTTAATTTGAAGCGATCAATTGCAAATTTAACGACAATATTCATTCCGTACTGTGTACACGCTGTTTATTCTTCGTATTGCAAACGCATTACCATTATCCGCGACAGTCCACCAATCAAAAGAATGGCTTAGACTATTCGTAGTGACATTTTATTAGCGTTTCCTTATGAATATTTAATTTTATAACTTTATCTTCGTTTAAAGTCAAACGGAAAGAAACTAATATAAATAACAAAGTTAACTGTCGTTTAGAAACTAAAGTTTGTTTGCGCAGTTTGGAATTGACTAATTTTTTCAGAAGAGCTGATTAGCCTAACTAACCCTACAATTTTTTTGATGGATGGATGTCTGTTAGAAGATATCTCCGGAACGGCTCAATGGATCTTGATGAAATTTGGCATGGACGTGGAACACAGTCTTGAAGAACAAATATGCTACTAATTATGTTTTTTTCCAGGCGGACGGATTTGCGACGGCTAGTATATTTATAACTTTGATATCTTTATCTTTGATAATAATCAATTTGTTCTTTAGAAGTTATAGTTAGAAAAATACAGCTATATGTGTTTCTTGGAATTTCTATTTTAATATAATAAGTTGTTGAAGGTCAGTTTTATAAATGAACTAGGAAAAGTATGTCACAACTTGCGTATTAGTAAGCCTATGTGAGTGTTTTAGATCTGTGAGTAATTGTAGGAAGCAGTGGCGCCACCACGGGCGTCTCAGTTCTATTGCACAGTGAACGCCGCGCTCCTTATATGGTCAATTCTGTGCCAGTAGGTATGTCTGTAGTTCGCATAGCTAACACAATCTTACTAATATTATAAAGCGAATGTTTGGATGTATGGATGGATGGATGTTTGAATGTTTATCTGGATAGAATGGCTGCATGGATCTCGCTGAAATTTAGTATAGATTTAGAACATAGATGGAAAGAACATATACGCTACTAATGAAGTTTGTTTTTAATTCCGCGCGGTCGTAGTCGCGGGCGACAGCTAGTGATTTCTTAAGCTTGTCTGGAATTTCTTTGAATGAGATCTATTTGTTTTGCTTGCAAATGCTAATTTTGATGCAAGATAAAGAGAAAATTACGTTTAATTTTGATATTTACAATTTACTAGCTATCGCGTCAGATTTAGTTCGTGCGGAATTAAAAAAGAAACTTAATAGCCTATGTGTACTTCCACACTACATCTGTGTTACATTTCAGCGCGATCCAAGCATATCTTTAACAAACATCCATCCATCCATTCATCTAATCATTCGCATTTATAATATCATAGTAAGATGTTTTAGTAAGATATTAATTAAGTAAAAGATCATACGGTAATTAAATTAATCATAGTATATAATAAATTCCAACTTGATATCTTCACGCGTTTTGGAAATAAGGGTCTTGACAGACAGACGTATGGACAACAAAGTGATCGTATAAGGGTTCCGTTTTTTTCCTATGAGGTACGGAACCCTAAAAAGCTGCGTAGCCGTCGTGTAACGGAACTTTATTATCGAGGATTAATTTGAGTATATTATTAGATGATTATTTAGTGGGCGACAGGTGCATAAACCACAGTGTATATAAAACAGATGATTCATTTCGAGCAAAGATATTAATGAATTTTCAATCATGTATCGATTTTATTCAATTGCGTTTCAATCTGTGTTATTTTGCTTCTTATATTATATATATAAAAGAAAGTCGTGTTAGTTACACTATTTATAACTCAAGAACGGCTTTACCGGTATGGTTGAAAATTGGCGAGGAGGTAGCTTAAAGCCAGGAGACGGACATAGGATATTATTTATTCATTTTTTAATTTTTTTTCGAATTTATGCCTTGAAGAGCTGCTTTTTATTTAACTTATCTCTATATTAAGTTTTTTTTTATCCACGCGGACGGAGTCGCGGGCGACAGCTAGTATGAATATAGATTTAAAAGCATTTTTGTTATTGAATTAACTACAATAGAAGTTTTATTGCAGTTGTCTTTATATTATGATAAAAAACAAGTTTCCTTTTGTTCAAAATACTGTCAACATTCTTGTTACTTTAAATTAAAAAGAAATATTGTTTATGGAGCTATTATTAAACGCTTTTTGTTTCTGATTTTGAAATTTAGAAAAAAAAAATCTTCTTATTTAGTATCTAGCTGTCGCCTGCGATTCGGTCAGCGCGGTAATAAAAAAAAACTTAATTAGTATCCTATGTGTTCTTACAGACTATGTTCTACATCTGTGCCGAATTTTATCAATAATCAACCTATTCATCCATGTAAAGTTATAAAATTATATTTGAATTTATAAAATTTATTAGATAGACTGTGGCGCATCGAACTTTTGGTTGGCGGGCGTAATTTGCGTATTCGGTAAGGCCACGCTAATCGCCTGCGTTCACCCACTGTCTTCGTAATACATATCAATTTCCATCGAAAATGCTACGTTTAATACGTGCTGGTCTTAAGTCTAGAGCTTTAATTCCATAAAATCTACTATAATTTGGTCGATTTCTTGATATTCGACAGAAAACAACAGAGGGTTTAAGCACAATCAAATCCAAGATGCCTTCGAGAATTAGTTCCGTCGGTGATTTGATCCGTATATTTCGTATCGTTAATTATCAATTTAATTTCTGATGCATCAATAAAAAGATATATCGATTGTTTCCACTGCCGAAACACTCGAACAAAAACATTTCGTCTTCTCACTTTATGTCCTTAACACTTTCAATGCCACAATGATTTTTTGTGTAAGTAATGTTGATGGCACTGAAAGTGTTAAATAAACTGTGATAACAATATATTCTGCGAATGTATCGGCAGTGTAAACGCACGGCAATACTTATTTTATTTAAAATAAAAAAAATTGCTAAAATAAACATTATATTAGCTACTTTCCAGTAAAAGTCCCGTCAAAATCGGTCCAGCTATTTTAGAGATTAACAATACAAACAGATAGACAAAGATTGAAAAAAAAATGATATTTTGGTGCATAGATAGATGTAGTAAAACGGTTACTTCATATTACAGACAGTCCAATTGTGTTTATATGTATAGTAAATAGATGTATATACTAGAAACTAGTATATAATAGCACTTAATTGAGTTAATACATAAAACGTGCGTTTACATATTTGGTAAGGTAAATGCGCAGACGCATGTCGGTGTTTTTGTTGCCACCTCCCAGCAGGTGGCGCAGGTGACGCCTTCCGATGTCACCACTAGATATAGGAACTTGCTAGGGGAAACCAGTTGGATTGACATTTTTCTGGTAATTGCAACTTACTTTCGTTGGTAGACACCATTTTTACTAACTAACTAAAGTTATTAAGAGATAGCAATATTATTAACGAAATTATTTATTTTAAATGTAATTTTTTTTTATATCATAAGGTGGCAAACGAGCGAGCGGCCACCTCAAATCGCTGAATAGCGAAGTGACCGTTGCCCATAGACATACGCAATTGCATATGCATTGTCTACCTTTAATCGACGGAGGAGAGGATGCACAGAAAGAAAATATTTTCTCCTTCCATGCATCCTCTCATCCGGAAAGTCCACTTCCACTTCCCATCCTTCCTCTATAAGAAAAAGAGTGGGAAGGGAAAGAGGGAAAAAATTAGGCCTCCGGGATTCACACCCATCAAATACGCGGAATTGCTTCCACTTCACAACTGTCTTTTGTACGGCATTATTTTAAAAAACTATATTCATTGGTCGTAAGAACAGATATGACTTATACATTAAGATAGGAACGCAGAGTGTTTAGAAAATCTGTAGCTATTCTATTCTTTGCGAATCCTTTGAGTAGAACGTTCAAATAATGTTTGCTTACTAAAATAAATGCAGGATTGTTTTGAGTAATTTTAGTCTTCATTTGTTTAAACCGAATTGTATTGTTTATTTATCAACACACACACACACACACACACACACATACAGTCGAAAGCTCTTTTTTATATTTTTTTTGGTTGAAATAAAATAAAAGATTTTATGAAAGTTTATCGGCAGTGTAAGCACGGTAAGAAATATTTTAGTTCGGTCGATATTACTTTAGTAAGTGTTTAAGCACTGGTCTTTTAAATGTCATTAATTGTACAAAGATCTGCGGACATATAGACATTCCTATTTCTTCATACATGTTAACGTATAAAATTATATTTATAAGACGATTTAACTGGAAATTGTTGTTTGTTACACACGTCGATGCAATAAAAACAGAACATAAAGTAATTACAATAATAATGAATATCGATAGCCGTTTGATCGAAAGCGTTTTTAAAATTAATGACCACAGAGATCCTCCCCTTTGAAGTAATTTTGTTCTTTATAACTTTGACAATAGCGATTATAATAGCGTAATGATGAACGCCGGTAGCAGATTTATGTTACAAGCTACCGAATGTAGCAATTACAGGGCGTGGGCTGCGGCTTATTACGGGAGTAAGGGTTCTTCCACACTGACGACGTGGCTACGTTACGAGCACGCAAACATAACTATATTGTCTGGGGTATATCTAACCGTAATCTCTCCCTCTATCAAGTTAAAAAAACTTAAATAATAAGTCGTTTGTACGTATGTTTCGGTATGTATGTGGTATAGTTTTGCAGCATTGATACGGAAGGAATTGAAAAATCTTATATACAACATTTTCGCGTCATTATATTGGTCACCATACTGCTCAGGAACGGCTTGACCGATTTTTATGAATTTTTATATGCATATTCAGTAGGTCCGAGAACCGTGCAAACATACAAACGACAGCTAGTAGACATATTAATATCACCTAATTTGTACTAGGTTTTACCGAATTAAAAAGAAATGTTCTTGCAGACTATGTTTTATATCTGAACAAAATGGCATCGAGATGCTTTGAACCGTTCTGGAGATATCTTCTAATAAACATATATAACTATCCATTTAAACTTTCGCATTTATATTATTAGTAAGTTATTATTTAATTAAATAAGTCTTGCGACCATAAACAATGGTTCTATAAAAAAGGAACATATATAACACTATTGATCTTAAATAGATTCCAATAAAACGATTTGAGATCGAGATTGTTCGATTATTTCCCCGACGATCAGACGATCGGATCCATCTTACCTCGCACGTCAGCGATCGACTCCACTTTTTGCTGAATAGATTAATAAATTTGAATCTGTTGAAACTCAATGGTGAAGAATTGATCGAGCGATTTATTGCGATAATTATATTCGTAGCGATTTATTGATAGGAAAAAAAATATAACTCGAACTATCTTGAGATTGTTTACGAATAATTTATAACGACTTTCGATAATTTTTCCCTTACTACTGGAATAATTTGTAGCAACATTAAATTATGTTTTATCAATCATAATTTACAAGTATAGTAAGTAAGTTTTCCCTAACTTTAAATGTTAATATATCCAAAATGTCAAATCAACATTTTACTCCGCCTTTTAAATAGCAATAAAGGAAGGTAGCAATTATTTCGCTCTGTCAAAAATATTAATTTAAAAAATATCTGTCGTTCATACTTTTTCTTTTTTTTTTGTGTTGACTTCTATGTCGCCAGTTAATATTTGAAACGCATCGTATGTTGTATTTATAGTGATTATGTAATCATGAGAGGGGCAATTAGATCGGTGCCGTCCGGAATGCTGCTCGGCATCTCAGGACTTCGGTCCGGACCACCCACTGCCATGAATCGGGTCCGACGAAAAACTTCCGGCCAACTGAGATCCAAGATGCTCTCATTCCGGAACGTGAAACCTTGATATGAGTTAGCATAGTTTGAACAGAAGTTTTTATTGATTTTGATTATAATCTTTTAATTATAAGAGTAGAATTAATTATGTAAAGTTTATGTTTCTATATTAAATTGAGGAATTATCGGTTCATTGATTTGATTTAGTTGATAGTGTTTGAGTTGTTCTCAATTTTGTTAAGGGTTAACTTAAAAATTACTACATAAAAAGTATTTATATTCAATTTTACAAATCAAACATCGATGGATCGTCTATCAAAGTATATTCAAGGTTTCATTATATTACAGGCTAACCTGAATAGGTGGGAGTCCAAGGGTCCGAAACATTTTGCTCGCCTAGAGTGGTTTTTTGGTAATCCATGTTCGACTTTTTAATACGCTGCCCTAAGTGAAGCTATTAATAATCTTGTTATAGTTCTGAATAATTTAACGCTATTGTATGTTTTTAATCTATCAATCCGTAAGTTAAATTTCAATCTTTTTGCCAACATGATTTGTAGACAAATAAGTGTAGAATAGCGTCGCCATTACTATGTCGTTATATTGTTTTAACACCGCGTTAAATCAATATGTCATTGAAAGATTACAGCTACAAGAAAGTGACCGTAACCAAGTTATATAAATACTTTTTCTAATTAATTAAGACTTTTTCAACCAGTACTAACAATAGCGTACACTAGATTGCAAAAGGAAGGACTCGCGTCAAGTTGTTTGGCCGCAAGCCGGCAGCTACAACTATTTAATTCAACTCCACCCACTCATTATATTCTTATGAAGTTAACTGCACGTTTAACTCACAATATATTAATATTAAAATGTCACAACTACATCTCGTGTACACAAATATCAATCTTATCCTTAATTGTTAAAGTATGTTTTTCAATGTGTAACTTTAAATTGGTCTTCATTTCGCATGAGAGAATGATACAGTAGTCCAATGCGGTGCGCAAGCGACGCATTCCAGTCCGGTCGGCAGTTTGCAGAACATGTTTCATTAATGATTCCATGATGACTCCTCACTCAATAGAAAATGGCCAATTAAGTTTACAACAAAAATAATATCAACAGTTAATGCATTTAAATACAGCTGTCGGTATGAAATTTAAGAGAACTTGTTTACTTAGATATTTGTATGAAATTATTTTCTTGCTGCGATTCAAAAAAAAACTTTAAAATTAACGACTAATATTCATTTATCAGTAAACTTACGACCAATTTAAAATACGCATATTAGTAAAGGCGCAGTTACATTAGTCCTTAGCGCCCGTGTGCGTGGTGCGCGACATTTTCTGTTCACGCATACCATATCGCTCGCATGCGAGTACCGTTTTCATTAGTCGCTAGGGACCACATGCATTGGCCGATAGTCCTTACTTTTCTTTACTGCGAAATAATCATCAACTGGGTCCCCGCAAGACGCTTGCTTTACATCAGTGGAAGCAATTCCGCGTTTCGTCTGATGAGTGTGCGTCCCGGAGGCCTAATCTAGTCCTCTTTCCCTTCCCACCTTTTTTCTTATAAGGAAAGGATGGGAAGTGGAAGTGGACTTTCCGGATGAGAGGATGCATGGAAATGTTTTCTTTCTGTGCATCCTCTCCTCCGTCGATTAAAGGTAGGCAACGCATATGCAATTGCGTATGTCTATGGGCAACGGTCACTTCGCTATTTCAGCGATTTCAGGTGGTCGCTCGCTCGTTTGCTACCTTGTGATATTAAAAAAAAATCGACCGATCATTTTCATTATTCGTTAGCCCGTATCCGGGGATTCGCTGTATACTGCATAACGATCGAGTTATTGACTATTGAAATTGCTCTCTAATTTGTATAACACACAAGTGTAGATTTTTTGCCACAGCGAAATATTTTCAGTAACAATTGTGTTACAAAGATCTAAAGATTATTATAAAGCGGACCCGTTTTTAAAAAGTTATTCCGATGCAATACAACAGAAGACATTGTCAAATGTATATCATTAATCGTTTCGTAGTCGACGTTAAAATTAATACTTCAATATGTTTGGAATTAGCACCTTCACTTGGTAAATGATGGCTGTTGTGAAGATAAAGATAAACTGGATACAAATGCAGAAAACTTTATTAAATTTTATAAAATGGTTTTAACTCCTATTAACATAACTAACTTCTAATTAAGAATGTAGTGTGGTTTTAATCATTCTAAATGAAATTTATAAATCTTTGTCTAGTGGACAAAGTTACTATGTGATTCTTACAAGATTAAGAACCTTAGAATGTCCAAAACTTATTACTTTCAAAAATAAAAAAAAATATATCGTTTTCGCAATATTGTGCCAAATTTACCTCATACAATTTGGATTAAAAAAGGTTTTGTTTTATTTAAACGAGTTTTCAATGCTGTATTAGGAGTATAAAAATAATGTTTCATTATTTTCTTTGGTAAAAAACATAGGTAATAAAAATCTGTAACTGTGTTTCGGCAAAGAAAACTCAACGTAAATAGTCGCAACGAATCTTGTATGGTTGCATCGTGAAAGTCGCGTTGCGCGTTCCGTACACACGACGTTGAATTGCCGACGCGAATCATCTATTCGGTCAGTCATAGCGACTACATTTTAACTGTACGGATTTGCTCCGCCATCTTGAAAAGTGCAGTGGCAACGATTTTGAAAAACAGGTTGCGAGTGACTGTTTTAGGCGATGACAGCAATGTCGGCAACGCGAGCTTCGTACAAACCTCTATGACATTATAACGTATAAGTCACCTAGCGACTAAAATCGCCGGTGTCTGATCGGCCTTGTGTACAAAAGGCCTAATATACGTGCTAAATTCTCAAGCTAAATTTCAATTCTCTTAACAGTTAAAATTGAAGGTTAATATATTTTCCAATAACACATCGCACTTACCGTGGGTTTCTGAGTCCAAAATTAAAAAAGTAAAATAAATAAAAATAAAAAAAATCCAATTTAAAGCGCCAATAGCCTAGTGGTTAAGGGTACGGATTTCCAATCACTAGGTCGAGAGTTTGAATTCCGTCATTGGATTATTATCGTAAACCATATTCTATCACAAGCCAAAAGCTTACTTGGAATGTTACAAGAAACATTAGTAAATTAACAAAAATTTACTAATATAAAAAAAAAAAACTCACTATAAAACATATCGTCATCCTTTTCATTATCTTTAACAACACAGAGATAACAATATATTTTAAACTGATATTTTGGATTCAGAAACCTACAGTTAGCTTCGTTTGATTTGTAATTCTTTGCGTTGTTACATAAATCTGTCATCAGTTGTCAATATATGTTGTAAGTTGTACTTGTTATCGCCGACTGAATCGTGTCAGCGTTACTTTAAACACGTGACATACCAATTGATTATTCGGTGTTGTACTACCAACATTTGGAAATTGATGTTATGACCTTTGTATTTTTTTTATCACGAATGTATTCCTGTTAAAGTATGGCGCTTTTTATAACTTTATTGGTACAGATTTTAATTTATTATTAATTTTCCTGGTTATAAATGTTTATATAATTATTTTATCAGTTTCACTTAGCTGACGCATCAAAGAAACAATTAATAAGACCTAAAATTATCTTACTAATATAAATGTGAAAGTTTGGATGGATGGATGTTTGAAGTTTGAACATAGTCTGGAAGAACACATAGGCTACTAATTGTTTTTTTAATTCCGCGCGGACGGAGTCGCGGGCGATAGCTAGTGTCATATAAAGGAGAACAAAAGCTAGTTCATAATATTTCATTAATTAATAATATAGACGGAATTTTAATTCTAAAGAAATCATTATAAAACTTATAAAGCTAAAACTTTGTACGCGTTCGAGAAAATTGCGAACATACGAACATGAAATTTTACATAGTTAAAGTGCATAATAAAAAAAGGAACAAAGGTCTTGACAGACAGACGGACGGAGAACACAGTTTCGTTTTTTTCCTATGAAGTACGGAACCCTAAAAAATTACCAAGTTCCAATTTCGACAAAAAGGGCGAGCAACAGTTATAATCAATCTGTTATTAACATATTTTATTTTATATTCGTAATGCGTCATAAATTTCTAGACCGGTCAGAAATATTAAAATAGTATACTCCTATGGAAATCGAAAGTGTTCGGTAGCTCTTTTGTATTATAATTTGTTGTTATGTTATGAATAATACGATACATATACTTAAGGTTGCAAGCGAGCGAGCGCCCATCTTAATTCGCCAAAATAGCGAAGCGACCGCTACCCAAAAACCTGCAATTCTTGATGAGTTACCTACCGTTAATCGATGGAACAGCACAGAAAGAAGATATATGTCCTTATAACAAATCCACTTCCCCTTCCGTTGCCTTATAAGAAAAGAGTGAGCAAAGGGAGAGGATTAAAATTAGGCCTCCGGCACACTCATTAGGTGTAACACGGAATTACATCACGTCTGTCTTCTGTGTAGTTGTGGTATTGCACCGGGCGAGCATACCAATTTATGGCATAGATGTTAATATTGGCGTCTACCTCTGTTATGCTTGATAAATTTGCTTCATTTCCAGTAAGTGTATTACGCAAGTCTTGACAAATCATCATAAATAAGCTCACTATACTAATGACTAGTGTAACTAGGCCATACTCAAATACGCCGGTCAAGTGCGGTTTGGTTGACTTCACTCATATCTTTGAATTTCTTCTCAGATATGTGCAGGTTGAATCACGATGTTTTCCTTCACCGTAAGTACGTCAAATGTACATATGTAAATCGGAAATCTAAAAACACATTGGTACATGGCGGGATTCGAACCCAAGACCTGCATGTTGCAAGTCAAACGCTTGACCCCTGAGCCACCGACGCTCTTAACAAATGCTCGAAGCCAATTAAGACATTCGATTCGATAGATTCAAGATTACGTTATTAGTAGCTTTACTTGTCATTATTTTGATAATATTTTGTTTTCGGAATTAAAACGTGGATTTTGTTATCTGATGAAATAGTTTCCTGTTGTTTCATGGATAGTTTTAATAGATGCATGGCATCATGGAGTTAGTTCTGAACAGGAATACCGTGCGCGTTTGTCGTATCATTTTTAACACAAGTAATCAAAAGCATGAGTTATAGCGACAAAGTTATGTCACCGATCAACTATGAATTTCAGTACTTTATAATCGGACAAGATGTAGGTACATATTGTTAATTGTCCGAAAATTTAAGTTGATAATTGTGAACGATTATAAATGGACAATTTATATTTTTATGTCGCACACTATTACTAATTAAAAAAAAAATTATGCAAGAAAAATCAAGTTTTGATAAATTGAACACAATAATTCAAATTAAGTTTCAAAATTTCTGGTCCTACGTTTTATGTCTAGTTCGATTATAATCTAACAATGTTCACAATCAATCGGTAACTTCAAGTTGTAGCCGAAGCAATTATTTAAGTTCATGTTATTATAGGAATGTGGAAGGCGCCGGCTCTAAGTTACTCCTTTGCCCATATATGGGCATAACTTGTTATTGTCATATATTTTGTAATAGTAAATCATTGCTCTACTAAGAATTAATTTCTTGAGAAACAAATGATTTCTTATAAGAAATGATATTTCCCTTGATTTATCAAGTCTGTGTATATGTAATGCACTCACGCCCCCAACCCAAAGGACTAAGCAGAAATAACGACAATGATACTCTACTATCTTTCTAATATTATAAATGCGAATGTTTGGTTGCATGGATGGATGTTTGTTAAAATATATCTCTAGAATAGTTGCATGGAGCTTGCTGGAATTTGACATAGATTTAAAATATAGTCTGGAAGAACACATACACTACTAATGAAGTTTTTTTTTTTAATTCCGCGTGGATAGAGTCGTGTGCGACAGCTAGTTATTAAATTAAAACAATATACCTTGGGTTAATTTTTTATCCTTTGCACAGGATATCCGATCGTATTCGTTGTTGTTCTTTTTATAAAATTTAATTTGAACAGAAATCAATTACAAGAGTATAAGAAACGCGCACGCCTCGGGCAATACGCGAACGCTCCGGGAATCAATTCCGAGCTTACATTTGTTAATGTTACGTTTACATGGTTATAACTTTGACTAGCTGTCGCCCGCGACTCCCTCAGCGCGGAATTAAAAGAACTTTATAAGTAGCATATGTGTTTTTCCAGACTATATTTCAAACAAACATCCATCTAAGTATTGGCATTTATAATATTAGTAAGATATATAGTAAGACTAGCTGTCGCCCGCGACTCCGTCCTCGCGGGTTTAAAATTAGATGTTCGCTGATTCTCAGACCTACACAATATGTTTTCATTTCATCAAATTTCATGAGAATCGGACAAGCCGTTTGGGAACGAAAATTGTGACACGAGAATTTTATATACATATAAGATAGTACTAGTAGTAACTTTGAAAAATTTCAAAATATATAACTCTAGTGATGAACACTATAAACCAACGAAATATTTTAAGATAAAAAAAAAACATATGTAGAATATCTAAAATATTGCAATATTGAATATACAAATCGCCTTAGGATAATATTTTTTTTGCAGAAACGCGAGAGATTTTCAATTAGAGTCGCAGCGAAGCGATGCGAATCGATTGGGTGATACCATCTCGATTCACCGTCGATAGTACCCTCAGGTAAGAGCCGCCGTACACGGACGTACACGACGTTCGTATTGTATAGCAGTCGCAGGATAATTTTCTTACTAACCATTTTTATTTTAAATGAATTAAGGTACATACAGAAAGAGGATATTTCCTTCTCTTATTTATCCCGTCCCCTACCCTGGCAAATCTATATCTCGTTTCAATTCTTTGCTTATAAGAAAAGGTTGGCAAACTTCTGTCTTAGTGGAAATGCAATTTTAGTTAAAAAAATACTTTAGCTGTGTCGTAAATTGAGAAATTTCTTAGTTTAAATTTATTATTTAGGCACATATTACTTTTATTATCTTTATAATATTTTTAATTGTATTTATTTGGTAAGTCTACTGTTTTTTTATATAAGAGAAGGGGGCAAACGAGCGGCGGGAACACCGAAGTGATCAACGACATCCATGGACATTTGCAACACCAGAGGAAGTTTAACAGTGGTAGAGCCCGCTTTAACATCTTCGCACGAATTGGCCCGGCTCGCCCGGTGAAATACCACGACCACACAGAAGACAGGCGTCAAGTGGAAGAAATTCCGCGTTTCGTCTGATGAGTGTACGTCCCGGAGGCCTTATATAGTCCTCTTTCCCTTTCCATCCTCTTTCTTATAAGGAAAGGATTGGAAGTGGAAGTGGACTTTCCGGATGAGAGGATGCATGGAAAGGGAAAATATTTTCTTTCTGTGCATCCTCTCCTCCGTCGATTAAAGGTAGGCAACGCATATGCTATTGCGTATGTCTATGGGCAACGGTCACTTCGCTATTTCAGCGATTTCAGGTGGCCGCTCGCTCGTTTGCCACCTTCTGATAGAAAAAAAAAACTATCCTATTTTTCTTTTCTTTTCTTTCTTTTTTACTTAGTGCAGTTGCGCACCGTGTTGGATATATTACATGGTATCTGTTACATATAACAGATATATACATGTTATTTAGTCGTTAGTTCTAAATAAATGATTGTTACTCAAAATACGTTTGAAGAACTCACATAGTTAAGTGTTACTCTGAAATATTTGAGTCCAATATAAAATTACAAAGGTAAATTTTCCACGATGCATAAGCAATTGACGCTGGTCAGCCGGCGAGCGCACGTGAGCCATCAGTAACCCATGGTCATTGAATATTATAATTCCCGAATCTGTTAGTCATATTGAATCTTATATGAGATTTCTAAGGTCAACATATTCTTGACTACAAAAACTTCTTTAACAATCATGAGTTTTTATCGTTCAAATATAAATTTGTCTACTTTTTAAAACAGTACAGACCAACTTTTTTTATGTCATAAGGCAGCAAACGAGCGAGCGGCCAACTGAAATCGCTGAAATAGCGAAGTGACCGTTGCCCATAGACATACGCAATTGCATATGCGTTGCCAACCTTTAATCGACGGAGGAGAGGATGCACGGAAAGAAAATATTTTCCCCTTCCATGCATCCTCTCATCCGGAAAGTCCACTTCCACTTCCTATCCTTTCCTTATGAGAAAAAGGGTGGGAAGGGAAAGAGAACTAAATTAGGCCTCCGGGACGCACACTCATCAGACGAAACGCGGAATTGCTTCCATTTCACGCCTGTCTTCTGTGTCTTGGATTTGATAGTCCAAGGAACAGCGATTTTTCTCGCTTATAGAGGTGTCTCTTACCAGAGTTCTCGTTTGTGGAGGTGGTCCGTCGGAACGTAACAATGATTTCCGGTTATAGTTTCTCGCTTATTCAGGTTCGTCTGTATGTGCTACAATGGAGATAATTCCAGTTTATGAGTGGTAGAGTTTGAAATAGAATCTAATAATTGATGTTATTGAAGTACTAGCATTCGCCCGCTACTCCGTCCGCAGAAAATTAAAAAAAAACATAATGTGTAGCCTGTGTGTTCTTCCAGACTATGTTCTATATGCATCCCAAATTTTATCGAGATCCGTTAAGCCGTTTTGGAGAAACCTTCTAACAAACCATCTAAGCATTCGCATTTATAATATTAGTAAGATTTCGTGCAATTCTTTTTTATTTGTTATTTAAAATTTTAATAATTTTGCGGATTAATTACCTTCAGACCGTGGCTTGCAACACATTTATAACTTGTAGTCACTTAACATAAGATTTAAACTTTTGCTTGCTTGAATATTTCTTATTGGATTAATCTGTTATGTACATCAGAATGATAACATATGTTAAAATTGTCTTTTTTTATATCTTAAGATGCAAACGAGCGAGCGGCCACCTAAAATCGCTGAAATAGCGAAGTGACCGTTGCCATAGACATATTGCATATGCGTTGCCTACCTTTAATCGACGGAGGACTGTGCATCCTCAGAAAGAAAATATTTTCCTACAGTTAGGTATTGCATATTATATTAATACTGGCTGTCGCCCGCGACTTCGTCCGCGCGGACTTAAAAAATAGATAGTAGCCGATTCTCAGACCTACTCAATATGCTCACAAAATTTCATGAGAATCGGTCAAGCCGTTTCGGAGGAGTATGGGAACGAAAATTGTGACATGAGAATTTTATATATGATATTATGTTTGTTTATCTTGAATTAAATTTTTAAGAATTCTGAGACATAATACATTTGATATATACCAAGGTATTGACAACATTTTGTTATATTTAAATGAAAATATCTTTAAGAAATGAATGATTTTAGCGCTGTTCTTCACGTGGGTTACAACTCTTCGAAAACTTTCATTACTAGGGGTGAGTTCGTAGTTTCGCTACCTGGCACTAGATAGCGTTATTATACTTAAAATTAGTAATTAAAAAATAAATAAAAGATTGCTGATATTTATATGGTAATTTATTAATATAATCATACCGTTTCTTAACATTGCATGGAACATGTTTTATAAACAATTTTGTTGGGCAAACTCAAATAACAAATCACTAAATAAAATACAAAGTATCCACAATTTTTTTTTAAAAACTACTAAAACACATTTTAACAGACTTTAGATATATTAAAAATTAAATTTTTTTATAAGTTTTCGTCTTGAAAGAAAATTAACAATCAACATTAAATATATATATTTATAAACCCTCTGATTTCACTACTCCCTACTAGATGGCGCTACATGTCACATTTTTCTAAACTAAGCGCGTTGTCTCGGATCGCGGTGTCAGCGGAGCAGTTTTAACAAGAGGTTGAAACTCTGTTATGTTTATATTGTTTCTTGTATTCATATATAAAAATAAAATTTAAATCAATATCGAAAGTTCAATATAGAAAAAAAACATGTATAATACCGCCTGAGCACTGGTCATATTAAATAATTTTTGGAAGGTTGCGATTCCTCCATAAGTCAAAACGTTAATAATATTTAAAAAAAACACAAAAAATAAACACAAGCGAAGTCTCAACTTTTTATAAGGAAACTAGCTGTCGCCCGCGACTTCGTGCGCGCGAGATTATAAAATAGATGTTGGCCGATTCTCAGACCAACTCAATATGTTCACAAAATTTCATGAGAATCGGTCAAGCCGTTTCGGAGGAATATGGGAACGAAAATTGTGACACGAGAATTTTATATATAAGATAAAATTAACAGTTTATTTTAATTATTTAGTTATTTCTTACAATAACTAACGTTTTTTTACAAAAATAAATTACTTTACATACAATGTAGATGTCAACAAAAAGACACAAAACGCATAAAATTTAACTTTTGTAAATGTATTCAAAATTTATTATAATTAATTAATATTAAAAATTATTAAGATTTTTATTTATGGTTTATTTTATTCTGTATTTCCTATAAGTATTTTTTACAAATTATCATATTTTTTAACTAATATATTTGTGTAAATATTCAATATTAGTTTTTTTAAACGGTTTAAAACTATTTCTTTTTTTAATTTTGGAAGAACTAATATTTTCTTATATTTTATCTGTGTCCGTGTCATGAAACGTCATGTGACGTCAACGTCAGTGTTTAGTCAATATTAAATTGTCGTTATTAAATAAATAAATTAATAATAAGAATAAAAAATAAATTAAGACGTAATTTTACAATAAAATAGGTATCTATTTAATTTTGTAAAGAAAGTTATATTAGAAGAATAAATGTGATGTCGTTTTTTGTTCCAAGACTGTCGACACAGTACAGCACATGCTGATGACCTATAGGTAAACTATTGTACTCGTAAATAGAACAAGGATGTTATAAGATTATCCACTAAATGACATCATGGAAATAGAGACGTCAAGATTTTAATATTTGTATTGTTTTCTGAACATTGGGGGGAACTCTCCTGAAGACTTAAGTTTTTCTCTGTTCAAAATCCTACTTATTGATATAATTAATATGTCGAGCGTCGGCATTGCGACGTAATAACACGTAACACGACGCTACACGCCTAATGAATTTATTTAAATATACTTATCATAATTACAATATAATTGCATAAAAATACAAACAAACAATAAAGTGCGGCGCCGAGCAGAGTCGGCCATCTCCGCCGCGCGCACCCGCGACCCGCGACCTGCTCTACTACTACACACCATTCAGTACAAACAGAATACTTGAAGGGTTGCAACAAGGCTAACTTAGCAAAATTACCTGACGTCATCTGAAAAATATAAAACAGGTGCGTTTTACTTATTACATTCCTTATTTTAGTGTAAGTTCTGAGTGGCGTAAGTAATACTTAAAAAAATGTTTGTAAATAATCAGGTGTTAATAATAGGTGTAGGAGGGCGGCGTGGGGGCTCGTGTGAGGCGGCGGGGGGCGCGCGCGGTGAAGGGCGCGGGGTCGGCAGGCGGCGGCCGGTGGGCGGGGCCGCCCCTCTCCGGCGCCGGCGCGCGCCGCGCCGCGCCGCGCCGTTGGCTCAGTCCGCTCCGTGCTGCCGTCGCGCACGCACGCGCATGTCGTTCGTTGTTTTATTCGGTGATGTGAGGTGGCCCCCGCCGCTACCGCAACGCCGCGCGACATCCGCGCTTTTTTTCGCGACCGAGTGCGCCAGGTGAAGGCTCAAGAGCCTTCGAACCGGCAAGACGCCGTCCACCGTGGATCTTAGGTACGGCGCCATGGCGGCGACCACGTACATGCCAGGCGAGCTGGACCTCGGCACCCTAGGAGGGTACCACGCTGCGTCGCCGCGCAGTGCCGAGCCCGCCGACATGAAATACCAGCACCACCTGCAGGCGGGCGGTTCGCCCTCGCCGGGCGCGCCCGTCCTCAACCCATGGGCGTCGCTCCCGCCGGCGGACCCGTGGGCCGTGCACCAGCACCACGCGCATGCACATCAGCCGGACGTGAAGCCGCCGCCTGCACCGCACGACCACCGCCATCTGCAGCACAGCCACGGCTGGCACGCGCCCGTCGTCACCGCGCACTACGGCGCCGGATCACCCGTTGCCTTGCACGGCGGATACGCGGTGCCCATGCACCAGCACCACATGCTTCGAGACGTGCAGCCCAGCCCGCACCCGCTGCACCATCATCCGGGCCTTGAGCGTGACCAGCCCGAGGAGGACACGCCCACCAGCGACGACCTCGAGGCTTTCGCAAAGCAGTTCAAACAGAGGCGCATTAAGCTCGGCTTCACACAGGCCGACGTCGGCCTCGCGTTGGGTACCCTTTACGGAAATGTTTTCTCACAAACGACAATTTGCCGATTCGAGGCGCTACAACTCAGTTTCAAAAATATGTGTAAATTGAAGCCGCTCCTACAGAAATGGTTGGAGGAGGCGGACTCCACCACCGGAAGTCCGACCAGTATCGATAAAATAGCGGCACAAGGCAGAAAAAGAAAGAAGCGTACGTCTATAGAAGTATCCGTGAAAGGCGCTCTTGAACAGCACTTCCACAAGCAGCCGAAGCCATCGGCCCAGGAGATAACGACTCTCGCGGATAGCTTGCAGCTTGAGAAGGAGGTAGTGCGCGTGTGGTTTTGCAATCGACGACAGAAAGAGAAACGGATGACACCCCCAAATACGCTCGGCGGTGAGATGCTGGATGGCATGGGGCACGGGCACTACTCGCACGATGTCCATGGCTCACCGCCGCTCCACGCGCACTCTCCCGCGCTGTCGCCACCACACGGGGCGCACGGCGGCCACGGTGGGCACGGGGGACACGGCTCACACGGCGGCCACGGAGGACACGGCGCGCACGGTGGGCATGGAGCGCACGGTGGGCACGCGCAGCACGGGCTAGCGCCCAGCGCGCACACGCTTGCCGCGCACTAACAGTTCGCCCCGTGGGCGCCGCCGCGGCCGTACTACGCGGAGCCGCACTAGCCGCGCCGCCAGCCCGCGGGACCGAGCTGTGAGCGCCGCTTCGCTCCGCGCCGCGCCGCACCGCACCGCGCCGCATCGCGCCGCCGGTAAGTACGGCGGGCCGCGACCCGCGAAGCGCCTCGCTAGCGTGACGGACGATTTCTCGAATTTATTTATAGATATAAATTAACAATGTTCATACGCCCCTACCTGACAGTAGGAGTCGTCGCGGTGTGGACTAATTAAAGTCGTCGCTACTGTAAATCTATGATAAGCGTTGGAGACCAGTGTGACGCGAATCGGGTTGAAGTTCGTTCAGTGAATACGAGTGAGTCGATAGGTGCAATTATCGTTTTAAGTGTTCGTTCGCGAGTGACGCGCGGCGCGGCACGGCGCGGCGGCGACGCGATACGACACGCCGTGTCGCGCTGCGCCGTGCCGCGCGCCCTCCGAGCCGCCACATGTAATTTATTAAAATTATAAGTAAAAGAACTCAGACTAGATGCCAAAATGGTGTTATTCCTGTTTTTAATTGTTTTGTTGTTTTTTTCGTTTGTTTGTATTTGTGGCCAATCTCGGTACTTAATATTTGTAAAAATAGGTATTTTTTCTATATTATATAATGTACCTACGACGTATATGATATATTAAAAGAAATCTTTATAGAAATTGAAATATAAAAGAGTCTTTTATTGATATTGTCCTGGACAGGCGGCCGCCACGTCCCCGCGCTTGCACCGGCTTAACTAAATATTGCTCTCGTGCTAACTTCATTGCATTACATTGATATCATTAATTTAAATTTAAACTTTTGCAATCGAGAAGTCATATTGAGCGGAGCTATGGTAGAAGCGCGTTGCGAGCGCGGTAAAGGCGCGGTAAAGGCGCGGTAGAAGCGCGGTAGGGTGCGTAGGCGAGGCGGCCGCGAGTCCGCGCGATTTGTTCGCCCGATTCGAACCAAAATGCTGTTGTAAATGTAATTAATTCGTTATTTTCAACGAAGTTGACAAGTTGAAGTATGTATATACCTGTATAAACTACAATAGATAATAAACTAAGGGCGAAGGCAGTGGTAGTGCAAGCCTCTAGTAGGTAAATAATAAATAATTAGATTTAAAATGTTTTATATTATTATCTAAGTATTTAAATAAACCAGAGTAAATATTTTATTACGGAGTATTTATTGGTGAATCCCGGTGTGTAGAACTGTAGGCGATGTCGATGATAGGAGGTCGAAGGCGACTCGGCGTGTGGATTATTTATTTTGTTTTTGTCGGCGGCAGGTAGGGTCCGGGCACAAAACGATTCCACCTCGAGACACGGCTGCGGACAAAAAAAACGTTCATATGATCGCGCGCCTGACACATACGTTGTTTCGCGTGTCGTGTTGTGTATCCCTTCAATGTTCTTTTATTCTGTCGACAAGGGCTCGCCCGACGGCGGCGCGACATGACACAAAAAACAAATCTGACCTTATTCTAACGTTTCCTGTACCTTGCTTCTTATCATTTGTTTCGCTTTAAGTAGTATTCGTCATTAATTTGATCGTCGTGTTAATCAGACAGATATTACTAGATCTCCCTGTTGACGGCTTATTCGTAATTTGAAACAAGTTAGCACTCAACGCACAAACAAACGCTCTCTTTTGTTTTTGTTTCGATGATTTTAATGTCATCATCATACATTTTGTAACATATCTACAGTATCGCAAGTATTATTTAAATATTGGCAAATAAATTTAGTACTTAAAAATGCAGGTTGGTAGTCTGTAGTTTGGTAATATTTGTGTTCTAAAAGACAAGAAAGTTTATGATCAATACAGTTGCCTATTTGGGCGTTTATTTTTTTCAAAATGACTATGAAATTTTTGGTGTACTTTAAGTCTGATAGGGGGCGCTACTTTTAATACAATTTGTCGATGAAGATACGATGGCTTGTCACACATTCGTGCTGCACTGAATGAAATCACAGTTATGACAGACACAATTAATGTTTATGTTCAACATAAGTTTTCACCTGCCAATAGTGATAGTAAAAAAACAGAAAGGTATACGGTCGTGTGCAATGCACGTAACGCATGTTACACTGAACAAGCAAAAAGTTTACGTGCGTCCGACGGTTACTTACTGGCCATGGACAAAATGACATTCCAACAATCTAATGAAGCGTTCTATACCTACACTGATACTTCGCAGTTGGAAAATAACCAAAGAAAGAAAGAATTTCCTATATTTTCCATCATTTTCTATTACTTTCATTCTAATATATTTAATAGCTATCGCCCGCGGCTCCGTCTGCGCGGTACTAAAAAAATTTAATGAGATCCGTTCAGCCGTTCCGAAGATACCTTCAAACATCCATCCATCTATACATTCGCATTTATAATACTAGTAAGTTGTTCTATGTAAAAGTATCTAGAAGTGATACTGTTTATTTCATGTATTAGATTGGTTTATTTCTAATCAATAGATTTGCTTGTATTTTTATGTTTTCAATTAAAATAGAAACAATTTAGTCGTGCATCCGTTTTATCTATTATTTTTGAACACATGAAATGAACGTGAATGTTGGTTGGATATGAAAACAATGTTTAGGTTGTCGGATAGAATTTTACTAGTGAATCTAGTTTGCATAACAGCGGCTAGCAAATTGATAAACAATTGAGGCTTCCTTTTTCCAATACAATCTATTAGATGGCAATTCTATATTCTATTACGTGTTATTATTAGGGTATGTTATTTGTTCCTTTTTGATATACAATAGAAAGTGGATAAGCGAGAAACCTATCAACGAGTCGTCTTGTCCCGTCGGACAATACCCTTAAGCGAGAAATTCGGGTTAGAAATCTCTATAAGTGACAATATTATGGTCTCTTAGACTCACATACTTCTAGGTTCGACAGTGTATTAAAGTTAAAATGTCAGTATAATATAATTCAAAGACATTGTTCTCAATTGCTAATAGTTACCCGTTAATCGTTATTTTTCTATAGTCTTGGTTTATTTGAAATTAATTTAACTTTTTTAACTAATTACCTTTTATTAAACAACTTTAAATTTTTCAGTGTTTTCGTTGTTGTCGAATGTTTGCTTTGTATTAGAAATGTTTACTTTAATTTTTGGATTATCTTTTTTAGAATATGCGTTGTTTATCAATTTGCTTTTATCAAATATTTATCTATGTTTTTATATCGTTATTGTGATCTTCATAGTAATGTTTATTTTCTGCAATAAGCGAACTCGTAAATGCGTAAATGTAAGAAAATCCAAATTAAAAGTTATAACTTTTTTTGTTAAAAAGTTTTATCATTATCAAAATATTTTCTTTTGTTATTAACTTTAGTACTATTTACACTATGAAAGATTAATCGACCAAGTTTATAAAAAAAGTAATTCGTTAATGGATTTATCTGACGTATACATCGCGGTTGTAACTTGTAGAGGTGGATGTTCAAGGTAAATGTCACCGTTAGATTGTAAACTATGTTAGTTAACAATTTCACTAGGTATTACGCATATCCACTAATTCTAAACGGTACGAAACATTAACAATACAATTCAGACGTCCGATTATATTTGACGTAACATTTTTTAAAAAAGTTATTTTAAAACAACCTTACTTATTCTTATAGTAACTTTGACAAGTAATCGGAAAGTATTAATCATCATCTTGCAAATCGAGTAATTATGTATCTAAGCCGATTATATATTGTCGAAGTTCACAATTGGTTGGTGACATAATTGTCATTTTGTCGTAGTTCATAATGCCGTCGGGGCATGACCTTCGTTAGGAAACCTACGAGGTAGCGCCCTCTATCTGCTTCCAAGTAAACTACTGTTTATACTTCAGTATATCAGTATATTTTAGTAATAGTATTTTTGTTAGATATATGCTTGTTTAAATTCTGTTTATTTCATCTTCGGATCAGATTCGGTTATCGAAATATTGTAGAGATTATTCCAAAAATATATCGATTTAATAATCAAATAAACCGTCTGTAAGTTTACATACTTTTTAAGACGGATTTGAGACTTTAATTTCATTGGAATATTCGCGAATTGTTTAAAAAATTACTTCTTTGTTTTTGAATTTATGAATCAAAAAGATTTGAGAGTTTATTTATATTGAAACGTATTCAAAGATAACTAGAACAAGTAATTTGTTAACAAATGTAGACATTGCAACCAATCTGTATCTTAACCATGTTAAATACTAAAGCGCACCAATATTATTTGCTTAACACAGTTGGACCTCGAAACCTGTTGTCGTAGTAATTATAAAATATGCGAACATTTTTTTTACGTCTTACGAACGCCGCATAACAAATATTGAATTTAAACATTCTATTTTCGATTTATTTTGTTTAGAAACTACTGTTTTGCTAAGTCTCATGTATTAATTACCAGATTGTCTTGTAGGAAAAAACAGATTTAAGATTTTTCAATTTTTTTTTCTCTATACGATAACTTGTAAAATCCTAAGATCGTTTACAAAGAAGTTTCATTAGCATTATCTATGAAAAATATTACTGGTTTGTAATAAATATTTTTACGCTTTTGTTACTATAAAAAAATATATATCAGTGTAGTATAGTAATCGCCTATGTTCGCACGCCGTAGGTAGGTTGGTTGTCAGTTTTTCTGCGTTTCGTCGTAAAATATGTTTTAAAAAACGCGGTCGCGGCAGGTGCGGGGCCACCTTTATCAGTCTTGTATTAAATTTATAGGCACCACAGTTTTGGTAGCGCCGCGAGCGGTCCCTGACTGCGATATCTTGCCGCTCACCACTTTATGTTATGCTAGTTTTTTTTTGTTATAACTTTGTTATTTTGCATCGTGTTACGTGGAATAAGTTTTGTAATTGCGATCGAATTAGTTTTGTAATTGATTATAAAATGTTACATAAAGGGTGTTAAGTTTGTCGTGTCTCGTCGTTGTATTATCTCGTCGCCCCATCTCGCGGCCGCAGTTGACAGAAATGAAATAAATAATAACACACGATTAAGATCGACCCGACAGCCGGGAGTTTGTAAACTAGATCTCTGTTCGACGAGGGATTTTATAACTGAATCCATTCAGAATTAAATTGGGTTTTTATGTATTGTAATTATGTACCATAGAAAAGTATAAATACATGCCTGTGTACTTATAATGCAGAGAACAAGACGAATTTCATGGTAAATTGAGTAAATCTTGATTCGACCTTATTGTTTTCATAAAAACAATAAATTGTTTTTTTGTAAAATTGTTTTGTTTAATTTGAATCTCAGCGATGGGATTCTGATCACACCCACATCATTTTTTTTTCAGTACAGTTTCAAAAATTTAATTTAATTTATGAAGAATTTTATGATATCGCCAAAGTATCCATACTGTATAGTTTTTCAACTGATTTATTAGTAAGTATAGACACAAATAAAACACAATTAAAAATAAACTTTTTTAATTATTTTTTAAATACAAAAACAAATAAATTTTATTTCCTGCCTGTTATATCGTCAGCTTGTAAAAAAATTATAAACCATAGATTTTTTTTACATATTAAAATATTTAATTAAAAAAACTTATTATTATTGTTCGTTTTTATACAAAAGTTATTCTTTTATGACGTCATAATTTATTTAAAATTATTATAATGCCTGTCTTACTTTTGGCTTTTCATCTATCGTTGGTTTCTGAGACCAAAATTCTTTTTTGTCTCAGAAACCAACCACGTGTGCGGCCTCCGAAGTGACAGTTGCCCATAGACATACGCAATTGCACATACGTTGCCTGCCTTTCGAAGAAGGAGAGGATGCACAGAAAGAAAATATCTTTCCTTTCCATGCATCCTCTCATCCGGAAAGTCCACTTCTACTTCCCATCCTGTCCTTATAAGAAAAAGGGTGGGAAGGGAAAGAGGACTAAATTAGGCTCCCGGGATGCACACTCATCAGACGAACCGCGGAATTGCTTCCACTTGACGCCTGTATTCTGTGTGGTCGTGGTATTTCACCGGGCGAGCCGGGCTAATTCGTGCGAAGATGTTAAAGCGGGCTCTACCACTGTTAGAACCAAAATCTCTATATATATATATTGTTACTTCTGTTTTGTCAAAGATAGTCAGAAGATTGACTATTTTTCTTACAGGGCTTTGGTCTCGGAAACCAACGATATGTTAGTCATCATAATAAAGATATAGGAATTGTTACGTATTATGTAAATATAAACATGTGAAAACACAGCTGTTAACGATCCGTACGTTACAACGTATCATATTGTTATAATGAAATATTGTAATTTATGATAAATTCGTAATTAGCATCCAAGTTACACTGAATGAAATGCCGTCGGGAAACTCTTACTACACAATATTCTAAATCAAGTAAAAAAGTTTGTAAACAAACAATTAGTAGTACAAAGAACTGATTTGTTGCACAATTTTATATTTTAACTAGCTATCGCCAGCGACACCATTCGCGTGGAATTAAAAACTTAGTAGCCTATGTGTTCTTCCATGGCTCTTTGTTTATGCCTAATTTAATCGAGATCCGTTTAGCTGTTCTAGATATACCTTCAAATAAACATCCATCCAAACATTCTCATTTACAATATTAGTAAGATTTTTACATGTACTTTTGTTAAAGTGTAACCATGGTAACTAAGATTTTGATTCATTTTCTCTTTAGTGATTTTTTTTTAATTTGTTTAGTCGCCTTATTTGCGTGTGATTATTTTTAATTGAATCATTCAATTGATACCTATCATACAACCAGTAATATTTTATCTTTATTACTGTAGTAAATCAAGTTGGATTGATTATAATTTTTTTATATCTAATTACTGCTTTTCATCCTAGTTAATGGTTCATCTTTTTTATTGGATATGACTTAATAAATTTTACCATCGATCGGCTGCAAGAGGGTTAATTTAATAAACACAAAACGTATATCATTTTTTTGTTTTAACCACCAAGTTTAGAAGAACAAAGTATTTGATGTTAATTACTGAACCGCTATTAATTATTCTTCCAATAAATAAATTACATACGGTACGGTCTGTCCTCGGCGGTATTTCCAAACCAATACGACTTAGGGACCTTCAAGAAGCGAGCATACCATTTCCTTAAAGACCGGCAACGCATCTGCAGTTCCTCTGGTGTTGCAGATGTCCATGGATGTCGTTGATCACCTCGGTGTTCCAGCCGCTCATTTGCCCCCTTCTCTTATAAAAAATATAAATACGATAGTTTGTATGAATGAATGTTTGTTAGAAAGTATCTCCAGAACGGCTATTAATGTCCTAAATTTAGTATTAATATACACCATGGTTTGGAAGAACACTGCTTCTGATTTTTTTTAATTCCTCTCAGACGGAGTTGTAGGCGGACAGTTAGTTAATAAAAAAGCTTTCAATTTAAATTTAAAATCAATACTATAATAGAATAATCATTCACACTAAATAGTATTTGTAAAATTTACTTATGTCTTTTGATGTCGCATTATACTCGGCAGAAGGCAATACCCACGCGCCAGGGGTCGGGTCCCAATGACCCGAGTCCTGTCATTTTTAGGTTAGCTGTCAATTGACTGCATTTATCGGCTATCGAACTTTATGACATTACTAATTGCTAAATATAATTACAAAAAAAGAATCGATTATTTTTACCCGAAGAATGTTAGAATTAAATTATTAATGTTTATTTCGTAAAAATACGTAGCAACAAATATTACTTAATTTTATTAAACTTATAAACCAATAATACTTTGGCATCCGTCGGTATCCACTTACAATACACCGGCAAAAAACATATTTTTATCCCTATTTTTTTCAAGAAATTTATAGAGATAGCAATAGTTTTTTGTTAATTTGTTTTGACAAAATAAATCTTGGTTACAAAGAACAGTTTTGTTTTATACGTGATTGTTTTAATATTTCTTCGATCAACTTTACATTCAATATAGAATTATGAATTTAAATCTTTAAGTAATAGTTGTGTTATTACCTCGGGCAACGCGCATTAACGACTCGTGTAATACATATACACGTAACACAGATTATTTAGCATTAATTATAAGTATTGTCATTCTTTTGTTACGTAATTTTCTCGTAGAATCGTTGATGTTTTTTTCTATTGATATTTCTATAATTCAATAGTCTACATTTATTTATTGACTAACTGGGTTTACATTGCCGAAATATTATGGCACTTTGTTCATATTTTCAAAGAATTAGAGATTATGTTTTGTATTTGTTGACAATTATAAATCAAGTGTTTGACAATGAAAACCTACGTTTAAATATCCACTGATTTTAGTAGAATTCAATCTTAATATTAAGATAAGATGTTTACAAGTTTCTTATTTCATTTTTGTCTTTTGTCTTACTTTTTATCGATTTAGAAGCCGTAATTTAATCTGCATATCTATTAATACCTGTGCACAATATGAGGCACGTTAGGGGTTGCGGGGGTTGCTGGGTGCAGGGTGGCGAATGGCGATATCAGACAAAGGGGTGGGGTGTGCACGGATTGGAAGTAGCGCGGCGCATGTCATTGGTTAATTGTTTCAAATACCTACAGGAGCTTTCATTTTGTCGAAGTTTGATAAAAAGGAATGTTCTTCAGTTAAACAAAGCTAGATGTTTGTATGTTATTTGTAAATTTATTCCCTTTTGTCTAGAAAGATAGTAATTCATCTTACAGAGTACAGTAAACACAGACACGTCATTTTTTGTAGAATGACCTACCTATATAATAGGTCGCAAACCATCGTTCAGAAAGTCAATAAAGTAAACCAGTAGTGTCTTATTTTTTAAACCAATTATAATTTCATGTTTTTTTATTGTTGTTAAGGATGAATAAGAGATATTAAATATGTATCATAAAAACAAAACACAATTCAAAAAAGGAATTACTAGGTACAATCATTAAATCCAGCTAGCAACTTGTATATTGTCATCTCTGTCATTTCAAAGAGAACGAAAGAGATAACCATAAGTTTTTATACAAGTCTTGTAAACAGTATTTCTTTTACGTTGCGACACAACGTCGCCATTGTCCAATATTGTCAATCGCACGACTCTGCCAAATGAAGTCAATAACGAATATCTTTGAATTGATGTCTCTGTGTTTTAAGCTAATACATCTGTCAGAGATCTTGCTCAAATCTCACTTAACTCTTGCGTTGCTTTACAACGCTATCTGTAAAGTTATATATCCTATTCACTATTAATTTAACAATTGCGTAAGGTTGTTAATATAGTAAGGTTTGTTAGTGTCAATAAAAGTGAATCGAAATACTCCAAGTAAAGTCGAATGTTGAGTTTTTATCGACTTTTTTTGGTTGTTGATTAACACAATTAGAAAAAGTAAAATGAATTAGATGTTGCTTTGATATGATTAAGGAAATGTATAGTTAAAACACATGTTATTTTTTAATACTAAAATTCCTACGGACATAGACTAGGCTTATATTATTCCTAGCTGTTGCCCGCGACTCCGTCCGCGTGGTATTAAAAAACGTAATAAGTAGCCTATGTGTTCTTCCAGACTATGTTCTACATCTATGCCAAATGTCATCAAGATCCGTTGCCGTTCCGAAGATACCTTCTAAGAAACATGCATCCATCTAAACTTTAGCATTTATAATATTAGTATGACCTGAAAGTCGTTTTTTTTTTCTGAACAGTATCTTAAACGTCTTAATAAGATACAGTAGTTGACAGGTTAAGAGTAAATCTACAGCACGCAATTATTTTATTACAAAGTTATTTGTTCTGTTCACACTAAAACTATTATAGTCGTGATAGTTTTTTATTAATTTCTTTAATATTTTTATATTCATTTTAATTCCATAAAATCGTACATGTTGGTAAGTTCGGAGCGTGACATCGGGCGTCACTTCCTTCAGTAAATTAGGTACAAATGCGATTGATAAGCCGCGATAAGGCTTCCCCGGCACAGCCGTGACGAAGTAACGACGCTACGTCGCTTTGTGCTGCTAATAAAGAAAAATAACTTTTTTTTTGTTGAACTTGAGAATGTATTCGTATTTTCAATATTTTTGTTGGATATATTTTTGTAATTTTATTCAAAACTATTGTGATTTTTTTTAAATTACATTAACTAGATTCTCCTGTATGTCGTTTTGGTTTTAGCAAGATAAAATAATTGTGGGTTGTGCTTTGAACTGTTATTTTCTTACCAAGATCACAAACACACTCACACGCACACACACACACGCATACAATATTTACACAATCATTATAGAATTAAAAAATCTTATAATTAGTCCTCTACATTCTACACAGAGAATTGTTGTGCGTTTCCAAAACGTTCCGCTAGATGTCGTTGGGCGGCAGGCTTCGGTCCGGCCTAGTTCCCCTCTCCCCGCGACGGCGCCCGGCGACTTTAGGTATATCTTATATCACGTACTGACTGTGTCGTACGTAATACGCGTACCATATGTACAAGATCATTACATTCCTCTATTAAACTTATTTCATACTTAATTATAACTTGCCTTAACGTTTGTTTCTGATACAAAAATTGCTGTAAAACATATCGTCATCCCTCTCATTATCTTTGACTAAAGAGAGATAAAAATGTTTTTACAGGCATATTTTTCTCAAAACCAACTGTTAGAATTATTACTATTAATGCAATTATTGCAATTATTATCCTATTAGAAACGTATAGTTTATGTGAAAAGTAAAAAAAGAGTGGTAATTTAAAAAAAAAAATTGCTATAAGTCGGTTCATTAATTTGCTTTTTGTAAAATAAATTAAACGACGAAATATTTATTGTCTTAAAAATAAAATAAGAAATAATTTCATTCAGACGCTTGAATTATGTTTGTTTAATTGGCTGTTTATTCAATGATCATGAAATATAAAACCAAAAAATCGATTATATCAAGGAACTAAATACAATTAATTTGTTAAAGAATTATACAAGAAAACTTGTTGCTATTCGAAAAGTCCAAAATAAAATATATTATTCAGCGGAATATAATTAGAACTTAATCATGTGATTGTTTAAAATTAATTTTAATATACAGTTTTTTTTTAATTACGTAGGAAAATATCGGCGTTGTACTTTAACTGGATCACTAAGCCACTTTCAAGGTGTGTTTCCAATGTGTTAATAGTGGGCTCCGAACCCCTTAGTTGAAACGTATAGTGAGCTGATGATAAAGTGTTTCGACACTAACCTTATGCATGCTAGACTATTTCTTGCCTACGACTTCGTCTACGCGTTAATAAAAAATCAATTTAATTAGTAGCCTATGTGTTCCTCCAGACTATGTTCTACATCTATGACAAATTTCGTTCAGTCGTTCTGGAGATACCTTCAAACAAACATCCATCTATATATCCATCCAAACATTCGGATTTATATTAGTATGATAGGCTGCAGTAGTTTGATTTACCGACTTTCATAAGAAGAAGGTTCTGTATGTTCATGTATGTTTATTTAGTACAATTTTGGACATTCTGATCCGACAGTGAATGTTCTTATGCCGGTGAAAAATTCGTGTTTAAAGAGTCATCTTAGTAGCTACAATAATTTAGTTATCTCCTAAAGACAATGGTATATTCGTCATCAGTTCACTATACGTCCCTACAGAGGGGCTCAGAGCCTACCCTAAATTAAGGGTGATTAGGCCATAGTCAACCACGCTGGCCAAGTGCGGGTTGGTTGACTTCACACATATCTTTGAATTTCTTCTCAGATATGTGCAGGTTGCATCACGATGGTTACCTTTACCGTAAGAACGTCGGATAAATGTACATATATAATTCAGAAATCGAAAAACATATTGGTACATGGCGAGATTCGAACCCAGGACTTGCAGATTGCAAGTCAAGTGCATGACCCCTGAGCCACCGACGCCCTCAATGGTAAATTATGAACATTAAAAGTTTGGTCAAATAGAAAAAGAATTTTTAAAAACGCTAATCTGTAGTTCCGCTTTAAATTAGTATTAAAATAAAATTATAAATATGTATGAATAAACAGCATTGAAGTTTTTAAAATTATCTTACATTAAAAGATTAATCTAACCTGTTTTTATATATATTAATATCCTAATACACTTAGATGACTAAGTAATTTAGATATTGAATTAATTAATAAAACTGACCGCCAGCAACAGTTCTTACTGCGCTTATCTTAATATGAGGCTAAGTGAGCGTTTCTTGTATAGTAATACTAGATGTGGCCCGTGAATCTGTGTGTGGAATTAAAAAAACTTAATAGACTATGTATAATTCCAGGTTGTATGCTATCTGTGTTCTAACGTTCTGGAGCTTCTACTTTTTTTATATCATAAGGTGGCAAACGAGCGAGCGGCCACCTGAAATCGCTGAAATAACGAAGTGACCGTTGCCCATAGATATACTCAATTGCATATGCGTTGCCTACTTTTAATCAACGGAGGAAAGAATGCGCAGAAAGAAAATAATTTCCCTTCCCATGCATACTCTCATTCGGAAAGTCCACTTCCACTTCCCATCCTTGGTGGGAAGGGAAAGAGGACTAAATTAGGCCTCCGGGACGCACACTCATCAGACGAAACGCGGAATTGCTTCCAGTTGACGCCTGTCTTCTGTGTGGTGGTGGTATTTCACCGGGCGAGCCGGGCCAATTCGTGCGAAGATGTTAAAGCGGGCTCTACCACTGTTAAATTCTAAACGATGGAGATATGTGTCACATTGACGCATAATCTGGACGAACTCATAGCTTATTAACTGATTCAGTTTGCTTAAAAAGACATTATTTTCAATAGTTTATTGTAATTTTGTACATGTGTAATAATTACAATAGTTGTTGAAGCAAAGCGTTGCTGAACATGAAAGGTATACATCGCACGATACACGCTAGTTTTTATAATTATTATTGCACGCATTACATTATTTTTGTCAACATCAATTAAAGCATGTATACTAGCTTTTGTCTGTGATTCCGTCCGCGTGGAATTAAAAAACAAACTCAGTATGCCTATGTGTTCGTCAGACTATGTTCTACATCTGTGTTACATTTCATAGAGATCCAGTGAGCCGTTCTGGAGATACTTTCTAACAAATCCATCCATCCATCTAAACTTTTGTATTTATAATATTAGTAATATAAGACACTTTGTATCCTTTTATATACGTACATAAAAATTTAATAATTAACTTTTAAATGTGTTGAAAATTATTTCGAAGTCAAACATTAATTAAAAAGAAGGCGAGATATAACGACAGAAATAAGTATAAAAATGTCATGAAATAACAAAATAGTTGCTATATGAATACATCTTTCATCCACGTTTCTCTATAAAATCGGAAACTAGCGGTCTTACGCAACCTTTACTAATTTGCATTGCAAAGTTTATTTTTTTATACCAATAATTATACTTTCGAAGTTATTTTTAATACTATACTTGTAGAATTTTACCTAATTAGACCTTTACAAGTGAAACGAGTTTGTAGCAATCGTGTCTGTCTTTGCTAGACGACTAGGCGACTTTTTAAGACTTGTTAAATTCTGTATTTTACCTTATTATCGATACCTAATTGGTATCTAGTTGACAACTGTCCACATGAGTAGTAAAAGCGAATGTAGGCGTAGTTTTATGTCGTCTAATTGAGGGAGCGTCGACGGCTCAGGGGTCAAACACTTGACTTGCAATCTGCAGGTCCTTCGTTCGAATCCCGCTATGTACCAATGTGTTTTTCCATTTCCGATTTACAAATTTACATTTATTCGACGTTTTTACGGTGAAGGAAAACAACGTGATGCAAACTTGTACATATCTGAGAAGAAATTCAAAGATATATGTGAAGTCAACCGACCCGAACTTGGCCAGCGTGGTTGACTATGGCCTAATCACTTTTAACTTAGGGTAGGCTCCGAGCCCCTCGGTGGGGACGTATAGTAAGCTGTTGATGATGATGAAGTGAGGTTTGTACTGCAAATTGTTTAGCTTTAATATGTATACGATTACTAGATATTTGCATCATGAAGCTACCGTTATTTAGAATAATAAAACGCTAAGTAACTTTTTCAATGTACGATTAAAAGATTTGTAAAATTATTCATACAAGCATCAAGTAGGATAGATGGATGGTATAGAAATGGAGGAATTTGATTATTTTAATTACAAATTTTCGTGCAATAATAATAAATTGTTACTCATATTAAATGCACACTATGGGACGTTTTTATTGACCGTTGGTTTGAGATCAAAATCTCTGTACAAAATATATCGTTATCCCTACCTTTCATCTTTGACAAAACAGAGATAGCAATACGTTTTAAACGGGGATTTTGGTCTCAAAAACCCACGGTAAGTCAGGCTAAGTGCGTTCCAGCTAACCAAAAAATTACCTAATTTCTTCAACATATAATGTACCTTCGAAGTGTCAAGCCCTTATGCATTAACTATTTCACTGTGACAAGTAAAGTGTAAAATGAACACTTGGTATAATTGGGTCGCGTATGATGTATATTAAGATTGATTTATAAAGTAGGGGTACAGTTTGCTTCCTGCGATTACGTTGCATTGCCGTCTAGACGTAACGTAATGGAGCCAGCGTCTGGACATTGTCGTACTGATTGATACTGACCTATATGACTAGATATGCCTAAGTATACTATTAAATATATAATTTTGTGTAGTTTCCAGCCTTATGTACCTTCGGATCTAGGCTAGCACTATGTAATACTCACCTATCCTAATCCCTAAGGGGGATCAGTGTAATATGTACCTTCTACTGCTCCATACATCTCTATCAACCGTCATAACTGAATCCACCTTTCACTTTCACACAATCCATCCTTACTTTCTTTGGTGAAGACCAAACTATACCTTTTTGGCAACATTCAATCTCTTTTTGTTTAATTGATCATTATCTCTTAACCTATGTAATATACATATTCAAATAAACAATAACTCTAGATAGAACAATTTTGCCGTAGCTCTACCAAGTCCGCAGGAAAGCTGAAGTTTAATGTTTATATTTCATTTAAGAATAATTTGTTGCACTAAAATATTTTCGTAAATCAAACTGTACAGCTCTGTTATAACAGAGATATAAAACATTTTCTTTTAAATAAATGTCTTTGTGTAAAATCAATATATATATAAAACAAAGTCGTGTTAGTAACACTATTTATAACTCAAGAACGGCTTTACCGATATGGTTGAAAATTGGTTAGAAGGTATAGCTTAGAGCCAGGAGACGGACATAGGTATATTATTTATTCTTTTTTTCCGAATTTATGCCTTGCAGAGCTGCTTTTTATTTAAATTATCTAAATATTAAGTTTTTTTATAGCCACGCGGACAGCTAGCAGATAATATAAACAAGCAAATAAAATATAACGGAATAAGTTTTCTGTATACAACAGAGCAGGCTAACATCGTAAACTGTCACCGGTGTAGAGATAGTTTCTATCAGAAGACCATTACTGCTGACTTTCCTACACTCGCAAATACGTTGTTAGCATTTAAAAATAAGTTAAAGGACTCACGTAACGGTGTATAGGGGGGAATGGTATTTTCCGTGTCCGTTTTATTGCCTCTATACTACGATGCATTTGTATTGATTTTTATTTACCTTTATATATAAAGAACGTGTATTTATGTGCTGTTCGTATACATGATGATCTTTTTCTAAAGATATATTATGTATAGCCTACTAGATGTCGCGCGCCGATGGAAAAAAACGAAATGAGTAGCCTATGTGTTCTTCCAGACTATGTTCTACAACTGTGCCAAATTTCATCAAGATGTGTTGAGCTATTCTAGATATAACTTATAACAAACATCTACCAATCCATACAAACTCTCGTATATATAATATTAGAAGATGTCACCTTCGACTCCGTCCGCGCGAAATAAAAGAAACTAAATGGCCTATGTGTTCTTCCAGATTGTGTGATACATCTGTGTCAAATTTCATCTAGATCTGTTATGCCGTTTTGGAGATACATACTAACAAACATTCATCCTTCCATCCATCTAACATTCGCATTTATATTAGTGAGATATAGGATTGAAATTCCTTTTGCTCCAATAAGCAATCAAGTGCGCATAGTTTTTGGTAAGTTTTTTTATTTACAAATGTTTATTTTTGTATTTATCTCTATTTAAATTTCATGCATTTAAAGCTACGGCTGTGTTGTTAATTCCTAAAATTCCAAACGGTTAATTCATAGTGCTAGTCATTTTAAATGTTGTAACTTAAAGTGTGAACTTGGTCTTGGCATGCAGTATTGTTTAGTTAACGTATAATAATGACAATGGATATCATTTCGAATTTATTGATACAGTGTTAAAATTGAACATAAAAATGTTACGAATGTACAATTATTTTTTCACGATTGACAAGATGTTGCATTTTTGAACTTGTTTTAACTAAATATATTTATAAACGGGTAACATCTAATAAACCTAATTAGGAAATATCAAAGGCATTGTGTAGGATATAATGAGATAAAAACATTAAGTTATTGACACATTTGATGGAATAATGAACAAGTGTCGAGGTATTTGTAGCACGCGGTATTCACACCTGTTTTACGAAGATCATTTTATTTTATTTACCTAAAAAATATTCAGTTTGAATACCACGCGTTCATTTGTTTTCCAAGCGTACGTTAAATGCAACTTTATACGTATTTTTTTATTCAATTGTTTTTTTACTTTTTTATTATACATAATTTTTTTAATATTTGTTCGCAATGTATATTTTTCTACATCTTAAAACAATTTTTATGTAACTGAAAAGTTTAAATCTATTTTTTACGTTTTGTCTCTAGTAGTATTGTTTTGTTTAACGTATCAAATTGAATAATCATTACGTCTGATAAACACACGTCAGTGTGATATAATCGATTTAAATATTAATAATCGATTGTAACGGAACGAAATCGATTAGGCAGCAATCGATTGGGGTAACGATCGAATCGGGAGAGATCGATCTGACTTCACTCTCGATTTCGAGCGCCGCCCGCGTATGATTAACATAACGACATTGTTAACAAATGCAAATAAAACGAGTCGTTACTTTCCTGAATCAGAAATATTCATTGATGTTTTGTTCGTTACTTTATTTTATATTTTACGCGCGTTTTATATGCGTAATTAATTACGCAGAAAAAACGCATTTAAATTCTTCCTCAAAAGTGACGTAGTAAATTTTGATTAAATATCGTAGCCATTCTTACGGTGTAAGAAAACTTCGTGATGCAACCAGCACATATCTGCGAAGGAATTCAAAGGTATCTGTGAAGTCAACCAGCACTGGGCCAGCGGTGGACTATGGTCTAATTACCCCTGCCTGGGCAGACTCTGAGCCTCTCATTCCCCGCTGAGGGGCTCAGAGCCTCGTCCCCACGTATAGTGAGCTGATGATGATGATGATTTGAGCAGAAAAATGTGTTGAAAGTTATTTCAAGGTGGAATTCCGAAACATTAATTAAAACGAAGGAGGGACATAGAAGCAGAAAACAGTATAGATACCTTGTAATAACATAGTAGTTACTATATGAATCCATCTTTCATCCACGTTTCTCTATAAATACCTTTCGATCAAGAAAAAGTTCACTATACATTTTCGACTAAGAAAACTTCTTAATCGACTAATACTTTCGCTAATTTGATTAAAATATTTATTAAGTCAACGAAATTATTCATAATGTTTAGACAAATAATGCGTTGAGTTAGCGATAATAGATCCAAGGCTAAGCTACAGAATGGAGACGAGGAACTGCAACTTGTTATACAATTAATTCGAGTTACATTTAAATAATCTGCCGCCTTGTCAGTCCACCAATGTGGGCTGCCGACTTGTCGATAGATATGTCAGCCACAGAGTAGCCAATTCAGAGGTTTCAATTGATGTTTAGTGATCCGTTCGAAGTCCATAAGAGTATTTTGCCCCATTCCTTAGGTTACCTATGATTAACATAATTTCTTAAGCAAGCAGTATTTTTAGTAAAATATAAAAAAAATCTACGTAACCAAGCTGAACTTACTAAATTGTGTTGTGTTAGTTTTCTTTTCCAATTATTTAATTTTCATTTTATAACATTTTCTATTGATTTGACACTTCTGCAAGTGTTGCTGTTTACAATACTCTGTGGCAGTTTTAGTGAGGGCCCACATAGGCGTGTTATCTATCGAGTACTGGTGCATATCAGATGCTGGCCGGTGTTAATTACACACGCGGAAGGACCGAGGACCGGTTCCCTTAATTGACACCTACGCGCAAATCTACAAGCACAAAAAATAATTCTTTTCTATTTCTTTTAATTATTAAATTACTCGCTATTTTTAATTGTAATGACGGGACATATAGAAATATGGAATAGGTCCTAACCTAACCTAATTACGATGAGTCTGAAGGGCATAAATAATTAAATGGAGGTCCTTTATTCAAAATTCTAGTCAAATTGGCGATCTTAAATGTTCAGTTATATTACAAATTTTTATCAAAAATCATATTATCTTATTAATATTATAAATGCGATTTTTTTTTATACATGTACAGATGTTTCTTATGGAACGGCTAAACTGATCTCATTGAACTTAGACAGACATGTAAAACAAAATCTGGAAGAAGGTCTAGGTCTAGGCCAAGATATTAAGTTAATACCGCGAGGTACGAGTGTGCGACAACTACTAGTAAATATATATTAATAATAACTAGGTTGTGTGAATTTCCTGACTTTATTACGAATATGGTAATTAAAATAAGTATTATATTACTTACCAAGCCAAGTTAACATAAAATGTAAAATAGGTATATTTGGTAAGACTTAAAAAAAAAAGAAAATGTACATTAACTGCAATATGGTCTTAGTTGCATGGTGTGCGGCAATAAAGAAGAAACAACTGCAAAAAATATAATTTAGAAACGAAACGCAAAAGCAAATTGCAAACTTTACATCGCCAGAAGTCCCGCATTATCATAATTGTGTGTTTGATCAAATGTTGGACAAACATTTCTATATTATTAAGCTTGGTGGCCAATGTTGGAGAACATTAATATTGGCTGTTAAAGACAACGAACTTTTGAAACGAATATTGGTTGTGTATTCAATGATTATAATCGTGGGTATTCATTATGCGGAGAAAAAGTTAATTATTCATTTTAAAAATAACATATAATAGCAATGGAAAGCTACGGTTATTATAGGCATGTTTGATATGTCGTGGCTTGAAGCTCAAACAACTGAATACTACGGGAGGCGTTATGACGGGGTTTTTACGGATATGTAAGTATGTTTGTACCTCGATAGGAAAAAAAACGGTACTCTAATAGGATCACTGTGTTGTCCGTCTGTCTGTCTATCAATACCCTTTCTTAGAAACGCATGATTGTACCAAGCTGGAATTTATTCTACAGGGAGCGGCTCAATATGAAATTAGTCTTCAATTAATGTTATTGAAGACTTTATAACATATTTTAAACGTTATAAAGTCCGTATTTATAGATGTGTGTTCAAGGACGAGACTTCTGTTATAATGTTGCCTGCACAGGGTTGAGGTTCGGGGTGTGGGGGTGCAGGAGGGTGATTTATTGTTGCTGCTTGTACCACAGGTCGCGGACACGCTATGCCTTGATTAATTCCTAGCTTGATTAATTCAACGCAATATTTATAAGACATGCAAATTTTGTCTTAAAATATCCCTATTGAAATAAACGATTTAAGAGTATATATAATACGATCGCTATTAAAAGTCCCTCTCTTGGGGAAGGTAGAGGACAAACCAGCAGAGTACTAGAATTAAAAGATCAACTCCACAGAATAGATTTGTTAAAGGCAACACACAAGTCTTTCTAGCAATTTTTGTATATCATAAGGTGGCAAACAAGCGAGCGGCCACCTGAAATCGCTGAAATAGCGAAGGGACTGTTGCCCATACATATATGCAATCGCGTATGCGTTGCTTACCTTAAATCGTAGGAAGAGGGGATGCACAGAAAGAGAATATTTTCCTTTTCTATGCATCCTCCCATCAGGATAATCCATTTCCACTTCCCATCCTTTCCTTGTAAGAATAAGGAGTGCGAAGGGAAAGAGCACTAATTAGGCCTACGGGATGGACAGCTAATAAAATTGCAAAGTATTATATTCTTATGTTCACGTAATGAATTCCAAAAGCGAGGTCGATAGAAATCAAACAAGACAATAATATAATTTGTCGTTAGATGTCGCTTCCCCGAGCTGCCTGTACTGGGAACACTCCGCGATTGCATACCGAATAATAACATATTATTAAAATAAAACACACGTATCGGTCAACGATACACCGGCCACAGTATACGTGTAATTATTTTAGGACTAGTGATGTGCGCATAACGTTAGTATGGGAAAGTTGTACCGACGTTTTGGTATTTTTGACTAAGGTCGCCGACCGTGAAATTTCTTTGCATATTTTTTCAATATTAAATTATGTCTATTAATTTGTCTCTATTGATATTTTTTTTTATATTTTAATAGTTAAAAATATTCCAGTAAGTATTTTTTTCAACGTTTTGTTAAATTGTCAAATAGCGAGAATCGAACCCATGACTTCTAGATAGGAGGATTTTTGGATTATGTTTGATGACCTAGAAGCGCAAAACATCATATGAGCAGTAGTTTTCTTTATGAAATTAAAAAAAAACAACCTATGTTTTGTTATACAATTTACGACATTTTAATAAAAATTACAAAACAATAACTGTCTTTTATTTAACGATCCCTTATTTTTTTGTACGCTAACTAACATGTGTAATTAATGTATATCATTTATAAATCCCTATAAATATTCGTAATTATTTAAATAAAATGATTATTATAAACTTGCTTTTTATTAAAAAACAAACGCCTCATCTTGTGTTAAGTGAACACCAATACCCAAATATGTTTCGATTGAAAGAAAAGAATTTAGCAAAAAAAAGTCGAGTCCAATAAAAACACAACTACAAATAATTGTCTTTTACTTAATAATTATTTTTGGAGAATATACCAAAAGAAATATGTTGTCGTGTATACATGTATGGTGAACGTGAGTGTACCAAGGGGTCGTCCCTACGCGTAAGGGCAGGTGCAGACGGTGCGGGCGCAAGCGATCGCGATAAACCGCTTCCGCCACGCCTGTTAACTTACGTGTGTCCTTTTTACGCTATCAAATTATTTACAACCTGTCAACGCGCTATACTCTAGACATGGACGGAAATTATACTTTTTACAAATACAAGAGCGATTTTAATATATGATAATAGCTGTCTCCCGCGACTCTGGTCGCGTGGAATTAAAAAAAAACTTAATAAGTAGCCTATGTGTTTTTCCAGATTATGTTCTACATGTATGCCAAATTTCATTGGGATCCATTCAGCAGTTCTGGAGATCCCTTCAAACAAACATCCATCAATCTAAACATTCACATTTATAATATTAGTAATATTTATAATTTAGTACAGTATGATTATAAATTATTTCTTCCAAAGATATGAATTATTTATTGCATTGTTTATGGTCCAATTTGGCAAATTGTAATTGATAGTTTCCGGTTGAATTTTGTGGCCATCTTTTTTTACTTTTTTTAGAGCTCCGTAATTCGAACTTTTAAGCAGAGGCGACTATAAAAAGGTAAGTGTCAGCGTGACCGTAAAATGATAGATAGGTATAATAGTATTCAAGACAATATTCATATTGTATTATTTTAAATTACAAAGAAAGATTTTAGATAACAAACCGCGGGTTTCTGAGACCAAAACCCCCGTTTATAACATATATGTGTTTTGTCAAATATAATGATAAGGAGCACGATAAGTTTCATACATAGATTTTGGTCTCAGAAAGCAACGGAAAGAGTTGTGTAATAGTCGATGTCACTATCCCATATAAAATATAACTATATATTTAAAGGCCGGCAACGCATCTGCGGTTCCTCTGATATTGCTGATGTCCATGGGCGTCGTTGAACACCTCGGTGTTCCCGCTGCTCGTTTGCCCCCTTCTGTTATAAAAAAAACAAGAACCTTGTGAAAACGAAAAATTGTTAAAATAGTATTAGCTCTCTTGGTTATCGTCTTGTGACATCGACTACCATTATTCCCATCATATTCGTAAATAGACTAATAGACAAGAGCTTTCAACACTTTAAGAAGTTTTCGCTAAACAATTGGATTAAGGGTAGCAAAAGCAGTTATTTTGGATACCTAGTGAGGCATACTAACGCATAGTGAGTAGGTACCTTTTTCTCTGACCGCTGGTTGCTTCAGTCATAAAATTCTTCAGGTCATGCGTTATTTTTTAGTAAATATGTTATATTTATTTGGTTGTTTTTAATGAAATTTATTGTAAAGGAAATAAATAAATGAAGTAATAAATAATATTAATGGATGTACATTTAAATTTGATAATTCGAAAAGATATATTTAAAAAATTAATATTTAAATATTATTTTAAAATAATGATGCATAATAATGCATTTGTTTATATTAAAAACGATAATTAAAGTGAGTGAGATGAAAAAATTTGAAATGCAGATTAAATCTATTAAATACATCGAGATATTGACACAATTCAATTCTCCAGTAAATTATAAATTATTGATAACTTCTTTGTGGAAATTTGAATTAAATATTGTAAACGGTTTGGTTAAGGTTAAATAAGTTTTTTAACGATATCTTATTACATTAATAAATCAATTTTAGAATTGAAATGAAAATAGATTATGGAACCAAGTGTTGAAAAATCACTTTTAAATTGTCTTTAATGTAAGTATAAGTATCGAAATTGTTTTGTAATAATCCGAATCTTACTATCTTACTAATATAAGAAATGCGAATGTTCAGATGGATGGATGAATGTTTGTTTGAATGGATGTTTGTCCAGAACGGATGAACGGATCTCGATGAAATTTCGCATAAATGTAGAGCCTAATTTAGAAGAACATCACCATCAGCTCACTATACGTCCCCACCGAGGGGCTCGGAGCCTACCCTAATTTAAGGGTGATTAGCCCATACTCAACCACGCTGGCCCAGTGCGGGTTGGTTGACTTCACACATATCTTTAAATTTCTTTTAGAAGAACACATACTACTAAATAAGTATTTTTTTTTAATTCCGCACAGACGGAGTCGCGGGCGACAGTTAGAGAATAAAAATCAACACAACGGGCAGATGACGCAGTTATAGTACCACCGTAGGGCTGTCGTACGACAGTTGCTTGTCGTAAATATTCCTCGCGACGTCTAGCTGTCTATTGTCAGCGGGTAATTTGTTGGCGCAGCCCTGAGTTATGGTTCCGGTGCCGTTGGCCTAGGGAACAGTCTTTGGACGGCCTCAGTGTTACTATTTCCGACTTGAAGACTAATGGTAAAAGGAAAATGCCACATTTATTTCTAATTTTAACTTTTTGATATTAACATTTTTGCAGTTGTTAAACAACTTATTTCAGTTTGAATTACACAGTGAGAATTAAGAAACTAGAAGTGACATAGTATAAGAAAAAAGTTTAGTAAAAGCCTAATAAATATAGTCAATACCTAAATATTCTTTAGATGATATCTATGCTTCTTAGAAGGCTTCCTTGTTCATCTTTCAATTTATCCTGGTTACAGGAGTCTCGAGTTTATCAGCGTTAAATGTTAATACATTTATAAACAAACCAAAAAAAGGTTTTCTGTCACGGTACATTTAAAAATTTGCTTGCATCAGTAAAAGTGAACCGAAGTTAATAAATGTTATAAATCAGCCGGCGGCGACTGGACGATATTGATTGCACACTTTGGCACATAGATGGCGTTAGCCGCGGACTAGTGGGTGGGCTTTGTACACATACATGCCACTGGACTACGTCCGCTCGGAATACAAAAAAATATTAGTAGCCTATGTGTCCTTCCAGACTATGTTCTACATCTATGTCAGATTTCAGTGAGATACCTTCTAACAAACATCCATCCTTAAATTCAAACATTCGTATTTATAATATTAGTAAGAAGTTAGATTGGTTTAGAAAAATAACGCGATTGCTGAATAGGGTATTTAACCGGTAAAAGCTACCAACGGCTTTTTTGTCTAAAAGTTATTTATTTAAACTTTAACGTTTCCTTTAGTGAACTGAACTAAAGACTTCAATTACCCCCCTCCCCCCCTTCAGAACTAACGAAAGAAATGAAGGAAGAGAGCTTTTCTTAAAGACAAAGTAATAACATAAGAAAACTTAAAAAAGGCAGTTATACCAAATATAATTCATGTTGGTCAAATAGAACACACACAACTATTTAGCTTGTTGAAATCAGTACGAGTTAATAAGGTATTTTGTATTCATCGAACACTAAGATACCCTTTATAGTAGGTATTTGTTATGTAGGTTGAAAATTTACACAAATTGCTTAAGTTTTGTAAAATTATCCGAAACTGACACGCATGGCTCGTGACTGGACCCCGAGGGCAGTATTAGTGTTGATCCAGCACGTGCGTGCGGCATGTCTGGTATTGTTTCACGCATCTGCAGTCGATGTAATTAGGCATATATTGAAATCGATAATATTTTTTAAATAAATCTCTTATTAAATAAATTACAGTTGAGCCTCCGCCGAGAACTGAAAAGAGTTTTAGAATAAGGGCTTTAGAAACCCATTTAATTCGACCTTCGTCTAATGAGTTAAGTTACTCTTATTTACGTCTCTACACACTTTAAACTATTTTCCATACTTTCCTCAATAAGTCAAAGCGATAACTTTATTGCCTTCTTATAAAAAATTGTAAAAATCGATTTTTAAAGTATCAAAGTTTACTTAACGTTTATCTACCAAAATATAGTTATAAAAGAGCATAAATGTCTATTTAAAATATAGTGCAAGAATATGCTTGTCAGTAGACAATCCCCACTTTGGCGACGTGTTGGCGGCGCGGGCGTCGCACGAGGCCAGTCACGTTTAAGCACTATTTTTACCACCCAATGACATCTTGCTGACGGACCGAATCAAATCGCTTTCAGTAAGTATGGCGGCGAACTACACAACACTATGAAGTACAACAGTTAACAGTATAATGGAAAATAATGACATATATTTGAAATAAATTCTTTAAGTTATTTTATAGTAATTAAACACTTATTCTGAACCTAAATTTAGCTGATATTTTACCAAATGTGTAATTACTAATAACAATACGACGGTAAAGTTTCATATTTCTACATTCAAAATTGTGTATTATAACGTATAGCTGCTGTCCGCAACTGCGTGTGCGCGGAATCAAAAAAAACTTATTAGTAGTCTATGTGTTCTTCCAGACTATAGTCTACGTCTATGCCAAATTCCAGCGAGATACTTTGTAACAAATATCCATCCATCCAAACATTCGCATTTATAATATTAGTAAAATTTAGAGCACATAAAAAAATTACCGAGTAATTCATTTTAACGCCAGATGACTTAAAACCAGTCTAATAGTTTATAAAAAAACAAAGCTGATTGTTAATAAACCTTCAATCAATACGACAGCAAATGATAAGTTAATAAAAATATTTGTTAAGGAATTCGATCATAGCTTCGAACAAACAAAACATTAAAGGTAAGCAAAGCAATCCATAACACCGTCTCTCGGGGTATAGTATTAATTGGACAGATACAGCTCATCCGTACTAACAGCAGGTGTTCCCAAATTATCCGTGATAAATATATACCATCAATATCGGAGCGAGACGGCCACCCTTTCACGGTTGTGGTCGCACGTAATTGTGGTCACGATGTTTCATAACGTAACACATAATAGAGGTATCCGATTACATGCTCATTAGATATTATACAGCTAGAGATTTAATTTTTTTATATATAAAGTGTCAAAAGTGCATGCGGCTACCGAAATTGCGGAACGACCCCTGCGTAAAAACATCCGCAATTGCAAATGGATTGGGACACACGGGAAGAGAGTACGCGTTCTCCGTCACTACACTATTCCTTCCTATCCATTCCTTACAAGAAAAAGATGGGAAGGAAAATTAGGTAAAAATAAAATTAGGCCTCCGCGCATAGTCATCAGATGAAAAGAGGAATTATTTTGACATATTATTAATTGTGTTAGGTATTTATAGAATGTATAGAAGTCGAGGGTCGGAGGCTCAGGGGTCAAGCACTTGATTTGCAATCTGCAGGTCCTGGGTTCGAATCCCGCCATAGGCCAATGTGTTTTTCGATTTCCAATTTACATATGTACATTTATCCGACGTTTTTACAGTGAAGGAAAACATCGTGATGTAATCTGCGCATATCTGAGAAGAAATTCAATGATATGTGTGAAGTCAACCAACCCGCATTTGGCCAGCGTGGTTGACTATGTCCTAGTCACCCGTGAATTTGGGTAGGCCCTGAGCCCCTCTGAGGTGAAGTATAGTGAGCTGATGATGAATTTATAGAAAGTATGCATAAGTTTTGTAATTAACATTTCGTATGTGTTTTAGTGGTCCTAAATTAATATGAAGCTATGCAAATTAAGCATGAAATTAAATATAATTTTTTGCTAGAAATGATTTATTGTAATTTGTTAAACCTAACTTTGCATAGAAACTCCGATAATTGGATCGTAAATTTGGTGATTAGTGACATTAATATGCCAAATATTACGTTAATATTGATTTATCGCATGTAAGTTATTATTACTAAAAAACTGACTTGGAATTAGAGATAATGTAACTTAAATTTTTTTATATCATAAGGTTACAAACGAGCGAGCTGCCATCTGAAATCGCTGAAATAGCGAAGTGACCGTTGCCCATAGACATACGCAATTGCATATGCGTTGACTACCTTTAGACGACGGAGGAGAGGATGCATAGAAAGAAAAGATTTTCCCCTTCCATGCATCCTCTCATCCGGAAGTCCACTTCCACTTCCCATCCTTTCCTTATGAGAAAAAGGGTGAGAAGGGAAAGTAGTCTAAACTAGGCCCCCGGGACGCACACTCATTAGACGAAACGCGGAATTGCTTCCACTTCACGCCTGTCTTCAAAAATAACTTAATGATGTGGTAGGTAATTAAGAAATTAGCTGGCCCACTATCGCTGGATATAATGAGATGGAACAGACCTATAAGGGAGCTTCAAGTACAGCACTGGGTCTAAACGGCGTGAGATCTAGAATACTGGAGACTTGTTAAAGAAGACCAAGAACCACTTTTTGTATCTGCATCACTCTAGTTATGTAGTTAATTAAGTCAATTACGTTGCTTAACAAAAACCGATGACACTAAATTAGACAAATTTAGGTTGTTTAGCTTGTTGTACACCTACGAAATGGTGTTCCCATAAAATGTAAAATATACGATTATACGAAGTGACTGGCCGAATATTTTCAACAACTTTCATTGTAGGTTAAATATTTAAAACTTATTCGTTATTCTATAGCTGTCTTTGGAACATTGAGTTCTATAAAATCGATAAGATAATTTACACTATCTTTACTAAATAGCCCGCGACTCCGTCTGCGCGAAATTAAAAAAAATATAATAGTAACCTATGTCTTCTTCCAGTCCATGTTCTAGATGTGTACCGAATTGCATCAAAATCCGTTCAGTGGTTTCGGAGATACCTTCAAACATCCATTCATCCAAACATTCGCATTTATAATATTAGTAAGATGTAAAAAAAATGCGTATTGTGAAAATATTATTTTTATCTCCATCATTTTAGATTATTATGATTATTATCGAAATGGTCTATCACAATGTTACTGTTTAACAAATAAATTTAAGACAGATTAGAGTAACATTTGTAAATGTCTAACGATGTTCCTTCGACCTCCCTCGTGTTTGCCAACTACTAACATATTTGGAGACGCGACGTTAAATGTTTCAGTAAGTGACCATATTTCAAGCGCTATACACATAATAATTTATGTCAACGAGATTCTTAATCCGCGGCTATAAACTGACAGTCTAAATAAATTCATCCCACCGATGTAAAAGGTCGTAAGTGTTGCAGCGAGCAAGAGTCTTGCGACGTTTGTCTACGCGTCTCCCGAAGCCATAGATCCCACGCGCCGGCGAGCCCGCGCCAAACTGGTAAATCGGCTCTTGCGCAACTCGGAGACTACAGTTGGTTTCCAATTTTATGTTGACCGGTTTCGAAGTTGTCTTAGCCTTCTAATTTCGGCTCGTTTAGATTGGAAAATACGACGCGGCCCGAAGATATCGTACCCAGCGACCAGGTGAGATCTGAGCAACCGTAGGTTTCACTCGCGGTGTCTCCCAGTGACATTCTCATAAACATATCTCACAGATACGTCGAGTCATTAATTAATAAGTTTAATCAAGCGATCGAGAGCTCGGCGCCGTCAGAGAACTCTCACCGCGTTATTTTAACGTTAAAATATCGCTACGGCTTCTCAGATCGCCAGGCTGTATATCACCGTGTCAGTAAAATGCGTCGATATCTTTGAGGCTAGCGGTTAAGTGATGTTATACTTATGGCCAATGGTAATGACTGTAGTTTATTAACTACAAAAGCATCTTCTTAGGTAGATACACTTCTTCAACTTCTTGAAGTGCCAGAGTAGGAACTAATGATTGATATAAACCCAAAGATGTATGGGCACTTGAACAAACAGCATTATAATCACTGATTCTTGCTGTAGATTAGGTAACTCCAATCTACTTAGTATAAACAGGTTCTCATAACAGTTCCAGGTTTGTCATATGTTGGAGTGTCCTGCTTATCCTGTAGCAGCATGAGCGAGGTGTGAGGACGTTGTGCAGGGTGTAGGGCTGCAGGGAGCCAGCCCACGCGGCCGGTCGGGCGGCGGGAGGCCGCGCACAAATCAACGCGCACTCGCGCTCGCAGGACCCCCGTTGTCAAGGTACGCAGGGCTGTCTGTTATATTTGTTTATCTGGAACAAATAATCTTAACGATAAACTTGGTATTACCAAACGAGGAATTCTGATTACTTGACATAATTATCAAAATTGCAATTCACAAAATACTTCATTAACTTAGAAATTTAGCTTGAACTGATGCTATTGCAATTGTTAAAAGTAGGACTGCTTAAGTTATGTGTGAACATGTAAAATTACAAGTTATCCTTAAGATAATCGTATTATTTGTATAGTGTCTGTTCTATTTTGATTTCATACATGAAGCAAATTATTTCATAGTATTACCATAAATATTAAAAGAAGTTTTGTATAAGTCTTTACTAGGCATTGTGAAGTGTCAACCCTGGCCCCCCGGCGCGGGCGCAGCGCCGACACTCTCACCTCCGCGCCCCGTAATGAACAATATAAATGTGCTATTTGCTGCGCTCGCGCACCGGCCGGTATCATCCCGTCCACTGTGGCCTGACTGCGGACTGCTCGTACCAACCCACAGATGACATGTGCCGCATACACCTGTACAAACTAGTTTTGTTTTTTAAAAATCTAAAATGTTACCAATAAAAACCGATAACATCCAAATTCGACGATGTTCAAATTAAAACGAATAACAAAAGATAACTTCCGCTGTAAATTGTCCTATAATCAAATACCAGGCAACGACCATAAACGACAAAATTTGTTACATCCTATCAAAATAATATCCTAAACGACTGCCAAATTTCGACGTCCATTAAACTCGTATGGAAATTGTCCTTTTGGGAACTTTTTCTCCCGAAGGGCTGTGACAGGACTATTATATTATTAGGATCGTTTTTAGTAATGATAGGGCCGGGACCGGGGTACGCGACCTGAGCGCCTGGAGGGACTAATCGTGCATCGCCACTAAATAAAAAACTTCGGCCACTTCATTATAGTTATACGTTCGCATTATTAAAAGTCCGCCCGGCTCTTTGGAGTGAAGACAGTTGATTTTGCATTCCTTTACGGTGACTTGAGTCGAGACGGGTGGAAGTTTGATGTGGCGGAGACATGGTAGGAACAAATTAACCGCTTTTATTTACGTTGTGGTCCATTAAAAGGTATAAAAATAAGGGAACGATGGCGCTTTTGAGACGTCATCCACACCGAGCGTCGCCACGAATCAGAATAAGGAAACAATAGTCGCGGCAAAAAATGAACACGACGGTTCGGTGGCCGTGGAATTTGGAAACGAAATTCGTGGATCGCATTTTGCGAATACTCTCGCGTGTTAGTGCATTATTATTTAAGTTGGAGCTTTTGAAAATGGTTGTGATGGGCCTGCGGTGGTTTTTTTCGGCGGCGCGTGCGAGCCGCATAATTGGCGCGCCAACCGGGTAGAAGCGCGCTTTTTGCACCGGCCCCAATCAGCTCTATAATGTTACCAATTCTAATAAATTTGCAAATGTTGTGGCGATTGCCATTTTAAGCTCTATTAGGATATGCCATATAAGATTTTACAGTTTATTTTTATTAATTAAAAACAAGCAAATAACATCACTTTGTTAGACGTCAAAACGATTAACATCGTTAAAGAATTATTTCAATTCTATAAGATATGTAATTTAAGTGATATTTTTAAAGTATCAATGAATAAAATAAGATACATAGCGGCGGAGTAACAATAACGCAAAGCTGTGAGGACATATATGGTCGCAGATGCAGGTAAGAAAGGGGCTTGGAGACCTCTAAGCAATGGGGCGAGCGTCGCTCGGAGCGATGGTCGACCGCCGCGGCCTCGGCGTCTCTTACCTCACAAAAAGCAATTTAGGCGACGGCGACGGGATCGCATATGATAACAGGAATCCCGTTGCGTAGCCTCGGGTGCGTGGCTTTGTTCCCCAAATTTAATACCCCTAACATCGATGAACGCTGTGAGTATTTTTATATAGGTTTCTGTCGACTCTCGTCTGACCTTAGCGAGTAGCGGTGCCGGGGGCAGTCCGTCCGTCACATGTCATTCCGATCGCTAACAATGGATAGACTTTGCGAAAATGGTACGCGTGTCGCAGCCGCGACGGCCCGACAATGCCACGGAAAAAAACAAACAATCGAATAGAAATCGAAAACAGAGCTTCTTTCGAATGCGACCGAACGGGATTTTGGAAATCCGGTTTGAATTTTATTTGGTTTGGTTTATCGCGTGCGGTGACTCCTCCGCCGGCTCTATTGTCCACATGTCACACTCCTCGGGGACAAAATAATACCTATCCATTATGGGATCAATAAAAAACTAAGGACGCATTATTTTTAAATAGAATTTAGCTAATAATAAAACGGATGTTAAACGTTATAGTATTTCAATAGATGTCATACGATAATGTGTCACGAAATTAAAAAGACAAACTGTTTAGCTCATTTATTGATCGGAAGGAAAGGAAACACGTTAAAGATGGTGACGAGGTTGTGTTAAACGACAGCATATATTCATTACAAGAACCCGTTAAGATAAGCATCCTGATGACAACAATAACCGTCCAACTTTTTTTCGAGATTTAATTTGTATTTTATTAAAAGTTGTAGAGTAAATGAATTATAATTAAATCGATATAGGTATTTACCGCGGAAGCGACAAATCCCTTGATCGGCCAACGTCGTGGCGCAGCAGGGTCGGGGCCAGAGGTCTATGTCACAACGGCGTGACGTCACATTAAAAGCAAGCTATTGTTCTACTTTTGAACACCATTTATAATTAAATTTGACGCACGTACACAGTACATATTTTTAAAACATTCTCATTTAATATTTTGCATACATTTTTGCTTCATATATTTTTCCTTATTCGAGTGAATAGAATAGTAGAATATTCTATAAAGGCCTTAGAACTTGGACAGTGTTTAAAATACATTTTTGTTTAAACATTGTTCGTACGTCAATTCTTTTACTTTGGACTTTAGTCCTTAGACTAGCACTTTTGGCTGGACACAAATTTGGCTTTTGGTACATTTTTATGTCTATGCTAGCGAAAAGAAGATCTTAACCATTAATTACGAAATAATTATACCAAAAGCAGTACTAACCTCTCTCTTCTATATTTGTAATTTGTCGTTGGGATTTCTTCGTAAATATGGGGTCATAACCTATACGTTTAAAAGTTATAACTAATATTGTTACGTAGCAATATCATTTTTTTACTAAGTCCTTTTACAGTTCGTGACATCGCAAAACGTTATGTTTAAAAATACAAATATTTTAAAGCTCCAAAGGTTACTGAAGACCATAAAAAACGACAAAAAAACTAAATCCAAAGCTTAACAAAACACTACCGCATAAAAAAGCAAAGGTGAGAAAATCCGCTAATTAGTACGTTGGTAGACCGCCCTATAGGTGGCAAAACACGAACAATTGCCGCCCTAGCATTTATGAAAGTATAATTAGCTTTTGTAATATTTTTCTAAAATCCATAGAGATTTCTATTCAGTTGCAAATCTTGGTACCTTGGTTTACGTTCCGATGAACAGTAATTATTGTATAAATAAGGTAAGCTGCACAATCTTAGTTTTGTCATGATTTTTAATTGATCAACGATTCTCTTGAGAAATTTCGCAATTATTTAATAACAAGAATACATGTAGAATACAGTTAAAATGTAAATAACGGCGCTATGGTATGAAAAAAAGCTTTAAGTGATTGTGGTCCCTTTGTGGGCACGTGCTTCGGAGCTTGAAGCTTGTATAATTAATTCGTGAGAGTGACACCAAGCAGATACCTGCGCCCGCTTGCAAACAATCCGGCGCATGCGACGTTCAGGTGTATAATCTTTATTTGTGTTCTTTTTTGCTTCCACTTCCCCTTTGCATAAATTAATTTTGCAATTGTTACTACCCGTACTTTGACTTTCAAATACCGTGTTGCGGTTGACTAACTATATCGTTTGATTAGTTTTTATCGTTATAGTTGATATTAGGATACTTTAAAATTATTAAGAGATTTTCGTTATTTACTTTGTTTAAATCGGAGCGATGAATTTTATAATTTCTAAGCAGTCGAATGGCATTCTTAACGATCATTATTTTTATTTGTCGAACTAGTAACAGATCAGTGAGCACTTTGTTATCTATTGCAATCATCTTAACAACACCTCTGTCGCAATCTAAAATGTTCCATAAACGTTCCGTATTAAGTTCAATTTTATTGTGTTCAAAAATAATCTAAACTATATCAGCTATTGTATTCAGGCTTTGTAACTTGTGCTTTAGTGCCCTGTGTTAGAGTTTTATTTGCTTTGTTAGGGTTGAGATTTGGTCTCACCTGGCCGAGCGGGCCGGCAGCTGGGTCGCTTTGTCTCGACTCATCACTTGACTCGGCCGAAAGGGATGCGGCGCCCATGTGAACCCACTAACGGAATCCTTGGGAATGGATGCGCCTGCGCAGATAATAGTGTACGTGTGTTGTTACTGGGACAATAGTAATGCGATATTTTTTAAATAATGTAGACCAAAATTTACTTTATGTTTTCTGTGTGTTTTTACTTGTAGATTTGTTTTTACTAAATTGTTGTTTTTTATAATTTTTATGAAATGACATTTAAAGCTTTACCTAGGAATAAAACATTTCTTTTAAAATTACTTCCGATTATGATAATATTTGGAACTTTAAAATTATTCTCATTACCAAAAAGTGTTGTTGACAATTAAATCAGGCTTGTATTAACAGAAGTTTTTAAATTGTAGGAAGTCAGTTTGAATTAACATGGAAATCAAATACAAAAGTTTAATTCCCGCAATGTTATGCAAATGTGCTGATGTCGTCCGTGTCGTCAGCGGTGTTTCTCCGCGGTCGCTCTCCACTCGCTGTCCACCTGATGGGAAAAGAAATTATAATAAAAAAAGATACGACCTGACACGACCATACGTTTCGTATGTTTGGCGATTTTCTAATAGATCACATACATTAATATGCTCGGAGACTGGTTCTCGTGAGATCCGTTAGTAGTTTTATGTAAATTATTTATTTTATGGCTGCTCCCAGCTTACATTATAACGATCCACCGAAAAACGAACGTCGAAGCAGCGATGGCCGCCAAGCTAAACGTTCTTTATGCGTCCGCGATAAGATAACGTATCCACTGCGATAGTCCGCTAGAAAGTGTCATATATCATGGTATTAGTGAAATAAAATATCTTTTTTTATACATTTCGCTGATTGAATGCGTTAATGGAGCGTACATCTGTGCTACCGCACGCTATATCGCTGTTAAGTGATTTTTCAAAAGCATTTTCTTTGGCGATAGAAAATAGTTTTAATTATTGTTAATCTAAATTATCATGTTGGTTTAATTAAAGTAATGGTATTAATTTAAATAGTTATTTGAAGAGAGAAAGTAGAATTATACACACACCCATTTGATTTCAGAAGTCCAATTATAGATGCAGACCACGGGCATTGATAGAGTTAATTCCCGTTAAAGTTTTTTCGTATTTCTGCTATTGATTTTGTGTACTATTTTTATTAAGCCTTGCGTAATTTAATAAGACTAGTCTACGTTAATAATATTGATTCAAACTCAACTGATTTTAAGAATGGGAATCATCGGATCCGGTATGGGTAAACGACGTGGACCGCGACCGTTAGATGAAGAGTGACCGTTGTAGCAGTTGTAGGAACACGATTGATACCATACGAAAGGAATTCGATTACTATGCAAGGTACCGGCGTTAGCGCATTGTGGGCCGCGGCTAGGGAAACGTCGCCCAAACTAGTTTGTGTCCAAACGGCCGGTCGCATAGAGGCACATCGCTGAGATTAATGCACAGAACCGGATGCTGCCTCTCCCGGCTATCGGTGAAACGGTCGCGAGCTACAAAACCAGCCCCGCGACGTCTTTTTGTAATCTCTAGCCGATCGCCCTTAGACAGCCGCACGGCGCTCATTCATCGGTCGAGATGAAAGGAATTTGGATAATCAGCTGATAGCGGAGACGCGGATAACGGTCCGTTTTTGATCAATTATCCATCGTAACACCGGAGCCCCCTCATCTAACGAATTTTAGAGTCGCTCTTATAGAAATGGAAAGCAACGACTCGTTTTTATTAATAACGTATGCGCGACGTTACACCGGTCTTCTGCGATTAGTATCCGCCGCTTCGCGTAGGCACAATGGAGCGGCCGCGGAGATCGCGGGAGGATGCGATCGGCGCGGAGGGCTCGATGGTATCGCATTTCGTGAACCGCGCCGATGTCTAATTTTCAATACAATGGGCGTAAAAAACTCACGTGAAATATATGTCACAGTGCCACCCTCGGGCGCAGACAATGGACAAAGGAGCCCTCGGAGCGGGTTTAGCGCGCGATGCACCCACGCGCTTTGTGCGCGCATTGTGCTGCGCCGGAGCAGGAAGATCGATCTCTCGAGCAATAGACGAGACACGTGCGCTGTCGCGTCCTAAAACATGTAAATTGTCGTCTCGAGGTGAAAGTTTACCGGTGGAAAAGTAAAAGTCTGTGCACATCTGCCGGCGGTGTCGGGTGGCGCGGCGCGGGGGCGGCGTACTCGAGGGTTGCCGATTGTTCCTCGTCTTCTCACTGCGGCCACAAAAAGTGTTCCACAAAGAGTTAACAGATAAAAAGGGAATCTCAGGTCGCATTCAGTTCCATTTATACACGATAATAATCGACTACAAATCGGCCAATCTTTTTCTGACAGTCATTGTTGTCTCCGGTTTGTTATGAGGTTTCATTATAGGCTTGACACTACTGTTGTTATATTTTTTGAATGCAAATGATTTATTATTTTCCGTGTCTATTATGTTTCTACGAGTTGATTCTTTCGACTACAATATACTTGAGTGTATTTGATATAAATAAACACATTCCTAATGAAACAGAGTTCCTCTTCATTGTACGATAAAAAACGAGACATTCATAGAATTTCACTTTCCAATAAGTTTCTGTTGCACCTTGCGATAACTCAACAATTACAGTTTGTTTTCTATTGAAAAACAGAGAGAGAGAGGGACAGTCATATCATAAATCAGACTCGTCTTGTAATGTTAGGTGAATGAGAATAATAAACTTTATTTCTTAAATTTACACTAGAATACCGAAGCAAATTAATCATATCCCTATCATGTTTGTAAAATCAAAATTGTCATCGAAATGATCCCCAATAGGAATAATTAAAATATTTTCGATAGAGGAGGAGTCAAAGTGCTTGTAGGGTCGCGACATATGGCTTCGGTTGTCACGGGGAAACCGCGGGCAGCCGACAAATTAGTGTTTAAGAGATTGCCATCAATACGACTACAAACTGTCCAATCCATTACGAACAAATGGCGTTATTTAAGAGAACGTAAGCCCCGCGCACTAGTGTTGTGTTACTGACCGATTGTGAATTTCGTCAGTTGATAATTCGACTAGATACAACGTTACATTATTAATTGTAAACTAAACGCTCAAGGCGACCTGTATTGTCTTAAGTTAGCCTTCTTGTTATAACATGTTAACTGTATAGTCAATCCTAACGAAACTAATCTGTGGACTCCTAATTAAGGAAACACACTTATATTGGTTGAGACTAAAGTCTCAGTGTAACGCTTAGTTCGATTATAAAATGCCAACATTCACAATAGTTCGGTGACATTGCAGAATGCCACACTGCTTTCCTATTGTGTGGCTTCCCTCTGTTATATGGAATTTGATGCACAAATTATATGACTTGCGGTTGCAACATTAAATCATTTCGATTTAAACTAGCATTGAGTGAATTTTATGGACGTATTTTACTTAAATGGGACGTAAACAGTTAGAAATTACGATATTTAATGGTAAATTTCTAATATTATTGTGATTCTTCACATTCGAACCAATCTCCGAAGCCCAATTATTCTGTATCTTAAGTCGTTCTATTTAAAACTTTCAATTTGAGATTAAATTTTAATGTCATGTTGGTATAACCAATCGGTTCTTGCAAATATATATCCAAACATTCGCATTAATATTAGTAAGAAAAAACCTTTTCATAAGTGATTAAAAGTATTTTTATTTCACTCTTTATTATTGTAAAGATGCGCAGTCGGAGAGTCTGGAAGTGGCTTTAGGCTCAGTTGCCGAGTTGTGGCTAATCGAAGATCATTATCATACCAGATTCAATCAGGAGAACGATTAAAAAGGATTTAGTGCGTATTTCACGAGGCGATGTTTTATAAAGAATTCATTCATTCGTTCTTGCCGCTTCTGTTGCAAATGAATCGATGTTTCTTTACGATGGAGGATTTTTTAATGACTTAATAAAATAATTTAGAAGTGACATTTTAAAAATTTACGTGTTACTTAAATATACAAATAACTACTGTTAACACTTTAAAAAATCTTATTATAATTAAATGTTAAAACTAATTTGCTGTCTGTATTTAAAGATTAAAAAGAAAACATTTCAAACGTTAATTTATACTTGTTACGTATTTTGTATTACTTTGTAAAGTGTGCAAAAAAATTACGAAGGTAAAAGTTTTAATTTCTCGCATTTTGCAAACCATAGCAATACAAAAGCGAAAGGTCATTTACTATTTTGTCCATAAAAAGTCGCGAGAGGGCGCCGAGTCCGTCCCCAATCCGAGGATAACCTTCCATTGTAAACTGTGTCCGATTCGCCGCGCCTATTGTGCCGCAGTTTGGAGCCAAAACGTAAATAAAGGCAGATGTTACCGCACTCCAAAATATTGAAACACAACACATTCTATCACACGTGAGAAATAAAATTTTTAGAAAATTCAACCTTATGCAGTTGCCGCATTGTTAAATTTGCATTGAAATAGTTTGGTTGTTAAGACGTTTTAGTGTGAAGAGGTGTCACACGACTAGAGCTTCAAGGTCCGTGTCGCGGCTGTGTGGGTAGTTTTACAAAACCGAAATTGTTGTGGCGAAGTTTAATAAAACTCATATTAAACGCGAGGATGCTATTGACAGGCGCGTCGAAATATACACAGATATCACGGATCTAGAATTCATATTAAATTTTAAAAACCGCAATCACCTTTGAGAAGTTCAATATACCGTATTTAAATAATCGTATTTATAAACAATATTAAGATAAGGAGCTCTATGTTCATTATTATGTGTACGTCAACTTGTAGAATCGAAATCTTTAAGTTGTCAAAATATACATATATATTTTTTTTAATTTAAAAGTGACTGCAATAAACTTGCCACCCATTGAACTGACCTTTACCAAAGGCAAGTATTATTTCTTGTAAATTAAATACAGACTCTTAATTTCTATCTATTATAAAAAGGTAACTGAAAAACGTTAGTTTTTCATTACTTATTAAGCTAAGCTTGTAAAGTTCAACGCAGTAATACATTGTATAATTATAAACATACCCTAAGGGATCCTTAATTAAAAAAAATATTCAATATCTTATATTAGTTAAAACCCTTTACATGTTTGCGTTTTAATTTACGTTAATTAATAAAGAGAACCTTTGATTCTCGTGTTTACTTGTAATAACGCATGATTGCACACTTAAGTAGGTTTTATCGTGTTTATTTAAGTTATAATTCTCCATCCAACGGTCTAGGATCGTGTAAGCCATGTATCCGATAGGTATTAGTTTATTTCTGTCTATATTCCTAACGAAATAATTTACATATCCAATTGATTGCTAATAAGCCGGTTGCGATGGGGACACGATGTGCACCTTGTTATTATGTAGCCAACAGTTCCAGTTCTTGTATACTTCATGTAACGACCGCTACGTAATTATTAAACCGTTTTGGTAATTGAAATGTCGAATTATAACAATCTAATAACAGTCTTTAATAAAATGTCATCAAAGCTGAAAACGTAAAATTGCTATAATACGTCTTGTGGCGTATGAAATCGATTACCATTATTCCGGTAGTCGTATTTGTAATGGACTGATAGCGAAGAGCAACATCTTAAGAAGACTCGCTAAACAGTTGGATTAAGGGCCCGATACCAAAGGTTAAGGTAAAAGTTATTCTAGAAACCGAGCGCATCGTGAGAAGTTCCTGTCTCTGCAGCTCTGACCGCTGGTTGCTTGATTCATGGGATTCCGTAGCCGGTGGTGCACTATTTTTAATATGTTTTGAAATTATTTTTTATATATTTGAAATATTAAAAAAGTATGTATTTTTTAATAAAGAAATGACGGATTTACGGACGGAAATTAGGAAAGAAAGAGGGGTTGAATAATATCAAAGTTACAATAACCTAAAATATCCTATGAAATAAAAAAAAACTTAATTAAGCAAATGCATCCTTAAATTTTGTTAGCTAACTTTAGAAAAATGTAACATTTATTAAGAATATTATAATGATAATTGTGTATTAATCAATTTGATTAAATAAAAGTGTTACTTATTAAATCGTATGCAATAAAAAAGGACACACGTTATTTAGCTTAGTAAATAATTTAGGGGAGAAATTACATTTATATAATTACATTACATGTAAGTATTATGTTCCGTCTATTCATGTGGACTCCCTTAGCAACCGCAGAATGCGGTTTGTGGTCGAGTTAGAGCAAACATTTGAACAAACATTCAGTGGGTTGGAACAAACATTAACTGTTGTAAAGTGCTAATATTGTTGATACGAAATTTGGCTTTGTAAGTAATATGAAATTATACTTTAACTTTAGTTAGTGTAACTCAGAGTAACACTAAGGGATTAAGACTCTGAGTATAAGACTAAACAGTTCCAATAACATATAACAACATAATATTCGTATTAAATAGGAAACATCACCTGTCCCATTCCTTAATACGACTACAGAACAGATTTAAGCATGCCCTTATTATCTTTAATACTAATTAAAGTTAATAATTATAGCCTTATTATATTCTAAAGCTGGGACTAATGGTAACCAATTGATTGTCGTGAAATAGGATACTAAGCCACCTGCACTGACCTTAGTTACACCTGGTGATGACAGGTCGTCGCCCCGATTGGGGAGGTCAGAGTATACTGGTAATTTAAGAGAACGGTTTATTAAATTACGATAGTAAACAATTGAGCATCGAATGATAGCAGGTGATACAGATATAGATTCATGTATTAGGTTACTATGAAAACAATTAAAATATTGTTCTAAACATGAACTTGGCTCATTGTATTAAGATTCGAAAGTAGCTAGTCGTCTGGACGTAAAGACGTAGAAATATCTTAAAACTGTGTAAAGCAGAGTTTAGCTTCGACGTTACTAACACTTTTTTTTATTATATTTTTAGCTGAATTAATATGACGTTATAATAATTAAAGAAGGGCAATGACCTTCTTAATAGATTGTCTTTTGTTTAATCCACTTTACAGATTGAAATGCTTCATCACAAGGTGTAAGGATCACACGCGTGGGTCGTGGTGGAGCAGTTTGGTGGTCATTACACCTGTTATAGCCGTGACTGTGGTTGCACCTGCCATAACTTTGTTGCAGGCTATACAGGAAGTATGACGTTGTAAGATTAAGGATCTGTGATTTTATAGTATACAGGATTATATTAAATTAAAGTTAAGGTAAATTATGAAAAAGGTTGCTTAAATAGAGTAAAGGAACAGTTTTTTTTCTCTTATATCTCAAATATTACACAGTTGTCTGCGCCAACTTCATGTACCTGGCCGAGCGGCGCGAGAACGATGTTCAAGCACTCATTTTCATTCTTGCACTCACGCGCTCACTTGTCATACCACCAATATACCTTTTTCAAATTAAAAACGCATCTAACCTATTGCCAACAGTGTTTTTCTTCTTGTTCTGTACTGAATAACAGTTTAATATTTGATTACATGAATATATCAACTTTATGAAGAACTTGAAATGGTCATGCCAAGATCTGTTTCAAAATGTGTTCAGAAAATAAGCATCTTGGTGAATTTAATAATCTACTTGGTTATATTTTTCTTGGTGGTGACATACTTTTACTAAGTACACTTCTATGACTGAAATAAATAGTGAGCTAGGAAGATAAACTCTTTTAGCTCATTAGCATATGAAGAGTACTAATTAATAAAACTCAAATATGCTAAAATCTCCAACGAAAAGTTTCATGTACGAAGTTGTATACATTTGTTTGAAAGCCAAACAATAATCAAAAAGTCCGGGCGCTTGGTTTTGTTGCGGTGCAACAGAAAACAGTAATTGAATCAATTAATTAAGGGTCCCGTTCAAACTGAGAGTGCTAAACGAATCTGCCGCAACCGCGGGTGAAGACACAGGGACTTTATTAATAGACTGTCCCGTCCCTGTCTGCCTGCTAGGGGACTCGAGTAGTATATTTGTAAATTTAATTTTGTGCTAAAAGTAAATTGAATCGTTTTAATTTGACTGATTTATCAGAATATTGTGATATTTGTGCGGATTGAAGAGGCAATTACTGATGAATTAGTTAGTCTTAAATTTCAGTACTTCTTAAGATGACATAAAACGTAAGCTTTGAAATACAAATGATGATAATTGATAATAAAAATGAACACGTTGATGTCTAAATTATTGCCACTTTTGAAACAATTTTTTTTCTTTTTTTTTATAAAACATTAGCAGGCTTTTTGTAAATTTACTAATATTACTTTTACCATCCCAACTAAGCTCTAGGCTTGTGCTAGGATATGGCTTAAGACAATAGTGGAATGGCGGGATTCGAACCCCCGACTTCGTGATCGGAAATCCGTACCCTTAACCATTAGGCTATTGACCCTTATTAATTGTTTACATTGGTAGGATTTTGCTTGTATTTTACAACGACCTGTAAAAATTCAGTTCAACTGAAACTTAATATTAATTAAATTATTATTTTTATCAAAGCAAAATACGTTTTATTTCAGTTTAACAAACAAGAAAACAAGAGATGCAAAAAACTCTCGTTCTCGTTTTGTATGAAGCCGTCGAACAAGCACACAAATTGAGTTACATATAATCATATTACGTCCCCCGAATCTGCGCTAAATCCGTCACTTGTAACCACTGATGAGCCATTCTTTAGAGAGGGGAGCAAAAAACTAAGCGCCCCCTACGCGCTACGGGACTTCCTAAAGAGGCCCTTATGAACGTCAATATTTGTTAAATCACCATAAATTACGCTAAAAATATCGTTTAAAAATTTAAAACCAATTTTACTGCCTTAATACTTCATGTAAAATGTATTTAAAACATATTGTTGTCTCTGTTTTTTTCAAAGATAATGAAAGGGATGACTATATGTTTCATACGGAGAATTTGGTCTCAGCAATCAACGGAATATCATATTTTATTTTGATACAGTCTAAAACTTTAAAGTTTTATCATAATAATGTTATGTTTCGTTTATTTAGTATTCTTAAAATCTATCACAGTTGTAACTTTCGACCATTAAACTCTATGGAATGACTAACCACCGTCTACTGACTCCCCAATTTCATCTCATAAACTACGTCACGGTCACTGACAACCGGGGAAAGTTAATAATTGAAACGATCCAGCAATTAACTCATGTAACTCTATTAAATCTTAATAAATTAACCGTTTTAATGCGGAATAAGCAGCGAAATTATCTTTAGCCAAAATTATATCATTTTTATGAGCGCGCATACAAAGATGTACTGATATGTTCGCAACTATTAATCTTCATTTAGAAAATTAATAATACGTTACAAAGAATAAGCGAATAACGGATATATCTTATTGTATATAAATGTGAATATTTTGCATGAAGATGCAAAATTTTGAAACATATAAAACAGTGTCTCGAAATATCATTTTGTTTCTGCCAACTTGAATAATCTGGAAACAGTGCTATTCGATTTATAAAAACGAGACGATGTGTCACGAAAAGATAGCTTTAAAATGTAACTAACCTATACTATCCTTACAGAATTTACTACCAATTTTAAGGTACGTGTCCATTGGCCCGCAGCGCACGGATTTGCTTTGTCTTAAAGCGGATAATGGACGCAGCAGTATGTAAAATCATACTAAGAAAACTGAAATTAGTTGCACACAGTGCGTGCGATGCGTCCGGCGCGGACCAATGGACACGTACCTTTACAGATACTTTTTCTTGCCTGTTTGTTTTGCATATTTTGTAATATAGTACTTGTCAGAAAATGGCGGATGCATCGGAAGAGAATGAACGCATGCAGTTGTACGAATGTCAGTCAGCCGTCCAATTGGCGCGCAGTGGTTGAGTCACCGCTTATATATTTATGACTAGTCATACTCATATACTGTATGTAACATATGTACTGACCCTTAAGTCAAGGACGACGTGAATGAGTTTTATTACAGTTACTAGTTTTTGCCCGCGACTTCATTTTCATGGACTTTAAAAAAAAACCTAATATGTAGCCTATGATTTCTTTTACATTTTGTTCTACATCTTCCAAATTTTAACGGGATCGGTTAAGCCGTTCTGGATATACCTTCTAACAAACGCCCAAACTTTCACATTTATAATATTACTAACCCGCAACTTCGTCTACGCGGTATTAAGAAAAATCTTAATAAGTAGCCTATGTTCTCTTTCAATCTATGTTTTACATCTGTGCCAAATTTAAGCGAGATCCGTTTAACTGTTCTGGAGATACTTTTTAACAAACATCCATCTATACATCCAAACAGTCGCATTTATAATATTAGTAAGATATAATATTTATGCTTTCTGGCCGATGAAATATCGACAAAGATCAGGTTTCTAGTCATATGCGAGGATAGTTAAGTTTAGGACAGGTTTTTATTGGTCATAATGATAGTATTATAAAAGTTGACTGTTTTGAAATACTTAAAATAATATAGATATTCTACGTAAACATAATCTTCTTGTTACTTAAGATGACATGCTTTATAGAGGACAGCTTGTTGTATTTGTATTTTTAACTAAGAAATTAACTATAGCTACTTTTTTAAAACAATTGTTTTAATATGATCATCAGAACACATTATAAAATCATGTTAGACTTAGTGCTAAAGTATTATATTACTTACACTAAAAAATATGAAAAACAAATAAAAGCGCAATCTGATAATCACTAAGTGAGCTATCATGTTATAATAAGCATCAATAAAGTGCCATGATCACAAGTACAAATATAAACACAGTGTCAAACAATAAAACCGTATATTATAAATTCAAATCTCGAGTGGCACGGTAGCGCCATCTATAAAAAGAGCGGTCAGCGACACGGCAACAATGCGTTATAAAATTATAATGGCATTATTTGTTTATCAATAAGCGATTTGCATGTGTTAAGTGCAAGCGAGCGTAGTATTTAGTCGGTGTTGTGTCGTAACGCGGGATTTGCATTTGAATGCGCGCGCGCTGCCGCGTGGCGGTGTGGCTGAACGGCGTGGCCGCGTGGGCGGACAAGATGGCGGACGTCGCAGGCGCGGGAAGTCTCGCGTCTATGATTGACACTAATTATGGCTTTTGGGACAACTCATTGTTCGATAATATACTTATTAGAGTTCTTAATCTATTGTTTTACTGATGCTTGTATCTTATATTTATCGGATAATGTGGTATCTTCCGTTTGTATAATATAATTTCGATTATTGAAAATTTACGGAGAACGCAAGGAATAAATGCGTGACAGCTAAGGAACATTGTTGAGCAGGGAGTCCGGGAAAATTTTAAATCTTTTTGTGTTAAGGCAACACTTTCAGTATTTATCTTTTTTGCGTTACAAGCATTAAATAAGTTAATGTTTTTTTTAAGCAGAAAAGTGATTTACAAAACAATTATCATCTTGATCTTCGGATTACTTAGATCTAAGCGTTAAATGTTTGGATTTAAATAAAATATAGGCAATTCAAACTGTAATTTTTTTCCTTTATTTATGACTCATATTTTTTGCAGTATTACGTTAAGCAACAAAAACTTAATTAATTCAAATGACGGTTAAAAGTAAATGGTAATTAATTTTAAGGAGTATTATGCTTATTAAAATTAAATATCGCTAAGTAAAATAAAAACTTCCCACTGATAAAGTTAAAATCTATTTAGGGAAAAAATTACCTTCTTAAGTAACCTACTGATGCTATCCAATATATTGTTTCCCTAGATTAGTTTAGCTAAGAAATTAAAGTGTTGCTACAAATTGTTGTAGCGTTAATAAATATGTAAGCTACCTTTTACTCTCCAGATAGAATTTACACTAGCTGTCGCCCGTGACTCGGATCGCGCGGATGTAAAAGAAAACTTAACTGGTACCCTAAGTGTTCTCCAGACCATGTTATACATCTGTCCTTAATTTCAGCGATACATGCAGCCGTGAGATACCATCATCCATCGAAACATTCGCATTTATAATACCTATATTAGGAGGGAGTACTTTGGTATCGTTATATGTGTTCCAGGTTTATCCTGGTTGTTTTTTAAATTAATTGTTGCTTGTTGAATAAAAAAAAGCTCTATCATTTTGAAGCATTTGCTTTCATTTCCGCCAGCAACACTCGAGACAGCGTCTGCCGAATCGGTTTCCTAAACCCGTCGCGAATATATTTAAATGAATTACGCGATACAAACATGGCGCGAGGCGCAAGGACGAATTTTGCATAACGTAATATTAATACGACTTCATTTTTTGCTCTCCATTAACATTTCTTGTTTAATGATGCCATTTGCATGTCACGCCCGACGCCGAGATCTTCCTAATTGTTTGTTTTTGCTAATATTTATATGGAACAGTATTACACAATATATTAGTGATTCTTTTCGCTTTATTAATATACTAGCTCTCGCCCGCGATTCCGTCTGCGACGAATTGAAAAAATATTAGTAGCTTATTGATTTTTTCATGCTATGTTGTACATTAGCAAGATACATTCATTCGTTCTGGATATACCTTTTAACAAACATCCAAACATTCGCATATAAGTAGTAAGAAAGTAAACTAAAACTAACAATAATTTTCAACGTTCGTTTATGGTAGGCCTAAACGTTTAAATATTCATATGTATTTTCACCGCATATGTTTACTAATCACATATTATATAAATAATCTATAAAAGCTAGATAATTAGCGATATCTGTTTTATAAAATAATAAAACAGGAAACATTTCGTTTTCTTTTTAACTTTCATATCCAGCCATGATTCCTTACATCTGTGTTTTTCGTGTTTATATCTTCTGCAAAGATAGCAATAACGCACTCAGAGACTCGTAGTCCCACTTAGTGTAGAATTATAAAAATAAAATCTAGTGGCTCTTTAGTGACAACTTAATAAATGCGGCTATAAGACATTTTTGTAAGAAAGAAATCTCTACGAGAAGGTTTTTTTTAATATGTAATGTTTGATTATTGTAGCTTAATGTGTATAATCTAGTCATATAGTAATTTGCTATAGTTTTCGAAATAAAATGTAACAACGTATCATTAAATCAAGTTGCAGGATGGCCGCCGATGCGCAAGTGACGTAACTTGCCCAAAGCGGGCACAATGTCCAGCCAAACCTAAATACGGCTTCCGTCTAATTTAGGTAAAGAAATGTCTTCTATACAATGACTTTCCATACTCCATACTCGTACTTTGTATATGATAGTTGTTGGAGACTTTGATGTTTTTCTCTGAACAGAAATTCATGAATCAGAACTCTAAAGCTATGGAGCTCAGTACTAAAAGCCTTTGAAGGTGGGAGTAATATAACATAGTTTAATCTTGAAAATTCCTATGAATACTTTGCTAAACCTTGTAGGGGACATAAACCTTGTCGTGGATAATTTTATATGTAAGAAATTAACGTTAAATATGAGTGTGGGGTACACCGGTAGAGTTAGGCCTTGGAAGAGATGGATGGATTGAGTGAAAGGTGATATGATTAAGAATGCCGGTGATGACGGCAAATAGATTGATTTGGAGGATGGAAAATGATAACAATGAAAGAAATTAATGTTAAATTAAGTCTCTGTAACATCTCAGTAGCCTATTTAACTTGAGGTAAGTTTATATCATCGCACTTTGATGTATAATAAAAAAATGTTATATTAAGATTAGGGATATATAGGGGATTATAACCTAATGGTTAAGGGTACGGATTTCCGATCACGAGGTCGGGGTTTCGAATCCCGCCATTCGACTATTGTCGTAAACCATAACCTAGCACAAGTCTAAACTTGCTGTAAGCTCTAAAGCTTTGTTGGAATGGTAAAAGAAATATTAGTAAATTTCAAAAAAAAAAATACCGTGATTCAGAAATAGACATAATTATTAATTAACTAGAAATATTTTGTAAAATTTATTGCGTTCAATGCAGTCAATCTCCCAACGGTTTTATGACAATCAAATGTCAAAGAACACAAGATGTGAAACCATATCTTTAAAAGATATTTTTCGAAGAAACAAGTTATAACATAACGGTTTAATCTAACGATTTGGGTTTTGTAAAAAAAAATGTCATAAGCCACGTCAGATGTACCATGGATGCTGACCAGTTTGAATCAAATGCAGGGGGCGCAATCAATCCACCCCAAAAATTAAAACAGGTTTGACGCAAGTACAGTTATTTAAATAAATTCCCACATACTTTATACAGAATTATTTAAATTTTGCTTAGTTGATGAATTTATTAATATTAATTTGGATAGAGTTAAGGGTTTGATGGGAAATGGTCAATAATGAGTGATGTTTTTCAATAGAATTACAAAACATTTATTGTGTAACAAGTATAAGTATTTTTTTTAATTTTATAAAAGTCAAAGGAATAAATACTATTTATTATAATTTTCATTATCGATATTTTAATAAAATAATTCAATATTCAAACTTTTTTTTCTATAAAACCTTTTTTTTTAGCGTCAATAATATATTTAAATGTTTGGACTAGTTAAACATTTCTTATCTTTACATTATTGTAAATTTACTATTTCCTTTTAACTGTAAGTGGAAATGAGAAGATTTAAGTTAATTTATTGAACGCTATTATGCATAATAAATTATAGTATATATTTACCAGCTGACAGATTTTATATTCAAACACTCTTAATTGATAGAAAGTGATTATTTAGTATTTAAAAGTGGATGATAATTAAAATATTTAATAAAACAAAATAATTATCTAATAATTACAAAAAACTGCTAAAAGCTAAAAAAAGTATGTTAAACTTTGACGTTGACTGTACCAAAGTATTATAAAAGGGGTAACAAAGTACAAATTACAATGGCCGCGGCCCGGTGTCACCGGACGACAGTATTTAATAACAATAGCACAAATCAAAGGATATAAATTTTTAGCTCTGGCACGTAACTAATTTATTCC